>NC_090444.1:1060950283-1061258331 GCF_031143425.1 Pleurodeles waltl
TTCCGTGCTCAAATAACTTGAGATATCCCCAATTAGATTTGTTTTGTTCCTGTGCTCCCAATGCGGCAGTCTGTGAGCTAAGAATCACTGTCCAATAAATTCCTTAAAATGTATAGGGCACTAAATCTGCTGCCATCGGCCAGATAGCATGCTATAAATACCTTAAATTATTGAGGAATAATTATGACCGCTGTGTGATCTACTACTTCTCGGATATTCCCTTGTACACCTAAGATGGCGACACGCAGGCTACGCACCAGACAAAGATGCTCTGATGCATGAGGTTACAAATGCTGGACACAATGTTATCCTGTTCACTCAAGATAGCGGCATGCAGGTTATGTACCAGATGTTCGGTGCTCTGATAGGCCATAATAGCTTTGCGGTCTGGAACGCAAAGGCTCATGTGATTCAGCATGACGTGGACTTAAACATGTCATCAACACCTCTCGCTCGCCGCTCCTCTCTGCGAAATACATCGAAGGTCATAGATCTTCAGGAAAGACTAAAATGTAATTGATGCATCAGAAAGCCGGTCGCTTCCTTGGTTCCTTTCTCCTTTCCTCAGTCAAGGTCGTTCATGAATGTACACTTAGGTGCTCGAGTGCCACCCTGCCGGTTGTGGGCTCGTGTATCCCGTCTCGCCGCTTGTCGACAGTGAAAGTGATGCTGGAAAATGAAGACAAAACATGTTGATGATTACAGCTCAGGTAAGTTTACATTAAAGCTCAAGTATACAACAGGCAGGGTAGCCAGAGTAACATAAACTGCTGTATACATTCCACACTAACTCTATTAGGACATCAAGATTCCACATTTCAAACACTGCACTTCACATTCCCCTTAGCTCATCCCAACACTACTTTATGAAGAGCTGCCATCAGGGGAGTATGGTGAACTTTCTTTGAGCCAGTAAGGGTGAGTTCCCTTAATCAAGCCTCAAAAGCACCAAACCTTGCCTGAGTCTTACATTCAGTGCAGGAATAAATTGACTGATACCTGAGAGTAGGTTTAGTTGAAAGCATGCACTCTTAGATATGCCAGTAATATGGATTTTTTAGGTTAATTTATGTTTTCTACTATGGCCGGTTTGCAATTTAGGATATTCATGGAGTCAATCTAGAAGTGCCCAAGTAGAGTGGTCTTTTTAGATTACGTTTAGAAAAACTCTGTTTCTTGAGAGTTGAGGTTCAGAGGAAAGTTAGCCCAGGTATGTTTCGAGAGCTGAGGAAGGACACAGCTTTTGATTACTCTATCAAGGAAGAAAAGTCCTGAAACTATATTAAGATTGCTGAGCTCAATAGCATCAGCTGAAGGTTTCTTCAGAAGAGGTGAAACTTGGCTGATTTTTAGACAATCAAGATACACACAGAAGAATGAACTAAGGCAGTATTTTAAGGTAAGATTAGACTCGCCAGGGGCCTGGAAATATTCACTGGAACCGCATCAGTGAAGTGAACTGAGGGTTTCACTTTGATGATGATAGTGAGTAGATCAATAGATCAGCTTCAAATGGATCCACAAAATGGAAACAAGTAGTCACAGCTTTGAGGTTTAAATTAAGACCAGCGGGGGGTGGGGGGGGGGGTGGATGACATCAGACGTTAGTAAAAGAGTGTGTTTGATAGAATTAATTTTCTCATGAAAGATTGTGTAACATTCTTCACAATTAGATTCAGGTCCTCCACACTGAAAGATAATAATGGCAGATTGGATAGTTTTACAGCTTCAGAAAGAGGTTTTCACTATTTATAGGAGGTGTCCAGCAAAGATATAGAGTGTGGACTTAGCCCTAGAATTATGTTTCTTGTACTTACCTCTCACTGCCCTGAGGAGTGTGAGATTGGAGGAAGAGGGAGATTGTCTCCATTTAATATCCAGCCTTCGAGGGATTTAACCTCCTTTAAAAGGTATTTTGAGAAACATGGGGATAAGGTCTAATTACTGAATAATGGATTGTATACATCCATTAAAAGTGTTACCATTACTACTGAAAAGAACCTCAGTGGACTTCCTGCTCCCATGTGAGACCATTTATTATTCATGGTGAAGGCTAAACACAGACAAAGTGGTGCCGATTAAACCAAATTCTTATTTATAACCAACCACACCTATCAACAAATTTGTAATTTACACATACATTCAAAAGTTGAAAGAGATAACCGGAGCTACATCAGCTCAGCTCAGGGCTCTACTCGTGCCTGCCTAGTCTCCGTCTTTACTTCTGATAAATCTTGAAACAGTTGTGTCACCTTAGAGTGAAGTTTAATCACTGTGCATTCTGGATCCTCTGCATTACCACAGTGTTAGAAATGGGGTCTTTAGTTGGCAGTCAGGATTCCCCCTGTCTTCGATTTCTCACTCGCAAGCGAGACCGTGCGTCGTTCCTTCTCCGGTTGGGTCAGTGTGCGTTGTTTCTTCCCTCTTGCAAGAGAGCAATGTGTCAATTTCCAGACTGGCACCTCGGGTCCGGGCAGGGTTTGTATTGATTTATCATGCCCAGCGACGCTGCGTTCGGAATCCGGTCGAACAGTGTCAGGAAATCATGCTGTGTGGGGCTTGTGTCATTATCAGCAGCCCCTAGCAGGTGTTGTGCATTGTTTCTCCAGCTGCGATGCATCAATCTCCCAGCTGCAATGCAGGTGGAGTATCTATTTTATCCGCAAGGCCAACGGTGCATTGTTTATCAGCTGCGTTGAGGACGGTGCATCGAAAGTTGCCCTGCACTGCGGTCTATGCGTGGATATCTGTCCTTGTCCACCAGCTTCACCTTTCAAGGGCCCAGAGACAGGTTAGGACACCACTTGGCAGGGCAGGAGTCTCATAAGAGAGTCCAGGTGCTGGCAGAGAAAAGTATTTGATGTCCCTGAGACTTCAACAACAGGAGGCAAGCTCCGTTCAAGCCCTTGGAGATTCTTCACCAGTGGGAAGTCACACAAAACTCAGTCTTTGTCCTCTTTCAGGCAGAAGCAGCTACTGCAGGCCAATCCAGCAAAGCACAGTCACAGGCAAAGGGGGGAAGTACTCTTCCTCCAGCTTTCCAGCCTTTCTTCTTGGCAGTGGGTCCTCTTGGTTCCAGAAGTAATCTAATTTCCAGGGGTGTTGGGTCCAATACTTATACCCGTTTTCTTTGTTGTTCACAAGATCCTGCCATGCCCAGGCCAGGCCCCAGACACACAATAGGGGGGTTGGAGACTGCATTGTGAGAGGGCGGGCACAGCCCATTCAGGTGTAAGTGACCACTTCTCCCTCCACTCTAGCACAGATGGCTCATCAGGATATGCAGGCTACACTCCACCTCCATTGTCTCACTGTCTAGAGGGAATTCACAAATAGCCCAACTGTCAAACTGACCCAGACAGGGAATCCACAAACAGGCAGAGTCAGAGAATGGTTTAAGAAAGAAAATGCCCACTTTCTAAAAGTGGCCTTTTCAAACCAACAATCTAAAAACCAGCTTCACTAAAAGATGTATTTTTAAATTGTGAGTTCAGATACCTTAAACTCCATATTTCTATCTGCTCTCAAATGGAAGCCCCATGTTAACCTATGAGAGAGATAGGCCTGTCAACAGTGAAGAAACTGAATTTAGCAGTATTTCACTGTTAGGACATATAACATACATCAGTACATATCCCACCTTTAACATACACCTTAGGGGTGACTTACATTTATAAAAATGGAAGGGTTATGCCAAGTCGAATTGGCAGTTTAAACTGCACACACAGACACTGCAGTGGCAGGTCTGAGCCATTTTTACAGGGCTACTAATGTGGCACAACCAGTGCTGCAGGCCCACTAGTAGCATTTGATTTACAGGCCCTAGGCACCTCGAGTTCACTTTACTAGGGATTTACTAGTAAATCAAAATAGGCCAATCATGAATAAACCAATCACCAATACAATTTACACAGAGAGCATATGCACTTTAGCACTGGTTAACAGTGGTAAAGTACCCAGAGTCCTAAAGTCAACAAAAACAGGTCAGAAAAAATCGGAGGTAGGAGGAAAAAAGATTGGGGATGACCCTACAAAAAGAAACAGGTCCAACACAAGCCCCCACCAGCCTAAACCAAGGGGAGACCAATCAATACCCTGATGGACTTCCCTGATTGGGGCGATAGAACAGGGACCCAGGCCCACAACAGTATGGGCATGTTCCAGTTCTACGCCTTCCTGACTCCAGCTGAATCCCTCTGTCCATACTCTTAGGGCCCACTAAGCTAACCCATGGGGGACCCCTCTCCTCACCTGCAGATGCCATCTTTGCAGCACCTAACCTTACTTTGCTCACAGATGTATCCCAGGGGGCAGACAGTACCACTATGGCCAACACAGTTGTGTGGCCCACTCTACCCCCCGGATGTGACTCCTGCCTCCTCCAGAGGGGCTACTCTGTCCACCAGGACAGGAAGCCACAGTGGCCACTGATGGCTGTCAGGTATTAGAGCCAGGCCCAACCTTTCAAGGTTCTCCAACCACCGTGACTGTGGGGAGTGGGGCGTGCAGTGCCCCAGGTGCCTGGCACCCTTTGACCACTCTCCCTTCCACCAGGACAGGGATGACAGCCTGACACTGGTCCTCCCCTCTGGGGCTCTGTACCCTCCCCCTAGGAGCGGCACTCCCAGAGTCCAGAATTGTCAGGCTGCTTGTGGAAGCGGTCCTGCACAATTCTCCCACCAGTGCAGGGATGTTAATGTGCAACTGGTCTTCCAACCTGGGGTCTATACCCTCAGGCTGGAACAGGGTCAGGGGTGAGGCTTTCCTTCCCCTGCCCTTCCTTCTGGTGTCCTGTACCCCCCTCACTAAGAGTACCCCCCCAGAATCCATCATGGAAGGGGCACTATTAGCAGTTGCCCCTCCCTCTGGGTCAGGGGGGACACCTTGAGCCTGGCCCCTCAACCCATTCCCCTTGGATTAAACTGGGGACAGGGGTGAGTCTTTCCCTCCCCTGCCCCTACTCCCAGGGTTCTGTACCCCTCACCATGGAGAGTACCCCTAGAAGTGACACCTGGGAGGGTTATTGAGTAAAGCCCCCCCCCCCAATCAGGTAAGAGTTTACCCTCTTCACCTGATGCTCCAGCCTAGGGTCTGTACCCTCAGGCTGGACCACTGCCTGGCAACCCAGGACTTCCTGGGGAGAACACCTACCCCCCATCAGTTCAGAGCTTACCCCCTGAATCTGACCATCCAACCCAGAGTCACCACCCTTAGGCTGGACCACTGCCTGGCAAGCCAGGACTTCCTGGGGAGCACACCTACACCCCACAAGGGAAACACTTTCCCTAAGGGACACATGAGAGTCTGGCTGGCGCCGGTCCCCTGACTCCTGGTCACCTGGCAGAGCCTGGATCCCCCCCCAGCCCAGAAATGGTATCACCAAGGTCATTCCTGGGGGTCTGACCTCAGAGTTGACCTTCCAGGTTCTCCATTGGGGCCTGCAACCCCCTCTCAACCCTCTGTCTGGACTTCTGCACCCCCCCACTAGGAGTGGTACTGTCAGACACCAGAACTGGTGGGACACTGGCTACAGCCTTCCCCCCAAGTTCCAAGTTCTGACACTATGGGGTCTCCCTCGGCAGATGGCTCTACGTTACAGGCTAGGTTCCCCTCCTGGCATTCACTCATGGAACCCTCTAGGTTCTGGGACTGGAACTTGGGCACCCTGGGACTCAGCCGACCCCCATTCCCTTGCCTCTGAGACAGGACATGGGATCCCTCACCCATCCCACTACTCTGGGTCCTACCTGGAACACTGCAAGCCTTTCCCACCTCACCTGGTTGGGAAATACCTAAGCCACTCCCTTCAGGAGCACCCCCAAATGCCTCTTCACACCCTCTGGTACTCACCAAGAGGTCTGCCTCCAGTGCGAGTTCCCTGGGGTCAGAGAACTCACACTCCACCTGGCGTTGGCGTAGCTCTGGAAAACAAGGACTGCACATATGCTCTCCAGCAATCACACAGCCCCTCACATGAGTTAACCAAACTACCCTTCACCCAACCATTCAGTGCTTCAGCCTTGAAAAAGTACCCCACATCACCCTCCTGAGACTGGTAAGACAGCAACTGACTGTCTCTGACACTCTTTTGGGTGTCTCCACCCTCCACAACCAGGACTTCTACCTGGGGTGAACACCTCTCCCCGTCACTCTTACCCAGATCCAGTAGAGCTTCCTTCCCACTACAAGGAATATGACTCCCCATGCCAGTTATCCAATCCACCTTGGGGACCCTGCGCATCACTGGAGCTACCTCATACCCCTGAATTTCCTGGTGTATGTTATGCCCCTCCTTCAAGTAGGGCACCAAGTCTCTGGGCATGTGCACTTCTTCATCAGCATTGAACATAAGATTTTTGCTACCATCATCTGATCTGGACTCAGCCCTCATTGCTTCCAGCTTCAGCTCTTCACAGCTCAGCTCATGAACTGCAAACATTTATTTTTCCAGGGCTAAGGCTCTCTCAGCCTCAGCCCTCTCAAGATCCTCATCTAGCTCTCTCAGCCTACGCTCACAAGCTAAACTCCATTCCTCCCTCTCTGGTTCCCATTCAGGGCCACTGCCCTCTGCATCAGAGTAATCCTCCTTCTCAGGATTATCTGGTAGTGTTGCCTGCCAGTGTTTCAACTCATAACAAAACAGGGCTTACTTAAGATCCTCCCTTCTGGACCTCCTCTTCACAGCCAGTCCCCTTTCCTTGCAGAAAACTTTCAGCTCCGTCTTTGCATTGATGAATAGGTGCCAGAAGTTGACTTCCATTCTGCAAAGGCTTCACAGGTGGAAACCCTAACCAGAGTCCAAGTATCAACAATATATCCAGGAGGACACCAGAGAACAAAAAGGAAAAAAACAGTATGTGATTGTGTAATGGTCTGCACTGAAAACAGTGGTGTACACTTAATCACTGTATGTCAAGTACAAATACAAGTTTAATCCTCACTGGTGGTCACCAATGTTATAAATGGGGTCTTTGGTTGGCAATCAGGTTACCCCCTGTCCAAGCAAGGACCCTCACTCTAGTCAGGGTAAAGGAGAATCACACTAAGTTAATCCCCACACCCCCCCCCCCTGGTAGCGTGGCACGAGCAGACAGGCTTAACTTAGAAGCACTGTGTAAGGTATTTGTACCAACAAATACAGTAATACAGTGAAAACCCTACAAAATGGACACCACACCAGTTTAGAACAATAGGTAATATTTATCTAAATCAACCAAGACCAGAACGATAAAAATCCTACATACACAAGTCAAGATATGAATTTTAAAAAGAATAAGAGTCTTGGGGCCAGATGTAGAAAGCTTTTTGCATGGTGCAAACTGCGAAAATCGCAGTTTGCGCCATGCAAAAAGCCTTTTGCGATGCTCATTCATAAATTGCGAGTCGGTACCGACTCGCAATTTGTGAATGCGACTCGCAAATAGGAAGGGGTGTTCCCTTCCTATTTGCGACTCGCATCGCAATTCATAGTTGCTTTGTGAACGCGAATGCAGTCGCAAACCAACTCGCAGTTACCACCAGTGTCACACAGGTGGTAACTCATTCGCAAAAGGGAAGGGGTCCCCATGGGACCCCTTCCCCTTTGTGAATGTCGACAAAAATATTTTTTCAGAGCAGGCAGTGGTCCTATGGACCACTGCCTACTCTGAAAAAAACGAAACCAAATGGTTTTGGTATTTTTTTCATTTTGCAACTCGTTTTCCTTTAAGGAAAACGGGCTGCAAAATGAAAAAAAAATGCTTTATTGAAAAAGCAGTCACAAACATGGAGGTCTGCTGACTACAGCAGGCCACCATCCCTGTGAGTGCAGGGACCCGGTATGGGGTCGCAAAATGCGACCCACCTCATGAATATTGATGAGGTGAGTCTTTGCGACCCCATAGCGAGTCGCAGAAGGTGTTTGAGACACCATTCTGCATCCGTTTTTGCGACTTGCAAATTGCGAGCCGCTCAGACTCGCAATTTGCAAGTCGCAAAAACGGATTTTGCTACATCTGGCCCTTGATCCTTAGAAAACAGTGAGAAGGCTGTTGTTACACAAAGTACCTGGTTAGCGTAAAAAATGAAGCCACATGGGCGAGCCTGGTTGAAAAAGGGCAGCGATGTGTTAATTTCTCTCATTTGCAAGCGAGACCGTGCGTCATTCCTTCTCCGGTTGGGTCGGCATGCGTCATTTCTTCTCTCCCACAAGAGAGCGATGCATTGAATCCAGACGGGTATCTCGATCCGGGCAGGCTTTGCATTTATTTTTCATGCCCAGCGATGTTTAGTTCGAAATCTTGTCGCACGGTGTCAGGAAACCGTGCTGTGTGGAGCTTGTGTCGTTATCAGCAGCCGCTAGTGGGTGTTGCACACCGTTTCCTCAGCCGCGATGTATTGATCTCCCAGCTGTGATGCAGATGGAGCGTCGATTTTTGCCACGAGGCTGGCTGTACATCATTTATCAGCCAGGTCTGAGCCATTTTTACAGGGCTAGTAATGTGGGTGGCACAACCAGTGCAGCAGGCCCGCTAGTAGCACTTGACAGGCCCAAGGCACCTCTAGTGCACTTTACTTCGTACTTAATAGTAAATAGAAAATAGGCCAATCATGGATAAACGAACCACCAATACAATTTACACAGAGAGCACATGCACTTTAGCACTGGTTAACAGTGATAAAGTTCCCAGAGTCCTAAAGTCAACAAAAACAGGTCAGAAAAATAGGAGGAAGGAGGCCAAAAAATTGGGAATGACCCTGCAAAAAGGGCCACATCCAACACACAGCAAGTGCTATACACAGCGCTGGAGAATTCTGGGTGGACCGTTGCTAGGTAGCTACCGGAGACAGGCTGATGGATGCATCTCTAGCGCAACAAGAGATTTTAGCATGTTGCTTGCTAACTTCAGCCTGTACCTGCCTTGCCAACTATCCTCAATTGTTCGTTGTGAGTCAGAATAGAATCTCATATTTTCACTCTTGAGGTAGCCACTCAAAATGTTTCTTGTAGTGAGTTGAACTCTGATTGGTAAGCACTGGTGTGAAAGCTAACCAATCACTGTTGACAGTGCTTGGTGTGCACGTCTACCATGCCCCATCTGTGGGCCCTTGGAGCATTGAAACTATGGCTGCAATGTAACTAACAACATATATCTGTGCTGTATTGAGTATTACTAGCCCCAAGTTGGATATGTCTACAATCAAATCATTCACCCTTATTTCCCTGCCACTGGACACCCACCTTTGAGATAGAGCACTAATGCCTGTGTGTAGGGGTTGTCAGGTAGAATGGCAAGAACAGGGCAGCTCTCCAGGGCAAGTCCAGTGTGGAAACATAAATGCATAGCATAATGAGGCTCTGAGGACACTGGCATGGTAATGTGTAATTTGACATAGCGGCCCAATGTGGATACTATAGCCAACCACTGTGAGCACATCACTGGCAAAGCAATGAATTCTCTGACTCAATGACGAGCCCCCCAGTGCAGTAGCTCCTCTCATTTATTGCTGCAGCTGGATGGCTCTAGGGACATTGCAGCTACCTCTAAAGTAAGGTTCAAATGGTTCCCGACTGAATTGGAACCAAACAAACCTGATGCTGAGACAGTAAAGTGTAAGGAACAGAGAAGTAAATTATTATGAAGGGTCAGTAGGGCATATAACTCTTGAAGTCCCTGCGGGGCAGAGGCCACTGCCTCTTCCTGTGCGGCATCATGCTGAGGATATGAGATGCAGAGTGCAAGAACAAGGAATTGTGAGTAAAAGTACCTCTTGGTGGATCTAAATAGAATTTTATTATGTGTCCCCACGGGGTTTAAACTAAGAATACTTATACATTTAGCTCACATAGGTCACCCTCTTTAAAGTACTCTTTTCACTCATAGGAAAGTTCTAGCCTATTTCACATGCTCTGAAAGTGGTATGAGGTGGAACCTGCTGATGCATTTTTCATCCTTCACAGGAATCAAATGCACAACGAAGTCGACAGACCTTTGGACCCAGAAAGATGTGTGGTGAACCATCAACAATATTTCAACACCACCTCAATAATTAAGACACAATGACCAATGTGGCCACAGAAGGAAAACTCCAATCAGGGATAAAGTTAAAAGACGTATTACAGACATAAACTCAAAGTCATGTAGACAATGTGCAAAATCGGATTATAGAGATACATAATCACCAAGGGTTGCCAACGGTGACAAAATAAATTCAGGCATACTAACATCAGTAAAGCTAAGCATTCAAGAAGAATACTGCAGATAGTCAATAAGAACATCTGTGACACAGAAATCACACGATGCTCAGATTGCACAGTCATTAGTCAATTCAAATTTAGCTGAGTCAATAATCTTTGGTTGGGCACAAGTCAACCCTAAAACTTACCAAATTTGGGAAATACATGTGTGGGGAGGAACACATGCTGGCAAACTAGAAATCACAAAAAGGACAAAAATAATTTGGAAAAAGAATTACTCGGGTTACAGGGCACTAACTAAAAATAAAAGATAAAGCGCCAGCATAATGGAGTTTTGAATCTAAAAAGGGCATTTCACGGGGCAATGGCAAATGGCAGAGACAGATATACCTCTCCCAGGGATACAACATTCAGGGAATCTTCATCAGGAAAGCATCTGATCAGCAATGTATCTGCAAGCATCAGAAAAGTGTCTGTCTCTGACCAAGACAGCACTGCTCTGAGCAAAGTTTGAATATCCACTGCAATATGAATTCACTTAAAGCATTCTGATTTGTCAAAGTGTCCAATCATATTATATTAAAGAGGCATCAACCAATTAAAATTGATCACCAGACTCCAGGTTGCAACAGTTCATCATTTTCCCAAATCTGGCTTGGGAACATCTTTCTGTGTGACTCCAAACAGGTTAGTAACAAATGTTTACGATCTAATTCAATGCTCCTGTACTTTAACATTCTCAAGGATAAGTGACTATGGTTCTTCTGCAGTTAACCAACAGGCTTTCTACAAATGGGACTGTGCTTCTCATTAGAACGAAATCTGAAAGAAGACTTCATGTTATGAGAAAATAATTCACTACATTTACATGACTGCAAAATGCAAGCTCTGTAGGTCCTAGTTATGTTAATACAAAATATAAAATGCATTTGATTTAATACTTTTTAGTGAAACACATATAATATGCAAACTTATAAATTTATCATTAATAGTATTTTATCAGTATAGTAAACATTTCATATAAATGGAAAATCTTTGTTATTGAATTACATTAGGTCTAACAGAGAACTACATTTTTATTTTTCAAAATCATAAATTTTTCATTAAGCACAAAAAAATCTAAGTTTGTTTCGACATAGGCTATTAGTCTATAGTCTAAATTACATTTAAAAATCAACTTTAAACTTCTGGCAAGTGATTTAAACAAGACACATATGTCCAACTTTGAAATACAAGCAAATTGCACATTTAAAATGCGTGTCAGTACAGCTTTCCATGATAGTTTTTCCACTTTTTTACGTTCATAAAATAAAACTTGTCACAGTCTAATGATTTTAGTGACATGAGGGATAGAGCTACAATTTACTCTCTATCAAACCCTATGATGAAACATGCCACCCAAGTGTGGGAGAGGATTTTTGCCTTTAACAAATGGATACGTTGAGAGTCACTGTGATGTAGAGATGACGATTCCCTGGGGCACCTTTGACCACTCTACCTATAGACCATGAGCACTTTTGTGTTTTGAAGTCATCAACAATGGCCAGCAAAGCAGTCTCCATACCATGAGAAGGGTGAAAGCTGGATTGTGTGGGATCAAGAATATTAAGATATTCAATGAAGACTGAGAGTAGTTTGTTTGCCTTTTCTTCAATGACTTTTGCCAGCTGAGGAAGAAGAGAGATAATACGAAAACGAGTAAGGTTTGACAGATCAATGTCAGGTTTCTGTAATGAGGTGGTGATTAAAGTTTTTTTTTCCAATTGTCGGGAACAGGTCAAGTGGTAAAGAAGACATTTATAAAATTAGACAAAGACAATGCAGAACTTAAACTGCCCAAGGTTTTATTAAACATGTAAAACAAGACAAGGCTCTAAGGCAGAACCCTATTTAATAGTATAGTTTAGTAAATGCCAAGCCTGATTAACAGGTAACTAAAATGCCACACTGAATGTAAAATTTTTCACCTGACTGAAAGGTTGTTACAGTAATTCTTAAGGTATTTCAAGACGTATTGGGAGTAAATTTCACCATAATGTTTAGGTTAGAAATAAATACATCGGTCTGGAAATGGGTGGATTGTTTTTCTAATAGGGCTCTTTAAAAAGCCCACATTTTGCTTTTCTGGCCAGGGTAATTATCCGGAATTCAATAGACCAACTATTTATAAAACTACTAGCAATGTATCAGGTTGTCTTGGACATAAGATCATAAGCATCAAAGAAGTAAAATACTTGAAATCCTCTGCTTAAGTACAGCACTCACTACATTTTCACATGAGCTCATCAGCAAAAGCATGTAATGGAGATATTTGCCCTCATTCACTAAGTTTTTTCCTAAGAGACTCTTTAGAAGATGCATAACTTAATGCACCAGAACTTTAATCGACGTGGCACACACAACAATCTATACAACTCTTCGAAGTTGTAAAATTTGCTAATAATTTCTCTTCTCCTTTAGCATAAATATCTAGAGGCAAAATGTGAATAATTTGCTAAATTCTTCAATAGAAAGGTAAGATCCATTGATGTCTTGTGGCTTCTTTTTCTTAATCTAAAGACAACCTTGATTGCTAACAACAAATCTGGGAACACTTGGTGGTCAATCAAAGAAATCTTCTAGAGAGACTTGAGGAAAACGCTATGGAAGGTTAAACTGTTAAAGCGTTTCACTGACCAGTTCCGACAGACATTGCTGAAGACCTCTGCTCCCATTGTCTTTCATAATGAACTAATCTAATTAACTTGTGTCTTGCACGATATATGTTCCTAAACTGCTCTCTGTCCATATCTGTAGTGTTCTCTGAGATGACTACATGCAGATGATATGTTAGATTGTTGACACTGATGATGGTATGGATTCTTGACACTAGTGATGCTTGCTTACTGCGGCCCTTTGACTAATCTGCTGCCTTATACACCAACAACTACTCAACCATCACTCATACTATCAAAGTGCAAGTGGGCATTCAGAGTGCAGTCCATACTTGCTTTACGTCACAGCTGACTAATTACTCTCAGCCAAACTAAAATCGTTAATTCCATTTCTAGCACTGTTATCTTAGTACAAGGTGTGCCACAATGATCTAGTCTTTCTCCCATCCTCTGTAATATTTACATTGATCCTCTTGGTAACATCTGTAAGAATTCAGGGATCATATCCGTATTCTGGAGATACTCAGTTTTACATTAAGATATATTTACCTGGTGTGATCTTCCACGTGGGTTGTCATTTCCACATTATAAAAAATGGGTAAAAAGCTATAATTTGCTATTAAACCCTCTATAAATTGAGTTTCTCCTAATTTCCCCAAGCACTCCAGTGTTCCATTACAATTGTGGATTGATATTTGTAATGTAGTGGACTGGAATCCATTTTTTTTTGATAGCTCAAAATCATTTGTTATTAATATAGATGAAAGACTCAACTTCCAATCTCATTGTAACACTAATGCAAACTTCCAGCTGCGACTGCTGTGGAAGGTCAGACAGCTCATCCCAGAGCAGACCCTCAAGATCTTACTGCAAACCCTTGTTCTCTCAAGACTGTACTATGGAAATACCTTCCTGACTAGCCTACGCCTACATTGCTTCAGGAAATGGTCAAAAGATGCACCCGTGTACCATCCTTCCATCACTCAAATCCTACTTTCATTCTCCACCGCTAACACTCTCTTTATATGCCCATCTTGGCCGGATGTGATGCTGCGTCTGATAGCTACGTAAATACGCCTGCCTGCATACTGTAATGCAACATGGATGATATATATATTCATGACGTCTTACTGTACCTCTCTGTTGCTTTGGACTTGGTCTGTGCTCTAAAAATAAGCGCAGTAGCATAAAGACAAAAGATGGTCAATATGGCCACCATACCAATAGATTATAACACCCGTATCTTGTGTAAGCAGGCCAGAGAAAAAAAGCACTGATTGTTTAGGAGCTCGGGACACAAGTCTGCATGTGCTTTCTTGTTTAAGGACAAAATATTAGGTTGTCTTTATCTTTTCTCTTGGAAATAAAAAAAATATTGGTGGCAGAAATGTCTGCAGTGCCACTTTTATTACATGAAAGACACTTGTGAAGCTCAGTTGTTGATGTGAATTTGCCTTTTGCCTTTTCGAGGCTGATGAAATTAGTACCATTGAGTAAGATCACAGTAAAGTGAGTATTCTATAGCTTCTAATACTGCTTATAAAAAACAAGTAAATTGCTCAAAATTAGTCAATCATTCCAATACTTCAGGAATCCCTTGTTACCTTTTAAAATGTTCTGTCTTCAAGTGTCTTCTTCATCCAAAGAACCAGTTTCAGCAGCACCATAGTCGCTGCTCTCACAAGATTTGGGAAAATATGAGTTTCTAGTCTGAGGCAGAGAGTGGTCTGCTATGCATTATTTGTAGGTGGTAGGCTTTGATCTGAACAACCTTGGTTATTATAGAGGTGCTCACATGAACCTATAACCCAGTGCCTGTGGTTTGGGGATCTTTGATTCCACTTCCTGAAAACAGACTTGGAAGGGTCAGAAACCACTTTTGGATTCTTTGAAGGTAGCTGTATTTGAATATCTGGCTTATCTTGTATGATATCCTTTAAATCTGCATGACTATGGGACACATGTTTTAGTATTTAAAAGGGAAAGCAGCTAGTATCATTACATTTAACATACAGTGACGGAAATCATACTATACCACTCTCCTTTTTTTTCATTCTTTAGAACGTGTACGATGGATACTTGAATTGTCTTCTAGATTCTCATCCAGAAGAACAGTATGAGGTATAGTATTGGGGACTACAACAGCCTTTTTGCTTTTAAAAACTATTTTGTCTGTTTTTTCCAGTATTAGTAAAGCTTTACCATAGAATATATTTTTATGGAACTTCATATGTGTATTGTAACTACTGCTTATATCCTAGATCGACATAAGCATTACTGGAGAGATTCCATGTTTTGTGCATTTTGAAGTACAACTTCACATGACAACCACTAGAGATAAAGTGACGGCCTGGGCTCTGTCACACACAATTCTTTATATCTCCCTGGACACGTTTGCCAAAGCATTCCCTTTTAAATGTAATTTCCTTCAGGTTGCTATGTTTTTATACAGAACTTTGCAGTGTCTGAAGTGCTGATTGTTGGGGTTCAGTCAACACTGCATGGTTGTATTTAAAAAAATGAAGTCCCTGATTGAGAGGTCGGCGGATGGGTACTCCTTCACAAACGTGATGGTTATCCCGTCCACCTTCTTACAAGTTTCATAGGAAGCAATGCACTAGAAAGCAGATAGAATATCTGTCACTTTGTGATGGTGTAACCCATTCCCCAACTCAAATAGTGCACTTAGTTTTTTACATATATTCAAGTAGCTTTTAGAAGACAAATCTCATACTATTATTTAAATGACCCCACAGCATTTTGAAAGGTATAGATTTGGCTTTTACAAATGATGTCCCGCCCCCTCTGATGATTGACACTTTAAAAAAATATTTCTTTGTTCATAGGTAGAAGTGCCATATAAGTGCAATAAAAATAAAATGACAAGGAATGAAATTTCCCAGTGTGATGGCCATTTTGAGGAGCCTGCACCCTTGTCAAGGCCATCTTTTTCACAGGCTGCCATTCTGGGGTGTCTTCACCGTGTCTATTCTGGGAGACTCTGCATCCCAGCACACCATTTTGTGGGAGCCCACATCACATACTAAATAAGCACTTTCTTGGTGGGTATAGGTAATGTGTTGTATACAACTGTGTTTAATGAGTGAAATTTAGACGGATCAATTAATAACCTTTAGCGTTTTCTGACAGGCACCCATACCAGAAAACATTGATAGTATGTGATTTAATAGTACAGTGTCATTCATTAGGCGTGATGTGTTCTCCTTTTGGCATGCCTGAGTGGTGATAGCCTTCATGAACCATATATATTTATGGAGTGGCAGTATAGTTATGGTTAAGATTCAGAGAGCTAGGAATACCTTAGATTGTTGATAGGTAATAACTTTGCCACTGTTTGACAAATCTTAATAATCATTCCTTTTTCTACATTGGCTGTTGAGGCAAAGTTTTGTAGTGATTAGGTAGGGGGTGCAATGAAGAAATGGGGGGTCCCAAAACACATTTTTTCAGCAAGGCATTTTCCATAGAGTTTTAGACAGATATGGCAGCAAAATTGCTTAACATTTTATGACAGCAATGTAGATTATGGTGAGGAAAGGGTCCTTGTTCTTACTTGATCAAAATTAGTTCAATAGTTTTTCTGTAAAAAGGGACAAAAATGTTGTGATATATTGGGCCGCTGTACTTTTTCAGTATACAATGGAGCACAGCAATATTAAAACATATAATTATTGTGTAATGAAAGTCATTCCAAAATAAAAAAGGCATCCCTATTGTTTGGGCTGTATAGGGGGTTTCTATGTGAGATTAGTTTATTTTTCAAGCTCCAGGGAGAAATGAGGCACTTTACCAAAGTCTAGATAGAAAGGACTTTTATTGTTCTATATATTTGTTAAAACATTTATGGGGTACCACAGTACTTCTTTGAATCTACCTAGGACTATAGCAATACCTAATGAAATGAAAATAAATAAAGAATTTATGACGAAAGACACTTGACGAACACACATTCTATGCCATGCCACTAAAGTCTACAACACACCACTCTAATCTGTGGCACACCACTCTACTCTACATCATTCCGTGCCACTCCACCATACTCAATATCACGCTACTACTCTCTACGCCACTCGAGTTTAGTCTATGCCACTACACTCTGCACCATAACACTCTATGCCACAAGACTCTACATCACAACACTCTACGCAATGACACGGCATGACACTCTACAATAGAACACTTTAGAACACTCTACTCTATGGCACTCCACTCTCTGCCACTCCACTCCACCTTTCTTTACAACACTCTCCTCCACTGTACTCGATGACACTCCACTCAACAACACTCAACTCTACGATTTGAAACACAATTTATTTTAAAAAATTGAAATTCAGTGAAAAACAAAAGGTTGAAGATCAGTTATAGTGAGGAAAACTTAATTTATTATTTTTATACAATACAGACTTCAACTAAATACACATTAGAAATTCAAAAGTTATTTATAATTTACACGCTGGCCATAACTTGCTATAGCTCATAGACACCATACACACTGTTGTAAACTTGCTAGGCGGACTTCATTAGTCTGCACACTCTTCACATAAATTATATCATTCCAGATTGTACAAGTGTTGCTATAATTTAACGAAGTACAAGTCATGTCATATGAAAGTGTATAAGTTGTGCATGAAGAAGGGGCACGTTATAGTTAAAGTAGTTAATGACAGAATTGGACATTTAATCACAGTTTTCTGATAGTCCAAGGACAATAAATTCACTAACATACAAATGATAATTAAGCAAGACACAGTCCTTTAGATGTTATTGCTTCGGTCAAGGAAGCTGAGCTTGAAAATGAGACTCAATGTTTTTGCCTGAGGAAGTGGAAATGGTGGATCACCTAATTCAATGGGCCACTCTTCAAGTAACCAAAGGTTGCAGGACGAACAAAAATCAAAACTTCCTTATTCTGCATTGGGTCGAGGCAGTTGGTCCTATTCCAGAGACCCCGCAGAGAAACAGAGAACAAAGTTCCCTAAAGAATCCCCTGACGTCAGCAAACAACTTTAGGGAAAAACCAGAGCAGCAGATACGGGCAGCACTGTGTGAAAGATACAGCTTAAGAAAGCCTAGATAAGAACAGTCTGCGATATACTATCCGAGAATGATCTCATCGAGCATAATGCAATGTTTCACAAGTCAGTGTGCCACAGCCTGCTAATGAGCACTTGCTGGGAAACTGTGTCCAATGCACTTTTCAGATCCAAAAGGGTGAGAGATGAACTCCTTAATCAAGAATAATTTGAAGGTCTTCCTTGATGAATAACAGTGCTACTTGAGGACAATTTAAAAAGTGAAAGCTGTCCTAGGAATCATCTACTAGTTTGTGAATTCTGCTAGCATCTCAATTTGCCAATTTGCTGACGGTTTTCTTGACAGGGGAGCAATCGTTCCTTCTTTACACACCTTCAAAACCAGGCCATTGGGTCAAGAAATGTTGCAGAGACTGGAGTACATAAGGTAGAAAATATCAGGTTGGGTCTGAATGGGAACTGGTTATAATAGAAAAAGGAATTGCCCTTGTTGAAAGGTCTGAGCTGAGCGACCACAGTCTGCTCATAAGTAATGGATGAAAAACCGTGTCAAATGTGTCACTCATATCCAAAAGGATGAGAGTAAGTAGTAGATAATACAGGAGTGCAACCTAGTCTAGAATTTATCTTGTAGATTTTTTAATTCTACAAGTGACAACATGTGCCTGTGAGTTTTTTCTCACGAATTGCTTCATAGGGCAAAACATATGAAGTCCAGATGTGTGCAGGATACAGGTCCAAAGGGGAATCAAGTTTAATATATATTGACAATGCCCTTGTTGCATCATGACTGCGTAGAAATATGAGAAATCAAGGGATCAGATTGAACTTTTTCTGGTGACTGAACACTGGGAGGTACAAAACACTGCCACATTTTCTCTCTCCCTCCTTCCTCCAGGGGGTTGCTCTTCCACATCACTGGCAGCTGTTGTCAGTATTTTATTCTGTGGCTCAGTGATTAAACAATGCGGTACTGCTGCTGGGACTTTTGGTAGCTGAGGAGCAATCAGCTTGATTAGGATAACACTTCCGGTCATGATGAGGACATAGCTGCACAACGACTGGGGGAAGGGGCAGAGTAGTGGGATTGCGTCATGGGACCTGAGGTATATGGTCACGGAAAGGCCAGATGGCAGAACCATATGGAGGGGGCAGGGCAAAGCAGCCAGAGTGGGACGTGTAAAAGGGCATGGTGACTGTAGTGGGCACAAACTGTGGGGAGGACAGAAAGGTTGGAGAAGGTAAAGGTACTTGAGGAGAGGGCCGCACAGCATGCCCACATGCCTCTCCAAATGTTTGAGCTCCCCTTAGGTGATTAGCAGTAGGGTATAGTGGCCTATTACAAGTGCCAGTCTTTAATGTGCACGCTATAATGCAGAGAACCCCCCTTATGTGCTGGCTGAATGGTAAGGAGGAGCTTCCCATGTACTTGACTGTAAGGTTGAAAACCCACATGTCGTGCTATAAAGTAGGCCACTTTTACTTTGTGGCCGGTGATCGCATCTGCTTCTTTTGCAGCCCTTAATATGAACCCTCTTTTTTTGTTTTTAGTCATGACGGTTATGGGATGTAGTCAGTTCCCACTGGCCTATGGACTCTCTCTCGCCCGGAAAATAGGCAAAGAGTGTTGTGGGCTGTATGCTCATGATAAACTTCTCCAAGAAAGTCTCCATATTCCATTTCTCGACTCCCGAGGACCAATAAAATGCATTTTCTCTGGGGGTGTTCTTATTGGTATTTTGATTTTGCCAATACCACTTTCAATCAGTAGGATTACTCCTTATTGTCACATTCACAACATTTACCGTGGCCTCCATAACTCAACGTTTGGCCTCTGTAACCAGTTTCTGAAATCGGTTGTATTTCCCATAAGGTGCAGCTGATCCTTTCGCATCCACTTTATATTCCAGCGCTGTTTAAATCTTCTCCATGATCTCTTTTGATTCGGTGCTATCTGCGGTGATCTGCTATGTCTGGCAGCTCCCGGCAGCTCTCTAAAGTCGATTATATGTCTCTGTCTTTGTCTGCTTTGCACATTTGTTTGTGCAGAAATGCTTTGCTAGCACACCCGATTTTTCTGTAGTAGGATACTTTGAGAAATCTGCAGGAAAATCTTTATATTTCAGATGGGGACAAGATGTTGGTTCAGACAAAGCCTCACAGCAGCTGTACACCACGTGCCCTGGCTGCAGTAAATGATTGGGGATGTACACATCCTATCTATTCAGATCACACTGCATTATTCTACTAGGGCCACGGACATTATTCTGATCATTTCACACTTCACACTTTTAAAAAAGTGGCAAGATTTTCCAGTATGAGGAAGGTGATAGGTTGGTCTCCTCCCACACTGTATGTATTTGTGCGATAAAGTATTGGTCTGGGTGAGAGATTCCAAAGAGTTTTTATTAGCTTCATCTGGAGTTGTCCCCTGAGACTGTAGTCATATGAATGACATTGAGTTGTGCGATGGGTCAAAAGTCACCTCAATCTCCGTTTGATGCCATTAAGGGGGCACAGGACACTCGCTCCCATTTAGTGATAGACCTTTGCCCGAAAAGACAGACGTTGTGCTTGGAATATGCAACCCAGGTTTTTTAGAGGTAGCATAGTATATTCTACTTTGATGACCCGCCTGTTGGAAACGTTCCTGAGGAAATATTGAGGTTAATCAGAGGGTTATATTGGCCTTAATAGCTCACCTTTCACATACAACCATGTCTGAGTTAATCAAAAATATCCATTCTTGGAGCCTAATTTATTGTATTTGATGATTAACGTTTATGTTAACAAACAAAGTGAGTGGGGGAATGCTTGAATTATTCACATCACTGGTGATCATTTAGGTCGCATTCCAGTCAATCGTTTTTCACCCACCATGCATCTCTAGGCAGAGACCATCCTAATTCAAATCAGTTTTGGTCCTGCTCCAATAGGAACACTCCAGCCCAGGCTGCCAGACCAAGCCCACTCTATATGGAAACACAAGCAACCCTAGGCAGATTTGAGCCAACTTAGGCCTCGTCAATGAGGTGCAGCAAAGGTCTTGTGGCATAGGGAGCATGGAACCTTAGTCTTGGCATACCCATAATGCTTAGGAGTGCAACAAACAACAAAGTAATGGAACTAATGTTTGGATTAAAGTCAGCTGTTGGTGACTGCAGGGACCAAGTTGTATGGCGACACAACATAGGCCTTCGCCATGCATCCTTTAGTAGTCAGATGTCTGTACCATGCATATTTTGAAAACAATGTACATGCATACAGTGTTAATATAGTATATTTGACAACTAAGGTCAATAGTGTGATAGATGCTAACAAGTGAATTAATTTGTTATCTGTTTTGCTATTTTTGTTCCTTGGCAGATTTTATTGGAGCAGATTCGAAGCATGAAAATACGAGCTGTGGACTCTAATGACGTTAGGCAGGCCAAACATGATGTGAAGAAACTAGAAGAAGAGGCATTTGCTTCTTTGGAGAAAAATGAACAGTGAGTATTATTGCTTGGCAGTAGGCGAGAATGTGCATGTTGCTGCTATTAAATTCTCACTCTAAGCAAAGAATGATAAACCCAATAGGTCTGGGTTTAACTGCTGTACCGACAGTAAGCTACAGGGTGATGAGTAAGGAACACATGGCTTAATGAATGGCGAGGGTGCTTCTCTCCTTCAAACCTTTCAGACTTCTCCCTAAGTAGTTAGTTGCCTTTTTCCATGTGTGCATATTTACAGTTACATTCTGCATTTGCAAAGTAGTCCAAACATGTTTTAATACACATCTAGGCCTGGAATAGAAGTGCTTGCATACAGTTTGGAAAGATGATGCTTATTGTGCTTTTCATGATTTGTGATGCGACAAGATAAAGGATGGTTTCCTGCTATCTGCTATGTTGTGACAAAACATATTTTGTATCCACATCACATCACATTAAAAACACACTATTTAAGTGGAATCATCAAATTCTATATTTTTAAAGGAGGTTATGATGGATAACATAATACAGCTTGATAGGTTATACTAACCAAGAGAACCTCGATAAATGGGGCGCTTACACCAATATTCATTGAAGACACTTCCTGCTTTTCTTCTTTGGGTACACACGAGGACTCAGTAGAGAAACACTTTACATTGCACTTAATGTTATAAAGTACACATTCTGTGCATAGGTTATGCTTCACAGTGCATCCCAAAGTCATTGTTTTTAGGAGGCATTGCTTCTAGTTACGTGCCTTAGAACTGCTTTTATGTTCCTATGGAACCATTACTGGTGTAGGCTGGTTCTCTGACGTCTTAGGTCCTGATTATAAGTATCATGGAATTGGGTTTGGGAGGTACAAGGAAACTGGAATCTATGATTTTTGCCGGCACTCCCGCACTAAATTCTCACACTTACAATTTTTCCCCCAGAATGAGGAATGACTCACAACCAGTAATACGGACCCCTGTTCCACGCAGTTTTATCAAATTCTAAGGATAACACTGCTAACATTTTCTGCCTGCTCTGAGCAGTTGCAAAGTGTCATCAAGAGAGCTGGTGCATGGGGTTTGTTCAGGGTTGTAGGGCATGCTTGTGCATTTCCAGGGAGAGGATTGTTTGCTCCGCCCTTACTGTTGCAGTGATTGGACGGTGACTGGGCTGTGATGCTGCCAACAGCCCATGTCCCTGAAAAATAACAGAGTTCCAGTGTCTTCGAGCCTGGAATTTTCAGATTCGGAGTTTGCAGAGCAAATTATTCCATGCCAGGAAAGATTCAGCATTCTGAGATGAGGAATTTCAACCCAGAGATATCGATCTATGTAAAATGGCCCAACCTGCAATGGGAGCCTTAGTGTTATATGTGCTTACGTCACCTTTTTAAAGTTGTAGTACAGATTCCTTCAGATCATGCTTGTTATTTATTTTGTATTGTTCTAATCTTCGTGTGTTTTACTGCAAGCATTACTTTGTTTGATAGTGTCGTCAAGATGGATGATTCCAGCATTTGTGTGCAATGCATAATTAAAATAAATACCATTACCAATACAAGCCTTCACAAAACATCTTGTAACATTATCATATTGCCTACCTTAAAACATTTGTAACTTGGATACAATGAATATGAAATTATAAACTTCACAATTTAGTTTACAGCCACTGTATGAAATTCTTTTTGGTTCATTACAAATGGCGTCCACTGGTTCCAGTTAGTGGCAGATGGGATGAAATTAGGTCTAGTGGTGAAGCTGATTAGCTTCGAACATTGAGGTTATTCCGGGTTTTGTACTTTACTCAAAGACATATAGGTATAATGCAAATGAAACAAACGATGGCCCAATTTGCAAAGCTTTTTTTCTACGTAAGCCTGTCTTACACCAGCCTTAAATGTGCATATTACTACTACAATAACTAACTATATATTTTAGACACTCTGCTTCGAATTAAGTCTATATTATATTAAATGCTAAGAAATAAAAAGAATCGTTTTTGACATCCATTGAACTGATCACATATAGATCTGGTTGAAACCAGTTTTAACTAGTCAACCTAAATTTCCACTAGGCAACAAAATCCACAAGGGGTTATATTGGGAAACTATTTCCAAACACGCCTTCAAAAATGATGCATGATTTCCTAATTAACATACAGGAAGATTTGTTTATTTATTTTGTTTACAACATCTGAATCAATGTGTTTGTACCATTTTCCGTCTTTCATGGGTTACACCTACTTTAATGTGATCTAAACTGTGGTGTACCACAAAAGGAAATCGATAAATAGAGGCAGGTCTGTTTCTATTGATAATAAAGCTTATTGAAAAATCTTAATGAGACATTAGGAAAATCAAGTTACAATAGGTTTGTCCTTAATAAAGCTAAATTATGTAATAATATGTTATGTTTTTATGTTATGCTGTGCTATGTGTATTTGTATAGCACACAACTCAGGAGAGTATTCTTGCCCTGAAGTTGGAGCTTTATGGGCCAAGCCACATTGAAGACAACCTCATCTGCATCTCCCATCTGATTGAAGCCACAGTGACAGGCAATGCCCTCTATGTTGGATTCATCGATTTACAAACTGCATGCAACAGTGTTTTGCGACCAGAACACTGGGCGAAACTCAGAATTTATTAAAAGCAGATATCGCCCTTTACTCTGACATCTGGATGAAGATAAGAGGTCGCACAGGAGGGACTACTATAGGCAAAATTTGGACAAACCATGCCTTGAGGCAAGGCTGCACACTGGCACCCCTCTTATTTAACTTGTACTTGGCTGACCTCCCAGACCACCTGGCGACAATGAGGGCATTTCCATCTAAAATGGCTGGCCTCAAAATCCAATCACTCCAGTATGGAGATGATACGGTCCTTTTGGACCATACACCTATCGGACTCCAAAGGCTCTTCAGTGCACTAACCCTCTACTGCAAGGCAAACTAACAGTGAACGTAATGAAAACAAAGGTAATAATAATCTCCCGTAAACTGGCATAAAGGGATCTATGGTCCATCGAGGGAACGGCCATTGAGGTGGTGAATGCCTACTAATACCTGGGAGTTTGGCTGGACCACAGATGACATTTGGCAGGACACATTACTGCTCACCAGGGGGCAGCATATTCCTTAGAATGGGCCTTTGATAAAGTGAAATAATCAATGAATACCCCAGATTTATCCCCACTTCTGAAGGTAATAGGATGCAAATTCTTCCCCACGTGGCCTATGGGGCACTCACATTCAGAGATAGAATGGCCAACGCGCTGGATAGAGCAGAGTCATCTTGCTGCCGAAGAGTATTTTTGCTTCCAAATTGCACTTCAAATCCTAAATCAGAAAAGAATTTGGGTTAACCTTACTGCAATGAATATTAAAAGCCAAGTTCCTAGCCTATAGCCTGAAAGTCAAGCAGGCGAAGGTCCGTACACAGAAAAACATTTGGGAACTAATAAGTAACCCACCAGCAAACTGGCACAAGTTTCTAAACATAGGACCTAGAAACACGTGCAGTCTGGACAAGCGGGTTGGCAGTACCTGTGGTGGCTTACCTGCTGCTCAGACAAGCTAGGCTAGTATTGGCAGAGCGTGATGCAGAAGTTGTGAAGAAATTGTGTCACAGAGGTCTGGCTTTGATGCTTTATGAGTCAGGGTCCTTCCCATCATATTTTTCTCTGCCCCTAAACTTAACTATGAAACAGCAGCTTATGGGGTTGCATTTTGGACTAGTCCTTCTGGTTTGGTCGGAGGAACCGGATGACACTGACAGGCAGTGTTGCCTCTGCCCAAAGGGGGAGGAACCACTGACACGTGCTGTGTATCTGTGAGGACTTGATCCTGCTCAAGATGGTATGGCTTCGGCTGCACTGGTGCTTTTTAAATGTCTGGACCTGTCAAGGTGCTGTAGAAGTGTGTCTGAGAGGTGAATCTGGACAGATGGCTGTCCGCTTAGTGAAATTCATGAAAGAAGCAGTTGCCGTACTGTCCTCTCAGCAGCTACACGTGACTGTCCCTGTGCTGATTTTTTCCAATAGCGCCTTGAAGACTTGCCCCCATTCGCTCCATAACAGTAATTGAAAGGGAGCAGTGGGGCGTCTCTGAGGTTGTGGAGAAACAGCCCGCTCACTACTATTTTCCTTCCGGCATATTCATTTTTAATACGTCATCTCTTTTATTATGTTCTCAACCAGTGTTTTATACATATGCTTTTTTTATCCTCCTTTATTAATGTTGATTTTCCACCTGTGAAGGTGTCTTAGATTGTAGTAATTTTAATTAATTGTACAATAAAGTATTATTAACTAACTATCTAGGGACTGAGCCAGGGAAGGGGTTAGGTGAAGAGCAGGGTCTTCAGTTTCTTGCAGAATTCAAGAACTGAGGAGGAGATTGATGTGTAATGAGTGAATTACATTAATATCACTGAAATTTAGCTTTTTTCTTTTTTTGTTATTTCATGTTTTGAAGTTGCTTTTGTCCATGGTCCCATTAAGCTGAGATGCTTTTTTGCCGGCGATTTTCAATTTGGCAGTAATACAATGTATTTTTTACTTTCCAGACTTCGAAACCAATTGGAAACTGTGGCTAAACGCAACTCAGAGGTATTAGGAATTGGTAAGTAGAAATGTGATATTTGTAGGAAGATTTACGCAGTACAATTGAATATTGCTTTTTGGGTATTTCCAAGTGGTCCATTCACAGTACTGTGCAACACTGGAACATGAATTATTTATCCATATGGACCATGCTGTATATTTGCTTCCTTTGTCTATTAAAATTATAGCTAAATGCCATTTAAAGCAAATTGAAAACTAATAATGTTATTATTTACTATCTGAACAGACATCCGATAACACCCATTTAACAGATTTTGCTTTATTTAACTAAGTATAATAGCATTACAAACTTATTATTTAACCTCTGATGCTCTTCAGCTCGTCTACAGGAAATGCCATGCTTTATTCTTCCTAAAGGCTTCCAGGCCTGTTTGTGTGCTACAATTCCGATATTAAATTGCTTGCATGTAGTGCTACTGGTGGGGACCATATGCTCTCTAGGAGTGTCCTGGAGGACACCGCAACATCGCTGTCTTTTTAAATATTGCTAGATTTGGATTCAATTACTGGCTTTATCTTGCATTTTTTATGATTTGAGGTAAAGGGCTCATTATGAAGAGAACCACACTTTATACTATGGGACTGATTTAGAGTTTCTTGGAGTGGGTTCCGGTCCCAACAAACTGAATGCCTGCCTTCCTGTTGATCCACCCACCTCAAAGTCCGCCTTCTGATTTACAGGCAGGCGGACCTTAAGTATTCCAGCGATGGTTACTACACTGTCTCCATTGCAGACATACTCCTCTAATGGCCTGATGGAGTAAAGGCTGTCATAGGGGTTTGGCCATTTGACAGCCCACTCGATTTAGAGTAGGCAGACAAATATTCACTTTTGGTTACCACTGGGTAAAACCCATATTCTCAACTGGTACTGGCTGAGGTTTCCCACTTGGTGTTTCTAATAAAATTGTGAGGCGATTATGATCACTGTAAATGCTGGGTTGTACTGTTAACCACCCAATTTAACAAAGGCCTGGAAATGGAGATATAATCAATTACAGATTAACAACATCCACTCAGGTAGGTGGCAGAGGTGGAATAAGCAGGATCTCAATATTCAATTGTATTATGGAGATAAAAGGTTTTCAAATAAGGATACAACTGGCAGCCCGTATGATCGTACTCCTAGATAATCTCCACCCGCCTCAGATATAAGACTGTCACTAGCTATATAGGATTTACCAAGTTTGGCATTAATGTCCCCTGCAAGGACTAAATTATACTCCTTATCCACCCTAGCATACATAATATCAAGTCTGGCTAATAAATCAAATAAAAACCAAAAATTGGATTAGGTATATGCTAATGTTTTTGTTTCACCAAGCCAAATGAATAGTGTGAAACATATCCCAGTTAGTAGTGATTAGCTGTGTTACACAGTTTAGTATAACCTTAAACCACAAAGTTAAACTTGTTTGTGCCTACCCAGATGCTGAAGGAATACCAAGGGCCGAATAACAAATAAAACGGTCACGGAAAACATGAAAGGTTACTACCTTTCCTACACATAGTCAACCCACCTATGCCAACCCAATTTACTCGATACCCCAGCAATAGTCCAACTTAATAACTTAATTGAATTAGTCCCCACCAGTCCCTTGGGCGAGGGACCAGATGTTAAAGAGGTTTCATGGGGCAAGGGGGCTGCCTTTGTAATGCCACAATCGGAGTCCAAACTCATCTGTGAGAGAAAAGGTCATTAAAGGGGCTGAGGTCTGTTTACCCGCTGGCCTGGAACTGGCAATATTCACTGGAGAGCCCAATGTCAGTCATTCACTGGCATGTAATTTAAGGCTAAGTATCTATTGTGGATAGAAATTGATGTACATAAAAGATGTAGGGTCTTGATCACGTGACGGTGCCCATCCTAGTGATCTCTGCCTTCTATAAAAATAAAAAAAAACAGCCGGAAAACCTTAGCCCCTTCGCTGCCAGGCCTTTTTCCCCTCAGGTGCCAAGCCTTTTTTTGGCTATTTGGGGCAGTTCACGCTTAGGCCCTCATAACTTTTTGTTCACATAAGCTACCCACACCAAATGTGCGTCTTTTTTTCCAACATCCTAGGTATTCTAGTGGTACCCAGACTTTGTGGGTTCCCCAGAAGGAGGCCAATAAATTAGCCAAAATACAGTGAAAATTTCGTTTTTTTAAAAAAAAATGGGAAAAAGGGGCTGCAGAAGAAGGCTTGTGGTTTTTCCCCTGAAAATGGCATCAACAAAGGGTTTGCGGTGCTAAAATCACAAGCTTCCTAGCTTTCAGGGACAGGCAGACTTGAATCAGAAAACCCAATTTTTCAACACAATTTTGGCATTTTACTGGGACATACCCCATTTTTACGATTTTTTGTGCTTTCAGCCTCCTTCCAATCAGTGAGAGAAATGGGCATGAAACCAATGCTGGATCCCAGAAACTGCAACATTTCTGAAAAGTAGACAAAATTCTGAATTCAGCAAGGGGTAATTTGTGTAGATCCTACAAGGCACAAGATAAGGTGTTGAGGAGCAGTGGTTATTTGCACATCTCTGAATTCCGGGGTGACCATACTAGCATGTGAATTACAGGGCATTTCTCAAATAGATGTCTTTTTTACACACTCTCTTATATTTGGAAGGAAAAAATGTAGAGAAAGACAAGGGGCAATAACACTTGTTTTGCTAGTCTATGTTCCCCCAAGTCTCCCGATAAAAATGATACCTCACTTGTGTGGGTAGGCCTAGCGCCCGCGACAGGAAACGCCCCAAAACGCAACGTGGACACAGCACATTTTTTGAAAGAAAACAGAGGTGTTTTTTGCAAAGTGCCTACCTATAGATTTTGGCCTCTAGATCAGCCGGCACCTGGGGAAACCTAGCAAACCAGCGCATTTTTGAAAACTAGAAACCCAGGGGAATCCAAGATGGGGTGACTTGTGGGGCTCTGACTAGGTTCTGTTACCCAGAATCCTTTGCAAACCTCAATATTTGGCTAAAAAAACACGTTTTCCTCACATTTCGGTGACAGAAAGTTCTGGAATCTGAGAGGAGCCACAAATTTCCTTCCACCCAGCGTTCCCCCAAGTCTCCCGATAAAAATGATACCTCACTTGTGTGGGTAGGCTTAGCGCCCGCGACAGGAAATGGCCCAAAACACAACGTGGACACATCACATTTTTTGAAAGAAAACAGAGGTGTTTTTTGCAAAGTGCCTACCTGTAGATTTTGGCCTCTAGCTCAGCCGGCACCTAGGGAAACCTACCAAACCTGTGCATTTTTTAAAACTAGAGACCTAGGGTAATCCAAGATGGGGTGACTTGTGGGGCTCTGACCAGGTTCTGTTACCCAGAATCCTTTGCAAACCTCACAATTTGGCTAAAAAAACAAGTTTTCCTCACATTTCGGTGACAGAAAGTTCTGGAATCTGAGAGGAGCCACAAAGTTCCTTCCACCCAGCATTCCCCCAAGTCTCCCGATAAAAATGATACCTCGCTTGTGTGGGTAGGCCTAGCGCCCTTGACAGGAAATGCCCCAAAACACAACGTGGACTCATCACATTTTTTGAGAGAAAACAGAGGTGTTTTTTGCAAAGTGCCTACCTGTAGATTTTGGCCTCTAGCTCAGCCGGCACCTAGGGAAACCTACCAAACCTGTGCATTTTTTAAAACTAGAGACCTAGGGGAATCCAAGATGGGGTGACTTGTGGGGCTCTGACCAGGTTCTGTTACCCAGAATCCTTTGCAAACCTCAAAATTTGGCTAAAAAAACACGTTTTCCTCACATTTCGGTGACAGAAAGTTCTGGAATCTGAGAGGAGCCATAAATTTCCTTCCACCCAGCATTCCCCCAAGTCTCCCGATAAAAACGATACCTCACTTGTGTGGGTAGGCTTAGCGCCCGCGACAGGAAATGGCCCAAAACACAACGTGGACACATCACATTTTTTCATAGAAAACAGTGCCTACCTGTGGATTTTGGCCTCTAGCTCAGCCGGCCCCAGGGGGGGGCAGAAATGGCCTAAAATAAATTTGGACCCCCCAACCCCCGCCCAGGAGCGACCCTTGCCTACGGGGTCGGCTCCCCCTGCGTGACATTGGCGCCAAAAAAAAAATCCCCAGTGCCTAGTGGTTTCTGCCCCCTTGGAGGCAGATTGACCTAAAATCGGCCAATCTGCCCCCAAGGGGGGCAGAAATGGTCTAAATACAATTTGCCCCCCAGGGGAGCGACTCTTGCCTAATGGGTCGCTCCCCATCTCTAAAAAAACAAACAAACAAAAAAAAAAACACAAAATAAAATTTGCCCTGGCGCCTAGAGGTTTCTGCCCCCCCGGGGGCAGATCGGCCTAATAACAATAGGCCGATCTGCCCCCGGGGAGGCAGAAATGGCCTAAAATAAATTTGCCCCCCCCCAACCGCTGCCCGGGAGCGACCCTTGCCTACGGTGTCGCTCTCCCTGCGTGACATTGGCGCCAAAAAAAATCCCCGGTGCCTAGTGGTTTCGGCCCCCTTGGAGGCAGATTGACCTAAAATCGGCCAATCTGCCCCCAAGGGGGGCAGAAATGGTCTAAATACAATTTGTCCCCCAGGGGAGCGACCCTTGCCTCATTGGTCGCTCCCCATCTCTAAAAAAACAAACAAACAAAAAAAAAACACACAAAAAATATTTGCCCTTGCGCCTAGAGGTTTCTGCCCCCCCTGGGGGCAGATCGGCCTAATAACAATAGGCTGATCTGCCCCCAGGGGGGGCAGAAATGGCCTAAAATAAATTTGCCCCCCCCCCGCCCGGGGAGCGACCCTTGCCTACAAGGTCGCTCCCCTTGCGTGACGGCGCAAAAAAAGATCCCTGGTGCCTAGTGGTTTCTGCCCCCCTTGGGGGCAGATTGACCTAAAATCGGCCGATCTGCCCCCAAAGCGGGCAGAAATGGCCTAAAATAAATTTGCCCCCCAGGGGAACGACCCTTGCCTAAGGGGTCGCTCCCCTTACGTGAAAAACAAACAAAAAAAAACTCCCTGGTGTCTAGTGGTTTCTACCCCCCTTGGGGGCAGATTGGCCTCATAAAAATAGGCCAATCTGCCCCCAAGGGGGGCAGCAATGGCCTAAATATAATTTGCCCCCTATGGGAGCGACCCTTGCCTAAGGGGTCGCTCCCCACACCTAAAACACAAAAAAAAACAAAAAAAAACAAAAAAAAAAAGTATCCCTGGTGTCTAGAGGTTTCTAGACCCCCTGGGGGCAGATCGGCCTAATAATAGGCCGGTCTGCCCCCAGTGGGGGCAGAAAAGGCCTTAAAAAAAATGCCCCCCTGGGAGCGACCCTTGCCCATGGGGTCGCTCCCTTATGTCACTTTCAAAAAGAAAAAAAAACATCCCTAGTGTCTAGTGGGGTTTCAAAAGCCGGATTGCAAGCAATCCGGCTTTTGAAACCCTGGGAGAGACTTCAAAGGGAAGAAAATAAATTTCCTTCCCTTTGAAGCCTCTCCTTGCCTCCCCCACGTGATCGAAAGAGAAATGCTGAGCATTTCTCTTTCGATCGCGCTGGAAGCTCAGCTTCCAGAGCCATGGGGGAGGCTCTGTGATTGTCAGCACGCGCTCGCGCGCTTACGTCACAGGGGGGTGGGGGGGGTCGGGTGTTGAAGGGGAAGGGATTCCCCTTTCAGCCCTGGGCGGAGTGGGGGGGGGCGGCCCTCGGGGGGAGCGCTAGCGCTTCCCCCGAGGGCCGGTAGCAGGACGTAATGGTTACGTCCATGGCGCCACACGGGTGCTGCCATGGACGTAACCATTACGTCCATGGCGGGGAAGGGGTTAATTGAACCGTGGCACTTTCCAACAGAGTATAATGACCAAATCAAGCATGTATTTCTAATCCACCTTCCTGGCAAACAAAATCTCATTAAACACCTTCCACCTGCACTTACTGTTCCCATGTAGTCAGTGGGTCACCTTAATAACTGTACTGTGGTTTCCATTTCCTGTTGGTCTAAACAAGAAACAGCAGCCAAAACAAGAACATATGGGCAGGCCGCAGGTGGTAAGTTGCACACTATGGTCTTGGTTGCTTCAATAGCTAAATTACGGGTGGGGTCATGGTGGCTTGATAAATCCCCCACTACCTCCAGAGGCATATTTGCCACTGGAGCAAGATGTATGTGACCTCATTCCGTGCATCCCGGCCTCATAAATCAGCTGTGTCAAACATGTGGTACTTGTCTAGAGAGCAGGTCTGGTGTTAGATTGAGACCCTCGAAGGCACAATAGTGAAAGATTTTTCCAGTATCAACAAAGCACTTGAATGTTGGCTGGAGACAGGCATCCAAAAGACATTTAAGTTTATCGCTAATCTGCAGAATAAGTTTGTGCTTAAAATCAACCAACAAGGTTTTATTAGAAGGCTGTTGATGGACTGGTTCCTCAGCATTTTTCTGGTTCCTGTAGTTAGGCCCCAGCTGTTTCCATTTCACCACCAAAGCAGTGTCCTGAGAGCACGGGGGAGCAAAGTCTATATCCTCAATTGGACAGGAGTGTCAGAAACACAGGCCATATTAGATCCAGGGTAATTGGCATAGACGGTTGTCTCGAGTCAGTTTGAGCTATAGTAGCACAAGGGGTTTCTGAGCTATCCATGGTGAGGAAGAAACGCTTTTCCACTAATTAAATTTTTTGAGGCATAACCTGATTTGCATTTCCCCATGATAAAACCACAAGCAACAAGTCCACAATACAGAACAAGTTTAGTAATTGGCTAGTGAGCCCCCATAAATTTAGACAGTTTAAACTTAATAATAAAAGTAACCATCAACCGAGCAACAGTATCTTACTAGCAGCTGAGTTCTGAGGGGGGGGGAGGGTGTCAGCCCAGACTCTGCCAGTTGATGACAGGCAAAGTCAGCCCCCACTTGGCCTGGGCTTTGCTTGTGTGCGTCCTGCACACCGGTTGCAGCAAAACAGTTTCATTTTTAGGTTGAGCATAGCAGCGCGCAAGCACTGCTTTTCTGACGTGTTGGTATCTATGTGGGCTTTTAACCACGCCCATCATTTTCACTTGTTGGTGGGCTTGCCTTTCAAAAATCCTTCGATGACACTGGTAAATGCTTTACATCTGTCCCTCCCTAGGGCAATTTTGTTACCGTTTGGGGTCCGACCTTGTTACATGGATAATTGCATGTCTGCCGATATGTTTGACTGTGAGCATACTTCTTTTCCCTTTTTTGTCTCTCCTTCACGCTCACACTCATGGTGGCTGTGGCACGTTGAATTGACTTGTTTTTATTATCATCACTGTTCAGCTGTTGCTGGCCAGGAGGTGTGGAGGCTTTATTCCCGCTGGGTCACTGAGATTCTTTGCTTACAGCAGGGCCATGTAGAGGGGTACTTCGCTTTTGGCAACAGCAGACTTTTTTTTAAAGAATGCGCCTTTCATTACAGCCTTTATGTGTCATGGAAAAGAAACGAAATTACAACCAAAGAGCCACTGCAACACAGCCTCATTCAAAATTATGGAAAGGAAAACAATGATTAAATAACAAGTGCATCATATTAGTTGAAAGGAAACACCAGCAGGTGCAGTTCTGTGCTACAATCACCCCTTCCATACAGCCTGTTGCTTTCAGTGGCGTAACAACACTTAAGCCCCCCCCCAAAGCAAAGTACATAGCTGCCCCCCCCCAGCCTTACTCAGGAACGCTCAGGCCTGGGTGATCTGCTGAGGGTGCCCCCTGGAGCTCAGACCCCCCTGCACCCCAGTGGCTGCGGGGGCTGTTGTTACGCACTGGTTGCTTTGTAGCTAGATTTAATCACTATCAATAAATATTACCAATGCATTCAATAGATTTCATTATTACTGTGGTGTGATTGTTGACTTTTGAAAAATGTGCATTGCACTTCTAATCAGATACAGAAGAAATGTGAATAAATGCCATGTTTGATAAGGTTTGAAATTTTGCTGAATTGCAGAAATTAAAATACTTGTTTGATTCCAGCACAAACAATCAACTGCAAGAAAGGTATGGGGTTTCAGCATACATTGATTTAAAAATGTATACTAAATAAGTATCACTAAAATACAGTTGTAGCTTCCATGAATATGTGGTATAAGCGTTCAGGTGATAAAGCCTGCAGTGCTTTCCACAGCTTTACAACCTTCTGTTCTTCAGTGTGCTTTACATTTTACATTCTCATAGATGATCCTGTTTGGTAAGAACCTAGGGCACCAATTGACGGCAAATACCAATTCTAATCATTGACATATGATCATACACAGCAACCCTTTTCAATAAAAATGTAACCCCTTAACGTGGGTGTGTTACCCAACCAGTCAAGGTTTTGTTCTTGGAGGTGTTATGAGGCCTTTCTTTTGTTAACTCAGTAGAGATGCTGGATAGTAAAAATTAAGAACAAATGGTGCTCACTTATGGCCTGATCATGAGTCAGAATAAGATTACCGTCTGATTGGGTGAGCCAGTGCCCAAACACTCCAGAGTATTGGTACAGTGTTATCAATGTAAAATGTTGCATGCAGAGTTTGTACCACAGCAGTACTGTTCAGCTTGCACTCTGGGCCTTAGTGGTTTTGCCATTTTTCGCATGTTTCAGAGCAAGCATATGTACTCAAGTATTCACAGAGAGGTGTTCAAGGAGTGACTCTAGCAACAGCTACTCCGTACCTGCTGATTGCTACAACTGGGATTTAACTAACCTGAGTGCTATAAGTAACCTGATGACACCTGCCATTTTAATTGTTGGTTGTTTGTGTCTATTATTATTGTTCTTTAACACATTGTGAAGAAATTTGCTGTGCGGTGAATTGCGGTCAAAAACATTTGCTTTCACTTTTTTAATCCCATGATTCTGGTGATATGTTGCACTAGGGGTGTCTCCTTAGATACTGTTGAACCATTTCTGCTTCAGAGATTCAATAATGGAGGATATGCAGGTTAAACCTCAGCTCCCTTTGTGTCACTGTCTAGAGAGGTGTGAACAGCCAAACTGTCAAACTGACCCAGATGGGAAATCCACAAACAGGCAGTCACAGAATGGTTTAAGGCAGAAAATGCCTACTTTCTAAAAGTGGCATTTTCAGACTAACAACCTAAAAAGCAACTTCACTAAATTATGTATTTTTAAATTGTGAGCTCAGAGACCCCAGACTCCAAATTTCTATCTGCCCCCAAAGGGAATCTGCACTTTATTTAAAGGCAGCCCCCATGTCAACCCATGAGGGAGATAGGCCTTGCAAAAGTGAAAACCAAATTTGGCAGTGTTTCATTGTTAGGACATGTAAAACACACCAGTACATGTCCCACATTTTAGATACACTGCACCCTGCCCATGGGACTACCTAGGGCCTACCTTAAGGGTGCCTTATATGTACCAAAAAGGAAGGTTTGGGCCTGGCAAGTGGGTACACTTGCCAGGTCGAATTGGCCGTTTAAAACTGCACACACAGACACTGCAGTGGCAGGACTGAGCCATGTTTACAGGGCTACTAATGTGGGTGGCACAGCCAGTGCTGCAGGCCCAGTAGTAGCATTTGATTTATAGGCCCTCAGCACATCTGGTGCACTTTACTAGGGACTTATCAGTAATTCAAATATGCCAATCATGGATCAACCAATCACCAATACAATTTCACATAGGGAGCACTTGCACTTTAGCACTAATCTGCAGTGATAAAGTGTGGAGAGACAATAAACCAGCAAAAACACATCTGAAAAAATAGGAGGAGGAAGGTAAAAAGTTTGGAGATAACCCTGCAAAAAGGGCCATTTCCAACAATTGCTTTTTGGGAAGGGTCCAGCAGAGACTTCTTCTAGTTTATAACAAACCCAAGATTTTGTAGAAGGGAGAAGGCCATCTGTAACTGAAGGACTGTGCACTAGACTAGGAGGAGTATATCACCTAAATACACAATAAGGCACACTCCTTTTGCCTGCAGGTGCTCCACAATGGGTTTGAGTACCTTTGTGACGCACCAGGCGGTGGAAGAGAGACCGAAAGGGAGTGGAGAATTCAAATATTTATTGGCGCCAGGTGAGTTGGAGGAACCAATGGTGTGGTGAAAAAATTGGAATTGACAAACACGAATCCTTCAAGTCCAGAACGGTCACAGAACATTCCGCAAGAGGTGGATGCCCTCCATTTTGAAATGATGATAAGCCAGTCGCTCGTTAAACTCTCATAGGTTTATAACTAAGAGTTGACCTCTAGTTGACTAGAAAAAGGTTGCTGATGAACCCATGCGGGTGTGGAGACGAGGGGCAAATAGCTCCTTTGTCCAAGAGAGAAAAAACTTCTGTGTCTACCACTGTGGTCTCCTGCTTGGAAAAATTATGGATCTTCGGCAGGCCCCCTGAAGAGGAGAGCCTTAGAGCTCTATTCGGAAGCCTTAGATCACTAGCAAAACCCATGCATCTAAAATTATTGTTCTCCCGATGTGGGAAAAATTCACCAGACGGTCCCCTACTTTTAGAAGCGAAGAAGGAAGAACAGTCTCCAGAGGAAGCAGTGTTTAATCCTTTGCCGCCTCTTCCTCTTAAGCGCTGGCCTCAGGTAGAAATTGACAAAGTGGGTGTGATCTTGACACTGGTCATGCCTGGAGCTTTGCCCTGGAGGAGGGTACTGGGGATTTGCATGGCCAGAAGAGTGGCTCCTACCTCGACCGGCCCTGTGTAAACCCCGTTGGGCAAATACACTTTTGGCTGACATTTGGATTTTGTCTACGGATGTGAATGTGTTGACAAATTTGCCCAGCTCTTTAATGAAAAGCTCTCCAAAGATGGCCCCCCTGGGTGGCAGCTCCCACCTCCAAGACTGCTAAGTTTCTGGGTTTAGGGTCTACTGTTACTAGCAAGGAGTGCCAGCGCTCAGTGGACAGTGCACAGTTTGCATTAAATAGGAAGAGAATCGCATGCTGTTCCTATCCAGACAGCACTTCTAAGATCAAGGAGCCGGAAGCCTTGGCTTCCTCGGCCATGTCAAGTATTTTCATTAAAGGTCCCAGAGCATCTAACAACTTGTCCTGGCACTCCCTCCAGGACCTATCTATACCCTTCTTAGGGTCTTTCATAAACTTGCCAAGAAAATTGGTCAGACAAGGGTCCAATTCGGATGCTAAGGCACATTACCATCCAGGGAGGGGTGAGGACATTCTGACTGAAGGCGGCTACGGGCCTCCTGTTTGAGAGGTTTACGGATACGGCCCACCACATAGTTCTCCACCTTGTCAGGTCGAGCCCACTTGGAAGACCAAATGTGGAGAATATCATCTGGGTCCAACATGTCGGACCCCGTACCCTGTACATAGGAATCTGAGGGGGTAGGCATGGAGGAAGGCAGCCAGGGTCTTGAATGGCTGGCCTGATCATCTGTGTTCCAGTGGGACTCATCATCTGCATCAGGAGGGGGAGGAGATAGGTCAGTGATGGGTCCAGCTGGATCCCATGGTGCGGTACAGGGAGGTGCTTGCACTAAAAAGACCTGCTTAAGGTGCTCAAAGGCATCCAGGTCGACCCAATCCTCACAGTGTTGTTTCTCCAGCACAGCCTCAGATCCCTGAGGCTGGGCGGGTCCAGAAGGACCGGGCCGACAGCAGGGTTCTGGCTGGGTTGGGATATCTTGACACACTCATGTGCAATCTGCTGTGAGAGGCGGAGCTTCAAGGGACCATTAGCGTCCGTCACCGCACGGTAAATGGAAGCATCTACCACTTCGTACAAATGATCGTTCCAGGAGAGGGATGCCAGAGTATCTTCCTCTCCCTGGATATTATTTGTGACCTCCATTATAGGATCCCAAAGGGACACAGAATTCTCAGAGTGCACCAAGCGCTATAATAGACACTGCACAAGGCAGGTATGACCCCGTACGGGGACAGGAATGAGACAACCAGTAGATATGCCATTATGTTGAGATCCAAAGAAAGCAGGCAGAGGGCTGCAATATGGGGCTGGGGTGAAAGCCAAAGTTATGAGTGGGCAGAGCCTCACAGTTCTGGGTCTAAACCTTGGGACACTACCCCCTGGTTCCAAGATACTGAGGGGAACATGCCTGGGAGGGTATCGCAAAATCTCTGTGCATGAAAAAGTTGAGGGCCCAACTGGTGCCTCAATGTGCATATGAAAGAGCAGGCAAGGAAAATGTACAGACCCCACGGGTGTTGACGAACTTCACATAATACCAACCCGGGCCAAGCAGGGCGTCTGAAAGTGAGCAAATCTGGCAAGACTACAGACCCTGACCAGGGCGTCACTCTCCAGGCAGGGAGGCTCACGCTGACGGCATGTGACTCAATCCCTTTATGAAAGGAATTGAAAGTCGAGCGTCACTGCATGGAGATGCGCTAAGCAGCCCCACCAGGCAGGCAGAGGATCGCACTGCGCTAGCCTCACCAAGTTGTCAGCTACGAAAGAGCGCAAACACATTCCCGTGGCCTGGGGCATAAACACTGTCACACCGCGCAAATCAAAAACAGAGACACAACCATGAAAATAAAATCACCATAAAATCGCACAAAAGATAAAGAGAAATGGAGTATGCAACTTTACTCGGCTGCGAGCAGCGAAAAAAGAGGACTTGGGAATATAGATGAAATACTATGTGAAGGCAATCATGTCCTGATTGGAGGGTCACATGGATGGCTTGCCTATTGGCCTTTGGACTTCCTTGATTTTTCTTCACCATGGTTCTTGGGATTATAATTTGAAAACCTCTGAAAGGGCTGCTGTTAATGGAGTGCAAAGGAAGAAAAGCATAATCCTCACCTCTAGTCTTGACATACAGTCAGCCACATGCAAATCAGCCTTGTTCCTGTGCCATTTGGAACAGTTCAGTCCGAACTACAAGGCCAGTTCCATTGTTAGCAGGACGTAAGGATCCCAGACTGGTTTCAACATATTTAACCCCCTTTACCAAGGTGCAGATTCACTTCTATGGCAGAGTGAGCATAGGACCTATTACAGGGCGTACCTGCTAGACTAAGGATATAACAAATGGAAAAATTATGTCAGACTGCTTGAATTAACAACAGCCATTAGTAATTACTCTGGGACACAATGCAGACTTTGTTTGTTTCTTTTAGCTCACCCCATGTACCTGCTGTGGTGTAACCAAATAACAGGAGGTCTGTGTGTTCTGCCAGCGTTGTGACCAAAGGACAAGGGAAAAGCCAGATTCTTGCTGATGATACATTTGTAAGTTGAGAGGCTGTGTATCCACATGCCTGTGTATGGGAGAAATGGAGATTTGTATCTGAAGTAATCTTACATGCCTGCTTTCCTTTCTGTGAGTAATCCAAGTATGTGGAGGGCTATGGTTTCTTGTTATTTTTGAAAACTCAGTAAAAAAGATACCTCAGAGAATAGTTTAGCGCTGGCTAGCGCCATTTTTTAGCACCACCCGGATGTCATATATATATTATGACACAGGATGGTGCAAAAAACTGGTTAGAGTAAAAAATGTTGACATTAACCCTTGCGCCCTGTCATAAGGCAAACTGATGTTAACGCTGCAAAAGTGACCCTCACCTGTTTAACGGCATGTAAATAAATGTCACAAACAGATATGCACCATTTTAACCCCCGCATAGGCGGCAACTTCAGACGCTAGTGCAGGAAACTTTGCAAAGGAGAGGCAAAATGGAATCAGCAGGCCAGGAGAGACCCCAGGGTGACCCCATACAACCAGGAACCAGTCAGGAGGACACACACAAGTCTCAGGGAAGAAAGAAGAAAAATCTCAAGTGTCGTTTCAGTGTGGAGGAGCATGAAATCCTTGTGAGAGAGGTGACGGAGCACCAACAACAACTATGCGTCACCTTCAAATTGGCAGGAGAGAGGCAATATGGCAGCAGACAGTTGACAAGATTAACAGTGTGGCAGAAGTGAGGAGAACCGTAACCGAGTGCAAGAAATGCTGGCATGATTGTAAGCGAAGGACAAAGGAGAAAATGACGAGGAACAGGAAGGCAGCACTGCAAACTGGAGGTAGAAGTCCAGCACCACAAGAGGACCTGGATTAGATGGAGGAGATGGTTGCAGTGGTCATCCTGGAGGACCTGGTCACTGGAATTGCAGGACAGGACAGCACAGACTACCAAGAATCACCATAAATGCAGGTTAAGTTGCATGAGGGAAATTAATGCAAAATGATCAAATGCAAGAGGGGGAGGCCCATAGGACACACTAAATGCATGTGAAAGGAGCGCAGAGGGACACATTGCACATGAATCAATTCGCACATTAAAACATAATCAACACATGTACACATGCCTTGGTTGTGCCATGTACGACAATACATACAAAACCTGGACATATGTTAATCACCAGGGCTACACACCAACATGTACATATGCAGCACATAGGATGGAAGGCATGTCTAATAACTTTGCCTGTGGTTGTGGCATCCCATTATCCCCTGCATATAGTCAAACAAACCCTACCAACACAACCAAAACATCAGAAACTACCAAGTCAGTCAATACCATTCCTGTGGTTATGTCATTGTGTAGTCCCTTGCAGAAACTCCTCACAACTGTCTTGCCCCATTGCGAAAACACAAGCGTGCTGCATCTTAGCACACAATAAAATGCAACCTTACCCAACATTACTCAGACATGTGCTGGAAGCACCACCACCCCACACATAAACATCACATCCTTATAAGGCAGCCAAGTCTCCATCATGCAGTAAGGATGTCTCTCTGGGTCTAGGAAAAGTAATCTGTGCAGCTGCTGGGGGAATTGCAGGATCACAGAAAACATGGCACTACCCAGTGAAACTAAACTGGTGTAGTGTGAATCCACACATATTGACGCTGATCAGAACTATGCCACTAGAGAAAATATGCACTACAGATTGCAATCTGTAGGTTACAACACATACATGATGAACCCACAACTACTCTGACACAACAATGTGCGACACATAGGAATGGGTAAATAACCACACAAACACAACATATGCTGTATGTCTGTGAACATCACGGTTTACAATTTCACATCTGTCTGCTCATGTCAGCTCTATGGTGCAGTTAACACTACATTGTTGTTGGATCAAATAGTCAGTGCCAGTCTTGTGGTGCATTGGGTGTGACAGGACATGCTGCGCCTAGCACTGCAAATCAGGCAGTGGAAAGCTCAAAGGGCCTGGGCATGGGCCCCCTGCACTGCCCCTGCCAGGTGCATGGGCTGTGCTGGGGCACCTAAGTGCACACCACACCACATTACCACCAACCTTTGCACAGGAGTTTCAGTGCCATGCAAAGGCTGGTGGAAAAGCGAGAACATCGTAATACTGGTCTGATGTCACAAGACAGGTGGCATTGCCAGTCTGTAAGCTGCCCACAACCTGCCAGTGCCAGGCCATAGGCCCATGGGGCATTCCCCATGGACACCATGTGCCACTTCCAACTGTGCTGTTGGTGGTGGTCATATTGACAATGGCAGTCTGGTGGTCATAGGACTGCCAGACTTGTAATGAAGGGTCCATGTATGCACCAGTACAACTAGCTGTAAAAATCTACATCAAACTAGCTCAAGGCCCTGATCTAAGTTCAACATCAGTCAACTGGCTATTTCACTTCTCTTGTGGCATCAGACACTGTCATGTGGAAAATGATGTACACATCAACAAATGATACCCATGCTGGCCATCACTGTGTCCACCTCTGTGTTTGTGTCGAATTAGCTGCACTGCCACACTGCTGCATCTCTTGCACCATAGCGCAAGGGTGGCTGTATTGAGGGGGAGATGATAGTGGTGTAGCAAGGAGCATCTTCCAGCACAACCAGAATTTCTAGGTCCATGTGTGCAGTGCAATGTAGCACACATACACATACATCAACATGAGTAGCAATCAAAGGATCAACTATATAGCACCTTGGTAATGCTGTCCCTGGGGTGGTGTAAGGTTTTGGTGCCACCCTGGTATATGTAAAACATGTAAAACTGGGACGGGGCATATTGCAATGTATGTTGCTGTCACTTGACCACTGCAACACCCATTTCAAGGCCCTACGATGCAAGTGGATGCATAGGAAGGGTCCACAATAACAAGATGGTGTCAAGCCACCAAAAGGAAATACATCACACCTACTAAATGTAATGCAGCCTATTGCACCACCTGAGCTTCCCTTCATGTGACACTCAGGTGGGTCAAAGGGCTGATAAATTGCACCCATGATACACAGGAACAATGTTTGGGCTGTAAATTGTCACTGTGCCTCCAATAGAAAGTCAGTGACATGACATGTCAGCTGGCACAACATAGAAAGATTGTTTTACACCATCTCATTGCAGAGGATGATGGCTCCCTTGCTGATCTGCCTGTCCTGGAGTTCCCCGATGACCTGGATGACCAGATGACAAACATCAGCCAAGAGATCCTCCAAGATATCCTGGTATCCCTCCAAACACCACCTCCAGTTGCAAGGAGGACAACCAATGTAGCAGCCATCCCAGATGCCCCACCCAGCACCCAAATAGTACAACCTTCCAGCACAGATGCAGCTGAGGACTCCAAGGACCCAGGGACAAGCTTGCAGAGGACTGTGGTAGGAGTCTATTGGGAACGGGCCAACCAGATGCGGGTGGGGATAGAGAATGTGGCTGCCAGTCTAGAGGGAATGCACACATGCCTTGTGACGGCTAATGAACATACAGCTACCAAACAAGGCACACACTCCCCACTGCATGGAGTCCAGAGGGACATAGCTGCTGCCATGTGGGAGAGGCCACAACAACTGCCCTCCCAACTGACAGCAGCGCGATTGAGAACAAGCTGGACTCCATGCAGCGTGAAGTGGCCTCCCTCAGGGCAGACATGGCTGCCTACCACCGGGATGTTGCTGCTATCCTGAAAAATCAGAAGCTCCTCCTCGCTACAGTGATGCAATATGTTGTTCCACAAATGGCTGCTGCCGGGAATTGGGATTCCACATCTTCAACAACTGAAGTGTGTGTGTGGCCCCCTCTACCTTTTCACCACCACCATCAAAGGCACAGGAGACACCACACACATCGAAGGATGAAGACGTGGCACAGATCATCTTAACCCGTAAGAGTTCCCAGTAGCACCAGACTATGCCACATGGGCAGTGTTCTCCTTTGTTCTGTGCTTGAGATCATGCCAGTGTTAGCATAGTTGGATATGTGTACTCTTCACCCACACACTGTTGGCTTGTCTTCTATGGACTATCATTGTCTCTCACTTACCAATTGGCAATTATTGCTTAGAAGTAGTGATCAACACTACTCCCAAGCATGTCCCATGGCATGTTCTTCAACCCTGGACTTGTGTTGTGTCACAAGTGTATGGATTTCACCATTGGGGTCACTGACCTGGACATTGTAAATATCTCACTACAACGCTTCCACTTGTAAATAAACACATTGTACTCAATCAGCATGTCTACATGTATTGTGATCCATCGACTTAGCTAAATGATTGTAATGTGTGAATCCATGTAATTGGTCAAAGAATATCAGTACAAGTGTGCAGGACTGTGGGTGCACAAAGCTACACTCAAGGTCCCTAACATGACAAATTTGTATGCTGGTCTCATCACCTACAAGCAATTCACTGAGTATGTTACAAATGAAGAACACATGTATGCTTCTCTCACTGTATACAGCAGGTATGGCTGTAAAGCAAGTCCAGGGCAATATCGTCAGCTGGGATTACCAGAAGAACTCATTGGCGTGATACAGAGGTAGCTAACCTCATTAGTGTTGTCCACTGGTCAGTTTTGCAGGATAGAGTTCCAATTTAGTCTGTTGTCAGATGTGCCACAGTTCTCAACATTCCTACACAGGACCCCAACACTGATGGCTGAAGTACCAGACCTACCTGTCCAATACAAAGTAAATATAGTCATCATGAGTGGTAGGTACACTGGATGCCAGATGCAAGGACTAGTAGATGTGATGTTGCTGCCAACAATTGACAGCTCAGTTGTCAATAGGTGACGAACATGTTAAGAGATGTATTTGAAGGCAGGAGGAATCCCTAGGCCAGCCCCCAGTTTGGTCTGTGCACTCATGGGAAGACCCTGCGACTCAAGCATATTACACAAATTGTATGGGAGAATGCAAAAATGTTTATTATTAACAAGTAACCTAAAAAAACCAAAAACCTACCCTATCCTAAATTAGCCTTTACCAACTGTACTTATCCCACAACTAAAGCTATCTACCCTATGCTAAACTTAACTTACACATTGAACACCACAGTCTGAACATTGCCTCCCACCCCTCTTAAGTTACAAGACACAAGCAGGACAACAAGTACTAATACTACACTTATACTAACTAATCCTTAACAAATATATATTTTTTTGTACATTTTTTTTATGTTTCATTTTTTCCCATTGTTTTAATAAAACACATAGGGGGTTATTACAACTTTGGAGGAGGTGTTAATCCGTCCCAAAAGTGGCGGTAAAGTGACGGATATACCACCAGCCGTATTATGAGTCCATTATATCCTATGGAACTCGTAATACGGCTGGTGGTATATCCGTCACTTTACCGTCACTTTTGGGACGGATTAACACCTCCTCCAAAGTTGTAATAACCCCCATAGATACCCCAACGTGACCCCCCCACCCAACCACCTACAAATAAACACATAAGAAAAAGAAAACACCCCCCAGCTGCACTTATCCTAACTAATCGAGAAAACCTGCACTAACCTAACACTAACCCTCTAAAACCCACAATAAAATATCTAATAAGGGAGGGGACTGAACTGGAAGGTGGAAAATCACATAGCAGTCACAGTTTGGCCTTTTTCTGTTTTTTTTCTTCTGTTTTTTAATAATTTCTTGTTGCCTGCAACTTCCTCCTCCAATCTGTCCAAATGTGTACGATCGTGGGACACGTCCCTCTGCAGATCCTGCAGCAATAGTGTTGAAATCGCAGCAGGTGGTGTGGGCTGTTGCGCTGGTGTGGTGACTGCTGCAGCCAATGTTGTTGGGGTGGTGCTAGCTGTGCCCCTCTGCACTGCTGAGGAGCCTGAAGCTTGCTGAACTTTTTCAGGCAGTGTGGGGGCCCCATGTGGTAATGTCCGCCATTCCCCTGTAGCCTTCTCTGCCTGGAAGCGGCGACCCATACGTCTGTACTCAAACTCCACTGCCAGGATGTGGCGGTACCGTACTGCCCTGTTCTGGAACTCACGCCTCTCCTCATTTGTCACGTTGGCAGCTGTAATATGAAGACAAGCAACCATCAGTGTCAGCATTGGGTGGAGTCTGTACAGGTTATTAGCTTACACTACTACATCTAATTACACATGCACTCCAACTAACATTACAGAAAAGACAAAGACCCTGATAAATGTAACGTCAACACTGCCTTTGCATCATATTTTTGGCGCTAAATCGACGCAAACTTACAAAATAAACTTATATTTAGTAAGTTTGCACTGCTTTTGCATCAAAAATTAATGCAAAGGCGGTGCTAACTTTATATTTATCAGGCCCAAATTTCCTCCTCATCTGCGTCTATTTCCAACCATACATCACCAGTAACTTGGACATGTCACTGGGAGGAGGGGATGGTGTTGGTAACCATAAGGGGTCAGAGCTGATAGGTACACATTTAACCCTGATCAACATAACTGTCACCTACACTGTGAACATCACATCTATCTACAAATTTGGTATTCCTCTTCCACTGAGCCTAAGGTGGGATGTCCATGCTATCCATCATCTCAACAGTCCTGGTCATCGCCCAAGGCCTGATCACTCATACATGGAGTCAAGGAGTGGACCATATTTTAGGAGGGCTGCCAACTAGGAAGCTGGTATCCATAGGTCAATCACATCGACATTCATGTGTCGAGCGAGGTGTAGACACCCATCAATACGGGATCTGCCATAACTAATTCTTTCATACACAGTTCCATGCCAGTGCACGTTGGGCCTTGACCTGCATGCAAGCCAATGACATTCCACAAAAGTGAAACGTACATGGAGTTCAAAAGATGGAGCGCCATGCTGGGGGACAATTGCCAGCCCAGTCCTCCACCTTCATGACAATACAGGGATGCACCAATTTAGAATCAATATGGTGCACCCCTGTGTTGTCAGCTATGCCTGGGCACATATTGCGTACATACGTCAATCCAGGGAGCCTTGCCCCATGGTGCATAGTTGGCTGCGTTGAGGAGGAGTTTGATTAAGTGACGGAAGGGACACCTTCCAACACAATACAGTAACCGAGAAAGAGGATATATAGTAGATGTGTGCTGCCTAATGCATCAGCCATTGAAAGATCCCAATCGGAGGGTACATAAGAGTATTCATCCTTATTGCACATTTCTAAGGCCCACCCTTGGGTGTGATTTGATCCTGTTGAAGCGCCATGTGATTCATTTGGACCCTTGAGGTGCCATATATGTTGATCCTACATTGTAGCTAGAAGGAAAGTGTCCATTCTAGCCCTTCCTTTTGGACGAGTAGAGTGGTGGAGCATTATTCCTTACCCACTCTCATATGTTTTTTTATCTTGACCAAGATTCTTATAACCTAAATTAAATAATTTTTGTTGAGGTCCTTGAGCCAATTTTAAGTCTCTTTTTCTTTTTCTCCTGCTTTTTCTGAAACAGTAGGTTTACCTTACTCCTACTATATCCGGCACACACTTTATATTCAAGATCTCAGGCAAAGTGCCCCCAAATGGGACCCTTCAGACATTGCAGTGCCGGACTGACGAGGAGCTAGCCCTGTGATGAAGCATGGCATAGATTGGATGTGTGAGGGCTTTTGCTTCTAATTTTAGAAGTGCCTTGAGGATGTGTGTTCTTGCTTTTTTCCTCTATTAGGAACAGTAAATCTTATTGTTTTTCGCTATAGTCAGGGAGGCTATATGCTGAACCTTATTAATCTCCCCGTCCTCCTATTGTTTTGGCTGACATGTACATCTTTGGTCCATAGTGTGTGCGCACACTCTGCATACATTCCAGCCAGAATATGCTTTGATCACATATTTTTGATTTAACTCATTGTATTTACCAATAGTTGTTGTTTTTATATTGTGGACCTGCAGCCCTTGCTGCATAAATTCTCATCCATACCAATGTGCGAGGTCATGATTACCCTATGTCAAGATTGTGCCCCATGGCAGTGGCAGGACAGTTTACCATGGATAGACTGCACAGGCTCGACTTCTTCCATTGGTTACTATCCATGGGCAAATCATGATAACCATAGTTACCAATAAAGCCCCCTCATCACACATGTTCCATGGAGCCATTGCAACTATCATCTGAGTTGTGACAGTGTTCAGTTTCAACATTACTTACGTTCAACTATTCAATATCCCCTACCTCATGTGTGGGCCCCTTGCATACATCCTAATAAGAAATGATGTAGTTGGGTGTGATGGGCTAGTGATTAGCAAGTTGGCAACGTGAATGTACAACATGTGGTCCATGGATCTTGTCCTTCAGCTTTCACATACCAGTGATAAGGCTGTAAGTGATGTGTGTGATGGTGGCAGTATGATGTAAAACATCACATATGATGTTGCTACAATACTTGTCAGTTTAGTGTTCGTTACATGCTCCCTGAGGTTAGAGTCCCATTCCTATGGTATATGTAGTGGAGATTGAATAGACCAAAGTAGGATTGGTGGAAAACTGTGAACTGTTTATTTACAAATTTTACATGGTGATTTCTGTGGTTCTTAGGTATAAAAGTTGTTAACAATATGTTGTCTCCAGCGTACCCCAGCAGCTGTGTTGTGCTGTTCCCCTCCATATCGTCAGCATCATCCTCCTCCTCCTCCTCCTCCTCAGGCAGGTCAGCAACCTGGTCTTACAATGGCACATTCATTCGCACACATATGTTGTGCAGGATGGCACATGTGAGGATTATTTTACACACAATGGATGGGGCATAAAGGAGGCTGCCTCCTGTCAGGTCCAGGCACCTGTATCTGGATTTGAGGATGCCAAATGTCCTTTCCACCACATTGCATGCCAGACGCGATGTCCCTCATTGTAGTCACGCTCTGCTGCTGTGTTAGTGTTTGCAAATGGGGTCATCACCTATGGCTTTATGCCGTAACCCTGATCCGCTGCAAAGTAAAAGATGGAAGTTGTTGTTAAAGCTTGCAACAGGATTAGTATGTAACATGGAGGTTTTTAGTTGAAGTTGGTTGTGACTCAGACGTGTTTGTGGTATGGTGTGAGTTCCTGGCCTTCTGCTAAGTTTTACTAGCACTGTGTAGTTGGACATGACAATTTTTGGCATTGGCTCAAGGACCTGGGACCTGTCATTTGGATTACTAACTGATGCTCAGTATGTATGTACTATGTGTTGTGTAGTGCATCTTTGTAGCAGTGTGCTATTACTAGAGGGGACATGACACATCCTTGCAACACAGTGGGGTCAGATGTAGTGACAACATGGTAGCTCAACAAAGCCTGGACATCCCAGCCATTTTGACATGTGACAGTACAGATGAAGTACAATACTTAGGCCCATTTTAAAGAGTAAATGTGTCATGCTGCATCATTTTCACTATACAGGAATGCATAGTTATATGTTACAAGGCACCCTTTGTTGTCCCCTGTGCTGGCGCCAAATATGCAACTGTGCACCAACAATGCCAACCTTGCACCAGGGTGCTTGGATGGCTGCCCTTTGGAGGTGGATAAATCTGTGCAAGAAGGGACACCTACGTATACATATACTATTTTCATGGGCAATTTACTATTTCTGTGTGTGCAGCAATATGCAGCACGCATAGGTGGCACATTCATATGAGGTCAAATCACAGTCTATTTCCTTATTGCTACCTGCAAACACCACCCCTGGGGTGGTGTTTGATGTTGGCACTGCATCAGGTTTTAGATGACACCTACATCTGAGTCAGCATCATATTGCTATGTGTCTTGCGCTGACACACCTACGGCAACACACATTGCATGCCCGTTACATGCAAAGTGCTGCGTGGGAGGGGGGCCTATTTACAATGTGGCATCAAGTCACAAAAGAGTGGTCATCCGCCAAATTGTACATACTGTGCAGGACATGACAATGGCACTAGGGGCTCTTACATATGTCCCTTAGTGATCTTGAGTGTCAGCTAATGTTTATGCCAGCCATCAGGTGTACAAGGGTGGGTATCCCATTGTTTCAGGATGATCAACATTACTACCAGTGTTTATCCTATCTTCCAATACACGAATCAGCATTTATACTGTCAACACATGCACAGTGCAGGCTATGGACTGGGGCACAGCTGCTTTACAAATGTGTCCTTTGGAACAGTGCATGTAAGGTCAGTGATGTCCTAAATACTCCTACAGAGTCCCACTTTAGCATCCATGATCTGCACTGTCTAACAGTGACTCTGTCCCATGGTGGGCCATTTATTGTCTATAGTTCAGACATGATGGTGTTGTGGGTCAGTAAGTGTGTATGTGAGGTGGCACTACAGTAGTTGAGGTGCCAATTCTCACAAATCTGGCACATGGTATAAATGACAGTTAATTTGGTATTCCTATGTGTGTGACCCAATGCATCAGGTAGATGCATATGCACACTACAGGTAAGTCAGGTATGTGTTGATGAGATGTAGTTGGGATTGGCACCAGTTGTTTGGCATTTGATGTATGTTCTGGCAGAAACTTGCACAGCATAATTTAAGAAGGCTGTGCCTATGCGTAACTTTCTTTACATGGCCATGGTGTATGCCATTGACATTGCTGTGCTATTCTTTGTTTGGTGTAATGTGTGTATGAAGTGTATTTAGTAGCCAACCTGTGGGTGCTTGTAGTGGTTTGTTGACATCTTCTGTTATCAAAGGGTACATTGCTTAACCTGTCCTTCATGTGGTGTGCCTGTCAAGTTGTGGGTGTTTTACGGACATGTGGGGTATGTGTTTGTGCTGTGCACTGATTATGATGTACTACAGCATGGTGCATATGTATTGTTACCTACACATCTGTGTTACCCTGGCCATGTGTTTTTGGAGTGGTGTATGTTGTGTGTTTTACAGAGTTGGTTTTTTGTGTATATTGCTAGGTTTGTTGACTTAGCCACAAGTAGGCCATTTCCATATTGGCCATCCTGGAAGTGTTCGTTGATCCTGCTGTGCCTGAATATGTAGGTGTCATGGACACTACCAGGATACTTGGCTAAAATGTTTGTGAATAGTCCACAGTGGTCCACTATGGCCTGCACATTTATGGAATGCGTATGTTTCCGGTTCCTGTGTAAATGTTCTGTTGCTGCAGGTGGGACAAGTCGGACATGGCTGCTGTCCATTGCACCCAGCACCTGCCGAAAGCCAGCAAATTGGTTTATCTCCTGCTGCATTTGCTGGGTGTTGGGGAAGCAGATGTGGCGGGGTGTCAGGGAGGTGATTGCATTTAATACCTTCAGCAGGAAGTCCGAGAAAGACGGCTGTGACACCAGCAACCAGTACACCCATTGTCTGGAATGAGCCACTTGCCAGCATATGCAGAACAGCTAGAAGCTTTGTGACAGGTGGCATGTTATGTGGTGTCTGCAGCCTGGCTGTGATCTGTGGCTCAATGTGGTGCAGCAGGCATAGCATGGCTTGCCGGTTGAGATGGTTAGTCCTAATGAGGTCTTGTTCCCTGTGGCCAAGGAGGGTTGTCCTGTTCCAGAATATCCTCTCCTGCCTTCTGCGTTGCCTTTGTGGGTGCCGTAGTGGTGGTTGTGGTTGCTGCAGTAGTGGTGGCGGTTGCTGTTGTTGTCCTCTGCATTGTGTCCCAAGCTGGAGCAGTAACACTTCCATCTCGTCCTGTGGGTTGCCAATGTTGCTTCTGTGAGTTTTCCTTAGGTAGTGGTGTGTGGGCCTCATTTTAATGCCTGGTCTGATCCATGCGTTAAAATTTGACGCAAATCAGGGTTATCGTCACTTTTTGGGTCTGCCTCCCACCCGTGCATCTTTTTTTTGCACAAGTGGATAAATATGGCGCTAGGGCCCTAGAGTAATTTTTTAGACAAGAACACCTACCTTGCATCTCATTGACGCAAGGTTGTTTCATGCATTCAAAATATGACGTTATCGCATATATTATGACGCTAGACAGGTATAGCGGCAAAATATAGATATGGAGTAAAGTTTGCGCTGAATTAGCGCCAAGTAAAATGACGCTAATTCAGCGCAAACAGAGTATAAATATGCCCCTTTGTGCCCTTACCTGTGTGCTTGGTCATGTACAGTAGGAGTGAGGAAACTCATCTTGAAGCTTAGCTGCTGTCTAGGCTTCACATACTATGCCAATCTTACTTGGGCACAGAAAGACTGCTAAAGCCAGGTGATAGGACTCTACTTGAAATATTTGAGTTTCCCTGTCTGTGCATTTAAGTGTCAGTGTACAGATATGAAAGTCTGCAACATAACCACAGATAAATGGCATCTACCAAAGTAACTGTCTCTGTCCTATCCCACTAGTGTGCGTCTGTAATCTTAGTGTGCCAAGGCCCGCAAGAGTATGGTCTGCACTATTTCTTTAACAGTTTTCTTTGAATTGTTTCTGGATAATAGATACGTCACAATAGCATTATGAACATGGCTGGGACCTTACATTCTTTATTTTAAATTAGTGCTGTTTGAGTTGATGTTTCAAACGTATTCCTAACATTTCCGTCTGAAGGGAAGTATTGAACGTGGTCCACACTTCTAAAGAGTGCACTGAGTATATTTAAAAGAATCCTTTGCTCTGCCACTGCAGGGTCTACCTGACCATGTTGTTCTGGATGTCAACATGGGGTATATACATACCTATTTAACTACTTTCTCGCTTTCGACCTGGCAGGATAATTTCCAGTAGGTCTAAAAAGATGTAATTCTTGTAATCATGCATGCTTCTCTGTCAATGTGCAGAGGCCCAACACTTCTACCTTCTACTTCAATCTTTACTTTTTCTCTTCTAGTCACCTGTTAGAAGGACATTTCGATCTTTGGAGAGCTGTCAGAAGTAGTAGAGGCTTCCTAGAAGTAATCCAAGATCTTCTTTATGTGATGAAAAAAAAGAGTAAACCACACATGATAATTATGATTAATGTAATTGTTGTTTGCCATTAAGGGGCCACCATTCATGGACTGGTTTCAGTGCTATTGTTGGGGACTGCCAGTTAACCCATTAGTGTACCTGTGACATGCACCAGAGATTATTTATTTGTCCAATTAGAAAATGGCACCCTTAAACAAGTGGTACTCAATACGCATACTACATCATACTGGATACCACAAGGTCACCATGTTATAGACAAAAAGAGATAAAGTAGAGTTGTATGGACCTAAAACAAAAATTCACCAGGCAAACAATTTTATCAGTATAACATACTAACATTGGGTCCCTGTCAATCTGCAGTAGGCACTTTTTAAATGTAAAACAATTCTTAAAAATAATGTTAATAATATATATTTCAAATATTTAAGTAGTGAGATAACAAACACATTTAATGGTTAGAATGGGAAGTTATGCCGATTCAGACAAGATAAGTACTAATTCCTACCCCCACAATGTTTAAATGACTAACATGTGAGCGAGTAGTATGACCTCTTTGAAAGGTGGAGCATATAAGCAACACATAGGATCAACAAGGGAGATGAGTAAAGTGATCCATCGACTGCTAACTCTGAAAATACTTTCAATATCTGAGGAAATGAGAGGCAAAGGAGAATACGTGAAAACGGCAGAGGTATTAAAACTTGATTTAATAGGCTTTGCTGAACCAAATCATGCAATGTGTTTCTACTAACAGTATAGTTATTGGTTCTCTTGATAGCGTAACTTGTTGCAAATAATATTTATCTCAGCTTTCAGTAGATTTGTAATATGAAATAATTCATTGCTAGCACTTCTAAAAGGCATATTTCATTGCACAGACATAATTGCCATAATTCTGGTTCGTGAAGGTATTTAAAGTAAACATTCTTAACTATTCTCTAAAACGGCTAAGGATTAGTTTAAGATCCTCACATATAGAGATAATCATTTATCAGTTCTGCTAAGGTGTCAACAGGTTTATACTTCATTGCCTGCAATTTTGAACTCGTACCTTTGTCTTTCTAGAAAGTGAACAGAACATTGTGATTGGGGAACCTGGAGAGAAGCACAACACCCCTACTCTTGTTGAACAGTTTGAAACAAAGAGGCGCCAAGTGTTTGCTGCCTGGCAGGAACTTCAAGAGGTGGAACAACATGTCAAAGAGCACATGGCTCATGTCACAGATGCACACACCGTGGAAAGATACATTCAAGATGCAAAGGCATGACTTCTTTCATTACTACTCTTTATGATTTGTGTTTATTATTTTTTGTTATAGTAGAGTGAGGCACCAGCATAATGGCTGTGGCAAAAGACTAGAGTGCAGTGGCCAAAGATTGCAGGACCACAGATGCTAATAAATATCCTGGTGTCATCAGCCGTCTTGTGATTATTCCACAGGGTTATTGCTTACTGGTATGTAGTACGGTTGGCAAATGTGCTTCAATTAACCATATTGGATTGCATGACCATTGGATTGCATTACTGCATTAAGTGACATAAACATAAACTTAGGCCCAAGGCCATGTCCAGTGTGGTTGGGCGGAAGGATGAATCAGTGTGCGGTATGAGCTTCCCAAATGCTGCTGGATGTAGCCAAAATTGCGTCCAGTGGTCTCTGACACCTGGCAGGACTTGGTAGAGGAATTGCTCAGTGCCGTGCAACTAAAGAACACTGGGTTTTGCCCACAACTAGGCCCTGGGACATAGTGGTGAGGAATACGGCAGATACTTGTTGCGTGGTGTAGCCAAAGACCCAGAACCAGCTAAGTATGAGTAGATAACTCGGGCCTTATTGGGACTGGGTAAAGAACCAGTTCATATTGCTACGTTTTTACTAATGTTCCTTCATTGATGAAGACCGCAGCACCCCTGTGAAACATTTCATGAGTACCTCTTCCGAACTGCATGTATATTTTACAGAGGTTCACTAATTTATGTGAACAACTGTAAAATGCACAATGTGGCACAATATCTACAAATATTTTGTGGGGACGGAATTCCTGATTCACCCTAGGAGAAACTTGTCTTATCTCGCTATTCAGGTGCAATAAGAACACCTATTTACAGCCCACCAGTTTTAATTTCACCAGTCACTGCTTGTTAATTTTATTTAAAATTAACATTAGCAGCACTTATGTATACCAGCTTGTACACAGACTGACATTTTCAACCTTTGACAAAATAAAAATAAAACCATGAGAACAAATTAAAGATTTCAGTTAACACTTAATAATATAATTTTATTTTGTGCATCCACAGACGGAAACCACGGAGCTTGAAACATCCAATATCTTTCTTGACAGAGCATGCAAGGTAAGCGTAGTCTGCATTTCACTGGTACTCGTTTCTGCATGCTTCTTTGTTAAAGTGAACTGCTCCTGTTCTAAGCAGGGAGTTCAAAATCTAACAATTAAAATAACAACAGCAACAACAACAAAGCACAACAACGGCAACAACAATAATAAAAATCAGAAGAAGAAAAATAAAACATCAACAGTAATAATAATAATAATAATAATAATAATAATAATAATAATAATAATAAAATAATATATGATGATAATGATGCAAATAACAGTCAAACTAGAACAAAAAATGTTTCCGAAATATATGCATACTTACATAGCAACATACATCATAATGTTTTCCTTTAATGATAGTGAGTTATTTGTAATGCATACACTTTCTAACCTTCTGTCTCTACTTACATCTGTCTGCACATACAAGTTAAAAAAACGGTGCCTCTAACCACTTTCGTCTTTATCTAGACGTTTATGTAGCAAAAAAGGAAGGAAGGCGCAGCCAAAAAAACAAGACTGCATAGAGTTCAAAGATAGCAAGTCAGAAAATATAAAGAACAACCCCTGTATTTTTGCAGAAGGGCTGAGAGAGTTGTGGTTTACATTCTTAGCCCCACCTGACCCGTGCGTGACATCTCACAGATGCTCTGGTGTTCTAACTGCAAAGAGGAAACTGGGCTTCTGTCAGCTGCTCTGTTCCACCTTTCTCTTGCAAAAGAATGCGGTCATTTCTAGAGTACATTCTCCAGCAGGCAGAGTCCATCAGCACCTGTGACATTTTCTCGACTTTTTGTATTGTAAATAAAGGACTAGTTTCTTCGGTTTGGTCCACATCAGGTAGGCTGTGGGTCGTATAGTCTTTTCAGCAGGCTCTATACTTATCCTCAGCATAGGTTTGAAGTATATGGGCCTTGGGCAAGGAGTGCATATCTGCACTAGAGGCATGATACCTCCAGGTCTTCCTATCAACGCATAACTGCTAGTTTGTTTCATTCTGGCCTTAGTTTCTTCCCATCCTTGGAGTGAAGGGGTCAGCACTTGAAGACACAGTCTTAATATGTCAACCTTCTCTCAACTGGTGTTGCAGGCTTCAGCTTTCTGTCAGTATGAGTTCTGACTCTAGACTGCATGTACATAAATTAAATTGGGACACTGGTAGAAAACCAGGACGAAATTAAAAGAGGTAACACCTTTAAAAACCATAATCCCAGCCAACAAGAGTAGAAAACAATCTTTAGGCACTAATGCAGACTTTCTACACTAAAAGGAAGAGAAGCAACACATTAATATATCAATCAATCAATGAAATCTGTTTTATTTGGATCAGAATTTGAGCCATAAAACACGATAAAAACAGACACAAATATTGTTAATTACTATTAAATACAGATTATAAAATAGATACAATACAAATTATAAAATGAATACATTAAAGGTTAGAATTAAAGGCAGGTTCTGGTTACTGGTAACACGAAATAGCCACACACCCATAAACAAAATCAGTATCATCGAACATTGATTACAGTTCTAAAACTAGTTAGTTTTTTAAAGAACATGATCTTTCTTACTTGGCATACAGATAAAATGGGGTGTGGATGCAGATACTGAAGCGCAGGCTTATATTGTGTAAAGTTCAGGGGATTAAAACTATTTTGCTTGGGATACATAAAAGCCACAGACAATTAGCGGGTGTACAGTGCTTTGTTTGGAGTAGTTATTGCAAGGGCAAAATGCAAAAAATCCTTCAGATGTACTTCATGGGAAAATGCGCCAAACGGTGTACTGTGTTTGAGCTAAATGTTGGTAGGAAAGATCTGTGCTGATAGTTACTGGGCAAAGTAATCTATCTGTAGAGATATGTCTCTTAATGGTCACCTAAGATTGCTCTGTTCTCACCTTAGTTCTCGCTCTGTGGTTAAAGATTAATAAATGTGATACTGGTAAACAGTCTGGTAAACGATCTTCTATATGTGGCATACCTAACTCCTGATGGTAAATAGAAGAGGAACAACTTGCTGGAACAGCTAAAATACTTTTGAGACATTGATTCTCTACCGTGTAAGACACTCAAATTGTCATGACCCCCAAATACCTGTTCAATAGCAAACTACTGATAAGCATTTAGCTGAAAATTTGAAAAAAGGTCCAGCATCTCTTTTACAGGTTTACACCACAACCTTGTAGTGAAACACTTCATATCCAAAATTGATTCCTCAAAATATAAACTCCTAGTGCTCCTCAGATGGCACAGGTTATTCAGTCAATCAAAATATAAACCTAAATAAGAAAAGGTATCAGTTGTAGCTATCTTTCGGCAGTTTAAAAAATAGGAGCTTACTTTCTTCTTAGCTGGACCTAAAATCATAGTATAGGTTTTACCGTAGTTGATACTTAAAACTCAGTGATCCATAAGGTCACAAAGGTATCCAAGAGGCGCTGCAAGCCATTTCCTGTTCATGCCATCAAGACTATGGCCCTCATTATGAGACTGACAGTCCTGGAACCGCCAGACTCATGGTAGCGAGCAGACCGCCGCGGGCGTGGCAGTCCACCCGCCATATTATGAACATGGCGGAGTCGCCATGTTCGAAACGCCACCACTGCCAGGCTGCCACCAGCCAGCAGCCTGGCGGTCTCGATGTTTGTAATCCTCCAGGGTGGCGCTGCATGCAGCGTCACCCCGGGGATTATGAGTGCTGGGGCCAGTGAATTACTTTCAATCAGGTGTTGCCGCAGATCTGCAAAACAAGGACTGAACCTTTGCTCCTTTACAATCCCCCCCAGATACCTTCTTGTAGACCCTGGGGCTGACCCTTAGCAAGCTCCCTGGGGTCAGTGAGTTACTATCAATCAGGTGTTGGCGCAGATCTGCACAACAAAGACTGAACATTTGCTCCTGCACAATCAAATTGTACAGCCCCTGATAATCCTTTATATACATTGCCCTTCACCCAACTATCTAGTGTCTTGCAAAAGGAATCTACTCAATCCACACCAGGTCCGTTGGGCAAATTTCTTACTGTCCCTGAACTTCTACCTATACTTCTCCAGATTGAGACCATACTTCCTGACAAGAACGTCCTTAATGGGGAGATACCTCATCCTGTCTCCCTTCTCTAGGGACAGCAGGGTGTCCCACCCCTCACCAGGAAGATGCCACCACATAGTATCCCCCCCCAATCCTCCTTAGGGATCTTGTGCATCTGTACAGCAGTCCCATAAGCCTCAAACCACTTGTCAATCTTGTCTTTCACAACAAAGTCAGGCACCAGGCCTTCTGAAATATTGACCCTCTTTTCTCCAGAGGGCACTATTACTATGCTCCCAGCATTACTGCTGGACTCCACCTGCTTAGCACTGATATCCAGCTCCTTCAGTCGTAGCTCAAGGTCAATTCTTGTTTCTTTCATTGCTAGTTTCCTCTCCTCTGAGGCCCTATCTGCTTCTGCCTTCTTTGCCTCCATGGTCATTTCTTTTCTTCTATCCTGAGTTTGGCCATCTACAGCCTGAACTCCCTGTCCTCCTTTTTCTCGCCACCTCATCCGAGGACAGGCTGCAGGAAGAGAGACTGCTTTATGCCCTTTATGCCCCACCTCAGGGATCAAGTCATCTACATCAACTGTAGGATGGATCTCAAAGAGGGCCACTCCTTGTTCTTTCATCACTTCATCATCCCCCTTGTGGCTTTCACTACTAAGTGGGGAGCTTCCACCCAGGCAATCAGCATCTTTTGTAGCTCCACCTTCCTGGTGGTGCTTTTTGCAGGAAGTCCCCTTTCCTTGCAGAACTCCTTGAGCTGGGCCACAGAATAGGCACCCATGTTGGCAAGCAAAATCCATCTTTACAGCTGTGGTCTCAGACACAAAAGTCAGTGGAAAATTTTGAAAAAACAAAAAGAAGCCAATCAAGGAGAATGTAAACTCAAATTGGTCTTAGATGTGGGCTGGTAGTGTGCACTGAATCCCTGTATGGCACTACACAATCACAAGTCCTATCCCCACCTTCAATCACCAATGTGAGAAATCGGGTTACTGGTTGACTGGAGTGTTAGCCTCAGTTAAGCAGCAGCCACAATCCCTGCTAGGGTAAGGCACAAGCAAAACCCAAATTAACCTCTGCTCAACCTCCTGGTAGCTTGACACAGAGCTGTCAGGTTTAATGTAGAGGCAATGTGTAACATAGTGGTGCAACACTTCAAACAATAAAAGAGTGAAAGCACCACACAATAAGATCCCACACCAGGTTAGACAAATAGAGCAAAGTTTTATAAATAAAAACAACAAAAATCCAATCATTGGAACTGGAGTTATTAATTTTTAAAGAATAAATTGTAAAATAGCAATTAAAGCATAAAACGCCACTCATGGCTATCTAGTTGTGCTGTTCCGGGCCAAAGTCAAAAGTTCAAGCAGACTGCGATGGAGCGTGGGCTGGACAAAGTGCCACATAAGTCCTGCTGAAGTTTTACCTTCTTAAGATTTGTGCCAAGAGCTCCATTTGCATTAGGGAGGGTTGGGGGGAGCAAGGAGAGTGTCACGGGTGGTGGTCGGTGTGGTGTGAAGACCAGGATGGAAGGGCTGGTGCTTTGCTTTAGCGCTTTTCTGCAGGTGATTAATGCTTGCTGTGTGAAGGCGGTGACCTACACTGAATTTCAGTACAAACTGGGACGTTTGCAATCGCAAAGAGTCCAAAAGCTTGATTTAAAGAGCCCATGAGCTACACCAAGGGTCCATGGCCTGAGAGTCACCACTTGGGGGTTAGGAACTAGCTGCAGCTGGATCCAAGAGCTGGTTGTAGAGCCTTTTATGTCCCTGAGGCTCAGACCAGGAGGCCACAAGACTAGGCCTTTGAGGCACTCTGGGGTCCTCGGTTCAAGATGAAGTTGCAGATCCAGTTATCCTTCCCCGGGCAAGAGGGCAGTAGGTCAGCACAACAGGGCAGCAGTTCCTTTAGAGTAGCAGTCCCTCAGTGTGGCAGTCCTTGTTGCAGCAAAGCAGTCCTGCTTCCTGGCAGAGTATCCACATGAAGGTAGCAATCCTTGGCATCCCATTCCTGGTCACAGGCAGAAATCTTGCAGAGCTTCTCCTCACACTGCCCAACTGTCTGCTTTACTCAAGCTTCCCTTCTTGTTTTCCATTTCCAGACACCAAAAGTATAGAGTATGAATCTTTGAAGTTTATGTTGGGGGTCAGCTTCCTTTTGAATTGCCCACTCCTCTGCCGTCCAGAAAGCAGCCTGTCACAGCAGGAATGACTGCACAGCTGATAACCCCACAACACAGGCCATGGCAGTGACTAGGTGTTCACACCTGAATGTCAATCATAATTATATGCATATCAAAAGGTTAGCCCAGAACCTCAGCCCTACTCTTCATGATTGTCTCATCAGCCCCATCTACCTTACTAGGGTGTGCCCAGGCCCCTTTCTTGTGACTTCTCTATGAGTCGAAGCTCACACTTTCAAGGGCACTGTTGGAGCCTGGCTCTCCCTTTCTCCATTGTGTCCCACCCAACTTACAGGAATACAGCAATACACAAATATGCCTGGGGGGATTCCTCTACCTCCTCATGTCTCACCATGCAGCAGAGGGTCTTCCAAAATAGAACCCAGCATCACCCTTGTATTGCACTATTCAAAGGCACACACACACACACCCATCACATGTGTACAGCATACCTGCACCGCATTGCATCAGTCATGTTATGTACCACTCACAGGCACACATACACCCACCACATGCATATAACATACACATTCTGTACAATACTGCATTAGCCCTGTATTGTACCATTCACAGGCACACATACACTCAGCACATGTACACCACACATGCACTGTGCAGCACTACACACCAAACCGATGTAGGTCAAGGGTAAGTTAAGTGCATAGCAGTGGAACTTCAAATGAGTGAGCCTGCAGGGCTCACTCCAGTGACACAGTTTGAAAGGACCTGCTCACTCCTACAAATCACTGCACAGTATGCTGCCACCATGATGTCTGTGCTGTTTAACTCTTTGGTGAAGGCAGTAGCCTTTCTTCACTTTGAGGGTAGAGTTTTGGGTGCCCCTCTCCATCCAAAAAGACCACAATCCATGAGACAGGTCTATGTAATGGTACACAGTCATGATCTGTGTTTACCTAAAAAACAGCATTAGGGATCAGCCATCAGAACAGTTGGGGCACTCGGAGCACGAGTTAATGTCCATTACCATGTGTAGGACTTTTCTATTGCAGCTAGCTTTGATCCAGTACCCACAACATTCAAGCTTAATATCCCAACATTGTCCTTCCTGCAGACTTCTTTTTGGGTGCTAGAGGCAACTAAGGGCATGATTTATATATTGGCGGTAAGCCTACTCTGTTGCAAAACAGACAGAGTATGCTTATCGTCAATATAATGGTCCGGCCACTGAATTTATATGTGGGTGGTCCATAGTTTGGCAATGGCGAAGGCTACTGGACCATTATAGGTATGGAGTGGCTTAAACACTGGATCAAAGACAGGGAGGTCGCTCTCTTTGTCGATCTGGATCAGCTTACCTCTCAATGCCCTTTCTGATATCATTAGTTATGTTATAGAAATATCCTAAAAGGAACAACTGAACTTTCGCTTAATTATAGTGCCTGGGGAGCAATTTCAGATCAAATTCTTTCTGGTTAGTAAGAAGAGCTAAAATCCGCCACAATGCAGTCACCTTTTGAGGTTTTTGGACTGCTACCAATCCATGGAATGCCTCGTACCATGTTCCAAGTTCCTATCCAACCCAACACCCAGCCAGTGTCTAACCCTGTTACACAGTTTTCTCAAACCCTTCACACTATCACTGCGTAGCCGAGGAACATCCTTCGGTACTAAGACATAAGATATTGCAGCAAACAGTAATCGAAGATGATTGGATTGCACTGCACTGTCCTGTTCCTCTGATATTTTCTGCTTCATTGAAGCTGTGCAGTTACTAACAACCACCTATAGAGAGTCCAGTCCATTGTAAATAGCTTTGAAATTTTCTGTTATCAAATTTTCCAATAATCGGAGACTACTGGCCATAACCTCCTTCATCAGCCTTCTAAAAAGTTCTCTCTCCGGTACCCTGCATATTACATCTGTAAACGTCACTGAGGACTGTCTGCATACCTGAAATAGTTATGCTCTTTTGTCGGATGGAACGCAGTGCCAATTAGATTTTTGTGGCAGGGGACTGTGCACTCTGGTCAGGCAGTGAAACTACTTCAATAGTCAGGGAAACATTCAGGAGTTGAATACATATTTTGGAACCCCAGGGGAAAACTCTGACCCTGGGCGAAGAGCACCACTTCCATTCGGAATAACTACTGGAAAGCCATGGTGAACCAACTTATGGAACTTGTAATCCGTACCAACGATCTATAGGTCAAGGGAAGGGTTGGTATTAATTTATCTACAAAACCACCGTCCACTCGTATAGGAGAGAATTGTAGTGAGCCAGCTCCGGTCTTGGGATGTGAACCTCTTGTGGATCATAACTCATCCCACTCCCTGGATGCCAATGATTTACTAAATAGTAATCGGGAAGCGTGGTCTGGAGACATTACTGGGGTCAATTGTATGGAAGAGGGATTGAGCCCCGCCCACAGCCATGATATAATTAAGCCCGAGCTTCTAATTTTAACATGGAATGTAGCTGGTCTTGGAAAGAAGCTAGGGGACTCGGAGTGGGCCACCTTCATTAATGATTCCCACCTTTGCCTGTTCCAGGAAACCTGGGATGTTGGCCAAATTCACATTGATGGGTTTTCCTCCTATAATATTCCTGCCCAGTTATCAGAGAAGGGCCGAGGTCGTGCTAAAGGGGGTCTGCTAATGCTCATTAATAAGAATTTGCAATGTGAGCATCATTTATTAAAAACAGATTCAGTGGATCTAATGGGAGTAAAATTTACCTTTCATGGGGAATTTAAAATCATTGTTATCAATGTGTACGCTACATCTGTTCCAAGGGGTACTGAGTCCCAAATTTTGATACAGCTGTCAGAACTTCTTGACTCCTTATGCCCCCCATTCTATCTAATAATAGCAGGTGATCTAAATTGTACCTTTGAACCCTCCATTTTGGTTACTGGATTTACAGATGAGGAAGATGAAATGTGGGGAATCCCGCAGCTAATACATAATCATCCATGTACCCATTCTCGCGTAGCCCTCCAGTTGGCTTCGCTATGCTTGAGGTATGGGACTGCGGGCTTGCAACGGACATACACCATCTGATTTAAATATGGCACCTACCTTCAAACGTGGGATGTCTTCAAGTGTAATTGACTATATTCTACTTGGCGTTAGATTGTGGCCACTATTGAAGGATATGAAGGTGGAATCTCGATGTGAAAGTGATCATAATCCCTTGTTACTATCCATGGATGGGGATGTCTTTAGGAGAACTCTGAACCTACAGCGCACAGTGGTTCCCTCCCCATTGCTGAACAACAATCACACTAGGGTTTTTTGGCCAAAGGTTCTGTCTAGCTCCTATGTGATTTGTGGGATTTACAAATTGTTTACGGATAAGCTGGCAATTTATGAGGACTGCGAAGTTGATAACATCCCATTCTGGATATTCATCAAGAAATGTTGAAGGGACTGCAGAGGTTCTTTTATAAAAAATCTTGTGTCAAATTAGGTGGTGATTTTACCAATGGCGATAAAGGGTGGTTTGACGAGGGCTGTAGTAGGGCCAAATCGGAACTAAAAGCTGCCATTAAGACAGGTTGCCTAGTAGAGATTTAACCAGCTAGACAATCATATAAGAAGGCTCAAATGGTAGCTAAAAAGTCATGGGAAGATGCATTATGGCAAGGCTTGATCCTTGCTACGGATAACAAAAATTATGCTATGTTTTGGGACTTATTGTCCAGAGGGCAAGGAGGAAGCAGGAGGTCTATCAGGAATCACATTCAACCTGAGACTTGGTAGATCACTCTACTCTACTTTATGCTACCCCCTACAACTCCTTGGCTGGTCATTTTCCAGCCCATTAACCCCATGGTTGGCTAGCCGGGGAGATTGGTACGAGCCACTTGTTTTCTCTATAGAGGAAACTAAAGCTGCAATAAATTCCTTAAAATCAGGGAAAGCACCAGGGCCTGATAAGATACCAGGCGATCTTTATAAATCAGAAATTTCTATCTGGTCTTGGTACATTAACTTGATTTCAAATAGAATTGCCGCTGGTGGTGCAATTCCTAGCACCTGGAAGGGAGCAGAAATAATTCCCATTTTTAAAAAGGGCAACGCAAATTCCCCTGCCAATTATAGACCCATCAGCTTGATTGATAATTTGCAGAAAATGTTTGCCAAACAATTACTAGAGAGGTTAACTATTTGGGTTCAAGACCACCAGGCCTTCTCTACGCTACAAGCGAGCTTTCGATCTAAAACCAGCACGATTGACCAGGCCTTTAGATTGACACTTCTGTATTGGAAATACGTGGCTCTTGCTAATCAACCTTTATATGTTGTTTCGTGAACCTGAGAGCTGCCTTCGATCTGGTCTCTAGAAAAAAGTTGTGGGAAGCACTATTTCAGATGGGTGTTCCCATTAATTTAGTTCTTCTTCTACAGCGGCTACACGCTAATACGTATGCGCAAGTGAGGTGGGGTGCTCAGGAAGAACTGACGGACAAAATCCCTATATGGAGGGGAGTCTGTCAGGGTTGTGTCTTGGCCCCCATACTATTCACCTTATTTATTAACAAAGTGGTTCAAATTCCATCCTCCTGCTCCAATGACGCTCCCACCCTGAACGAGCAGAAGATCCCAATATTATTGCTTGCTGATGACTCGCTTCTTTTTTCTAAGACCCCCCATGGGTCTCCAAATCCTTGTGGACAGATTCAAGTCTTTTTGTGAGGACCATGGTTTGGAATTGAATGCCAATAAAACAAAATTGATGGTGTTTACTTCCGGCTCCGGTCGGAAATGCTCCACCAATTTGGATGGGGCCTCATTAAGTAGAGTTAAGACTATAGACTATCTGGGAGTGTGGTTATCAAATAACCTGCACTGGTAGGACCAAATCAATAAAAGCTTGGGGCTTCTTCATCACAGAGCGGCCGCTATCCTGTGCTTTTATAAGAATTCCTTATTAAAAGTTGTATCACCAGCCATTAAAATCTATTTGGCAAAGGAGCAGGGTGCCGCCGCTTATGGTGCTGAAATATGGGGATTCTCCAATAATAAACGATTAACAGTAGGAGAAAATAACTTTGCCAGGGCTTTACTAGCATGCCCCCGTAGTACCCCCTCGATCCCTATGTTTTTGGACCTAGGTTTTAAACTTATAGCCGACCTGATAGCATTAAGACCTTTGCTATACTGAGTAAGGATTTGGACTATCCCTGAGCTTATTGTATATAGAGATTCAGCACTCGATCTACTAAGGAGGCCGAAAGCGGCCACTATTCCATGGGTCAAGTATGTTTCCAATTGGTTCTGTATTCTTGGATTACGGAGGTTCTGGGAAGAGCCACACAAGCTGGAGAGATCTGATAAAACTCTTTTGAAGATAGCATACTGGTCCAAAGTAAAAAACAACCTGGTCCATTGTACATCCTATGGCCGGCTGACCAACTCATTTATCGATCTTAAGTGGTATCCCCAATATGAACCTTATCTTGATCTGATTCCAGACTTATTGGGGAAGGGTCTCTGTGCACGCTTCCGGTTTGGAAGCCTCCCGCTGTTATCCTTTACTAAAAGCTGGGGCACCACTCCATCTATTGATCTTTGTCCAGCTTGTCTTGGCTGTTCTGAAACTATTGAACATTTTATGTTATGTTTTTTGCCCTGTATATACTGTTTCAAGATCAAAATGGTTACGAGCAACGTGTCGAGATTTGGGTTTGAGCCAGTGTTCTTCAGCTATTAGGATCTTAAAGAGTGATACTTCTAAATCTGTAATCCTCTCGGTTAGCAAGTTCCTTGTGACCGCGTGGCGTATACGACAACGCTCAATGAATGAAATCTTTTAACTCTGCTATCAACTACTAATTGAAGGTATGAATATAGGGATGTACCTCTTCTGTTATTTTTCTAACTATTGTATATATATACTAAGTTATTAAGCTAGTTGTTTTATCTTGTTTTTAATTCTGTTATGTATGTATTTTATGCTTTGATGGTCTTTTAGACCAAATAAAGCTTTGATAGTGATATTGAAAAAAAAAAAAAAAAAAACTACTGGACTGTTAACAATAAAGCATATCGAAACAGCTTGTTGCCTGATATTCAGCCTTTCTTCCACATCGCAGATCTCTTTATGTATGGCTCCCATTGGCCTTGTAAGACAAGTCACAGCACTAGTAGCTGAAGGGTTATCATTACCCACATATGTACCTGCAGTTTTTCTCTTTCTCATCTTAGCCTGCTCAGTGCAGAACATTGGAAAACCAAAAGGAATGCACAGCCCAGCCCAGCCACTGTCTGTCTCTAAATAGTAATCGGGAAGCGTGGTCTGGAGACATTACTGGGGTCAATTGTATGGAAGAGGGATTGAGCCCTGCCTACAGCCATGATATAATTAAGCCCAAGCTTCTAATTTTAACATGGAATGTAGCTGGTCTTGGAAAGAAGCTAGGGGACTCGGAGAGGGCCACCTTCATTAATGATTCCCACATTTGCCTGTTCCAGGAAACCTGGGCTGTTGGCCAAATTCACATTGATGGGTTTTCCTCGTATAATATACCCACCCAGTTATCAGAGAAGGGCCGAGGTCGTGCTAAAGGGGGTCTGCTAATGCTCATTAATAAGAATTTGCAATGTGAGCATCATTTGTTAAAAACAGATTCAGTGGATCTAGTGGGAGTACAATTTACCTTTCATGGGGAATTTAAAATCAATGTGTACGCTAGATCTGTTCCAAGGGGTACTGAGTCCCAAATTTTGATACAGCTGTCAGAACTTCTTGACTCCTTATGTCCCCCATTCTATCTAATAATAGCAGGTGATCTAAATTGTACCTTTGAACCCTCCAATTTGGTTACTGGATTTACAGATGAGGAAGATGAAATGTGGGGTGTTGGAAAATGGGTTATTGGTAAAGGCAGGTAGGTACCTACACTTAGCAATAGGCCACTAACCTCCACTTAGGTCCAGTTAGGTCTCAATAAATTAAACCCAGCTCAACCCTTGGTAGCTTGGCAACGAGTGTCAAGGCTTAACTTAGGAGACAGAGTGTAAAGCATTCAAATATCACAAAATAGTAATTAAATAAAACACAGGAAACAGTTTAAAAATCCAAAACCAATTTATAGAAATAGATTATATTTTTATCTTTAAAATGACACCAAAACGAATAAAATCGGATAAGGGGAACCGGAGATATGAATTTTTAAAGATTTTTTTTTTTTTTTGCGCCTAGAAACAAAAAGCGCCAATCGGGTCATCTGGTTGCACCTCAACCGGGGCAAAGTCAAAGTTTCAGGCCGACAGCGATGGAGCCCTGCTCGGCTACAGGTCGCGGGAGGCCTCGGTTAAAAGTTTACCTTCACACTTAGGGGGTCATTCTAACCCTGGCGGTCGGCGACCGCCAGGGCTAAAATGACGGAAGCACCGCCAACAGGCTGGCAGTGCTTCCTTGGCCATTCTGACCGCGGCAGTAAAGCCGCGGTCAGAAAAGGGCAACCAGCGGTTTCCCGCCGGTTTACCCCTGGCCCAGGGAATCCTCCAAGCGCCGCCATGGGGATTCCGACCCCCTTACCGCCATCCTGTTCCTGGCGACAGGATGGCGGTAACGGGTGTCGTGGGGCCCCTGGGGGCCCCTGCAGTGCCCATGCCACTGGCATGGGCACTGCAGGGGCCCCCTAACAGGGCCCCACTAAGATTTTCAGTGTCTGCATAGCAGACACTGAAAATCGCGACGGGTGCCACTGCACCCGTCGCACCCCTTCGACTCCGCCGGCTCCATTCGGAGCCGGCATCCTCGTAGAAGGGGGTTTCCCGCTGGGCCGGCGGGCGGCCTTCTGGCGGTTCCCGCTTGGCGGGCGGAGACCGCCGCCCGCCAATGTAGGAATGACCGCCTTAGTCTTTTTTTCCAACATTTTCTTCAGCGGGACGAACCTGCCAGTCCAATTCGACCTCCTGGAGCCCTTCTCCGGATACGCAATGCGTGAATCCTTGGTGGAGATTTTTACCTTCGGACTTAGTCTTTTTTTCGAGGTGAAAATCCTTCGACCGGGGTAAACCTGGATCTTGATCCGACGTCCATGGAGCCCTCCTCGGATACGCTGGCTGGGAGGTCCCGGTCAACTTTTTAGCTTCGGACTTAGTCTCTTTTTCTGAGATTTTCTTTACTGGGACGAACCAGCAAATCAGGCCGGGTCGCGGTTGAGGCAAGCCGGCTAGAGTTGCCACGGCGGGACGGTCCCTCTATGGAGCTTTTTTTCAAAAGTTGTCCAAACTTCTCCAAACTTCTGGGGCTTCTCCCAGATGTCCTTTTAAGGTTCTTTTGAGGTCCACAGCTCACCCCAAGGTCCAGAAGTTCTGAGATGGTCCTTGGGAGGTGCAGACTACAACTCCCAGAATGCACCTGGCGCAAACTCCTTTTTGGCCACTGGACAGTGGTCAGCTGGTCGCTTTCTTCAGGAGTTGGTGCAGGGGACTCTGGTTAGCAATTTTTCACCTGTAGCAAACAGGGAGTCCCTCCTTGAACCAGTTGAAGCCAGGCAAAGTCCTTTTTGTGGTGAAGCCCAAGTGTGCAGCTGGTGCAGTCCTTCTGAGTGCAGGTTCCAGGTGCAGGCCAGGGGTCCAGCAGGGCAGTCCTTCTTCTTCTGTTGTTCTTCCTTGTTGGATGTGGTAGGGAACTGAGGTGTGGGTGCAGATCTGCCAGGTTTATCCTTGCTCCTGTGTGAAAAGCAGGGGGTCCTGGTTCTCAAATCAGGTGCAGGGTCCTTCCCCCTGTGATGGCCACTTCCTGGGAAGTGTGGCAAAAATCAATCCCAGGAGGCAACATTCTCTAAAAATCCATCATGGCTGAATCTGATTTTTGGAGGTTACATCTGGCTGAGCCCACCCACTGGTGTGGCTAAAAATCATAAACACACCCCTCTCCTGCCCTCTCCTAATCCAATCAAGGGGGCACCTAGTTGTCTGGGGTTGTAGGATGTGGGGGTGTTGCTGGTTTCTCCAAATGTCCTTCTCTGCCTTTGAAGACCAGTTTGGCAGCTCTCCCCCTTCCTGCCTTACCATCTGCTGAGGGGAGATTCCCTCCCACAGGCACATTCCTTTGTGTGAAGCCAGGCCACTTCACACCTCATCAAGGCAGCTTGGCCAAACTGCTAGAGGCTGGCCAATCGGAGCACAGCAGCAAAAACAATGCAGGGCTGAAATTGGCAACTTTTCAGGTAAAGTTTAAAACTCTTTACCTGAACAAGCTATATTAAAGTTGTGGGATTTAATACAACAATTAATTTGATACCAAACTCTTGGTATGCATCATTTAAGGAGACTTTAAAAATTAAAATAAAGTCTCCCCATTTTAGCCTATGAAGGCCATTTACTACAATGAAGGAAACACGAATTTGGCTGTTTTTACCTCACCAGGGCTTATAAAACTATTTTATAAGGTCCCTGCTTATAGTTACATGGCACCCAGCCCTAGGGGCACATAGGGCACACCTTAGGGGTGACTTATATGTAAAAATAAGGTAGTTTAAGACTTTGGAACTACTTTTAATTCCAAAGTCGAATTTGCATTTAACTTTAATTTAAAAGCAGCCAGCAAGTCAGGCCTGCCTTTAAAATGACACTGGGCACCTCAGCAGTGCACCTATGGGTGCCCTACCTATGCTGTGGTCCCTAAACCTACATGCCCTACCATATACTAGGGACTTATAGGTAGGTTAACTTAGCCAATTATAATTAGCCTAATTTGCATATTCATTTTACACAGAGCACAGGCCCTGGGACTGGTTAGCAGTACCCAGGGCACCATCAGAGTCAGGAAAACACCAGCAAAAAGAGGAAAATGGGGGCAAAACGTTAGGGGGCCTCTCAATCAGCCCTGTTTTCTCACATGGGGAATCCCGCAGCTAATAGATAATCATCCATGTACCCATTCTCGCGTAGCCCTCCAGTTGGCTTCGCTATGCTTGAGGTATGGGGCTGCAGGCTTGCAACGTACATACACCATCTGATTTAAATATGGCACCTACCTTCAAACGTGGGATGTCTTCAAGTGTAATTGACTATCTTCTACTTGACGTTAGATTCTGGCCAGTATTGAAGGATATGAAGGTGGAATCTCGATGTGAAAGTGATCATAATCCCTTGTTACTATCCATGGATGGGGATGTCTTTAGGAGATCTCTGAACCTACAACGCACAGTGGTTCCCTCCCCATTGCTGAACAACAATCACACTAGGGTTTTTTGGCCAAAGGTTCTGTCTAGCTCCTATGTGATTTGTGGGATTTACAAATTGTTTATGGATAAGCTGGCAATTTATGAGGACTGCGAAGTTGATAACATCCCCATTCTGGATATTCATCAAGAAATGTTAAAGGGACTGCAGATGTTCTTTTATAAAAAATCTTGTGTCAAATTAGGTGGTGATTTTACCAATGGCGATAAAGGGTGGTTTGACGAGGGCTGTAGTAGGGCCAAATCTGAACTAAAAGCTGCCATTAAGACAGGTTGCCTAGTAGAGATTTAACCAGCTAGACGATCAAGCTAAGAAGGCTTATTGTCCAGAGGGCAAGGAGGAAGCAGGAGGTTGGTATTAATTTATCTACAAAACCACCGTCCACTCGTATAGGAGAGAATTGTAGTGAGCCAGCTCCGGTCTTGGGATGTGAACCTCTTGTGGATCATAACTCATCCCACTCCCTGGATGCCAATGATTTACTAAATAGTAATCGGGAAGCGTGGTCTGGAGACATTACTGGGGTCAATTGTATGGAAGAGGGATTGAGCCCCGCCCACAGCCATGATATAATTAAGCCTGAGCTTCTAATTTTAACATGGAATGTAGCTGGTCTTGGAAAGAAGCTAGGGGACTCGGAGTGGGCCACCTTCATTAATGATTCCCACCTTTGCCTGTTCCAGGAAACCTGGGATGTTGGCCAAATTCACATTGATGGGTTTTCCTTGTATAATATTCCTGCCCAGTTATCAGAGAAGGGCCGAGGTCGTGCTAAAGGGGGTCTGCTAATGCTCATTAATAAGAATTTGCAATGTAAGCATCATTTGTTAAAAACAGATTCAGTGGATCTAATGGGAGTAAAATTTACCTTTCATGGGGAATTTAAAATCATTGTTATCAATGTGTACGCTACATCTGTTCCAAGGGGTACTGAGTCCCAAATTTTGATACAGCTGTCAGAACTTCTTGACTCCTTATGCCCCCCATTCTATCTAATAATAGCAGGTGATCTAAATTGTACCTTTGAACCCTCCATTTTGGTTACTGGATTTACAGATGAGGAAGATGAAATGTGGGGAATCCCGCAGCTAATACATAATCATCCATGTACCCATTCTCGCGTAGCCCTCCAGTTGGCTTCGCTATGCTTGAGGTATGGGACTGCGGGCTTGCAACGGACATACACCATCTGATTTAAATATGGCACCTACCTTCAAACGTGGGATGTCTTCAAGTGTAATTGACTATATTCTACTTGACGTTAGATTGTGGCCACTATTGAAGGATATGAAGGTGGAATCTCGATGTGAAAGTGATCATAATCCCTTGTTACTATCCATGGATGGGGATGTCTTTAGGAGAACTCTGAACCTACAGCGCACAGTGGTTCCCTCCCCATTGCTGAACAACAATCACACTAGGGTTTTTTGGCCAAAGGTTCTGTCTAGCTCCTATGTGATTTGTGGGATTTACAAATTGTTTACGGATAAGCTGGCAATTTATGAGGACTGCGAAGTTGATAACATCCCCATTCTGGATATTCATCAAGAAATGTTGAAGGGACTGCAGAGGTTCTTTTATAAAAAATCTTGTGTCAAATTAGGTGGTGATTTTACCAATGGCGATTAAGGGTGGTTTGACGAGGGCTGTAGTAGGGCCAAATCTGAACTAAAAGCTGCCATTAAGACAGGTTGCCTAGTAGAGATTTAACCAGCTAGACGATCATATAAGAAGGCTCAAATGGTACCTAAAAAGTCATGGGAAGATGCATTATGGCAAGGCTTGATCCTTGCTACGGATAACAAAAATTATGCTATGTTTTGGGACTTATTGTCCAGAGGGCAAGGAGGAAGCAGGAGGTCTATCAGGAATCACATTCAACCTGAGACTTGGTAGATCACTTTACTCAACTTTATGCTACCCCCTACAACTCCTTGGCTTGTCATTTTCCAGCATACAGCCCATTAACCCCATGGTTGGCTAGCCGGGGAGATTGGTACGAGCCACTTGTTTTCTCTATAGAGGAAACTAAAGCTGCAATAAATTCCTTAAAATCAGGGAAAGCACCAGGGACTGATAAGATACCAGGCGATCTTTATAAATCAGAAATTTCTATCTGGTCTTGGTACATTAACTTGATTTCAAATAGAATTGCAGCTGGTGGTGCAATTCCTAGCACCTGGAAGGGAGCAGAAATAATTCCCATTTTTAAAAAGGGCAGCGCAAATTCCCCTGCCAATTATAGACCCATCAGCTTGATTGATAATTTGCAGAAAATCTTCGCCAAACAATAACTAGAGAGGTTAACTATTTGGGTTCAAGACCACCAGGCCCTCTCTACGCTGCAAGCAGGCTTTCGATCTAAAACCAGCACGATTGACCAGGTCTTTAGATTGACACTTCTGTATTGGAAATACGTGGCTCTTGCTAATCAACCTTTATATGTTGTTTCGTGGACCTGAGAGCTGCCTTCGATATGGTCTCTAGAAAAAAGTTGTGGAAAGCACTATTTCAGATGGGTGTTCCCATTAATTTAGTTCTTCTTCTACAGCGGCTACATGCTAATACGTATGCGCAAGTGAGGTGGGGTGCTCAGGAAGAACTGACGGACAAAATCCCTATATGGAGGGGAGTCTGTCAGGGTTGTGTCTTGGCCCCCATACTATTCACCTTCTTTATTAACAAAGTGGTTAAAATTCCATCCTCCTGTTCCAATGACGCTCCCACCCTGAATGAGCAGAAGATCCCAATATTATTGTTTGCTGATGACTCGCTTCTTTTTTCTAAGAACCCCATGGGTCTCCAAATCCTTGTGGACAGATTCAAGTCTTTTTGTGATGACCATGGTTTGGAATTGAATGCCAATAAAACAAAATTTATGGTGTTTACTTCCGGCTCCGGTCGGAAATGCACCACCAATTTGGATGGGGCCTCATTAAGTAGAGTTAAGACTATAGACTATCTGGGAGTGTGGTTATCAAATAACCTGCACTGGTAGGACCAAATCAATAAAAGCTTGGGGCTTCTTCATTACAGAGCGGCCGCTATCCTGTGCTTTTATAAGAATTCCTTATTAAAAGTTGTATCACCAGCCATTAAAATCTATTTGGCAAAGGCGCAGGGTGCCGCCGCTTATGGTGCTGAAATATGGGGATTCTCCGATAATAAACGATTAACAGTAGGAGAAAATAACTTTGCCAGGGCTTTACTAGCATTCCCCCGTAGTGCCCCCTCGATCCCTATGTTTTTGGACCTAGGTTTTAAACATATAGCCGACCTGATAGCATTAAGACCTTTGCTATAGTGAGTAAGGATTTGGACTGTCCCTGAGCTTATTGTATATAGAGATTCAGCACTTGATCTACTAAGGAGGCCGAAAGTGGCCACTATTCCATGGGTCAAGCATGTTTCCAATTGGTTCTGTATTCTTGGATTACGAAGGTTCTGGGAAGAGCCACACAAGCTGGAGAGATCTGATAAAACTCTTTTGAAGATAGCATACTGGTCCAACATAAAAAACAACCTGGTCCATTGTACATCCTGTGGCCGGCTGACCAACTCATTTATCGATCTTAAGTGGTATCCCCAATATGAACCTTATCTTGATCTGATTCCCGACTTATTGGGGAAGGCTCTCAATGCACGCTTCCGGTTTGGAAGCCTCCCGCTGTTATCCCTTACTAAAAGCTGGGGCACCACTCCATCTATAGATCTTTGTCCAGCTTGTCTTGGCTGTTCTGAAACTATTGAACATTTTATGTTTTTTTGCCCTGTATATACTGTTCCAAGATCAAAATGGTTATGAGCAACGTGTCGAGATTTGGGTTTGAGCCAGTGTTCTTCAGCTATTAGGATCTTCAAGAGTGATACTTCTAAATCTGTAATCCTCTCGGTTAGCAAGTTTCTTGTGACCGCGTGGCGTATATGACAACGCTCAATGAATTAAATCTTTTAACTCTGCCATCAACTACTAATTGAAGGTATGAATATAGGGATGTACCTCTTCTCTTCTAACAGGCTCAGACGGGGCCGGTCTTTGCCCTGGTGCATCCCGTGCTGCAGAACTGGAGCATTGGCATGAGGCCTCACCTCCTTCTGGCAGATGCAGCATGGGAAGCGAGTTCAAAGCCCCCAGACTATGTTCACGGTGTTGAGCACCCCATACAGCGGTGCTGGAATGCGACTGGTATGGGGTCTGGGCATTAAGCCCACCTCCTCTTGGCAGATGGGGTCTGGGATGGCGGGTCCGAGCCACCCATACTCTTTTTAGGGCATTTGAACATATAGAGATGGAAGTAGCAGTGCAGACATCATACCTGGGTTTGACATGTACTGCACTGATCAGTGAACTAGGCTGTCCAGGCTCCTCAACTTGCTCATATAAAGGACTCTTGCTTATGCATCCTAGGTCATGCCCACTTTGGGAACCACAACCATTTAATTTAAACTAAGAGTGTGAATTTCTCTTATTCCAAGGCTAAGCATCAGGGGTGCAAGTGCGATGATTTTGGCATTCTTGGAGAAGATCATTGAGGTGGGCAAAACAACCACGGTTCGTGCTCAGTTTGTGTAAATTGTCTGGCTGTGGTTTGGTTCTTGTCCCACAGACAGTGGGAATCCAAAACAGACCCAGGCCAAGCTCCCTAGGCAAAACCCTCCTTCACCCCCTGAAGCAGTTTTGATGAGAAACAATACCCTTCAATAAATGTCACTAAATACGTTTTTTTTAAATTGTTTAAATAATTTTAACCATGTTTAGTGGTTTGGCTCTGTCCAGGGCCAGCTTTAGGGCAGGAAGACTGGTGCTGCCGTGAACTGGGCGCCTACCCCAAGGGGGGCACTGACTTCAGGGGGGACGCCGCGTGTAGCAGTAACTTACGATTTGAAAGCACCTGCTGCAGTGTTCCTGTATTAGTAAAGCCAGCCTTTACCAGCACTTTAAATCAAATGAAATGTATGAGAAGGAGGGGCTTTGGAGGGATGAGGGGCACTTTTGCCAGGTGATAGTGAAGGAATTCGAGGAAGAGGTCATGGGAGAGGGAGCCTTAAAAAGATTCCTGCACCTTGCACCACCAGCGCTAAAGCCAGCCCAGGCTGTGTCTATGAATTGCACTGCGGCTCCTGTATTTTAAGACACAACCATTGCAGTGATATGGGGTTTCAGTGTTGTGAAACCCTTAAATGATTTACCTGCCCAAAACTTGAGCTGCAAATGACTATGATGCGGCAGTTAGAGTCCTTAATGCCCATTTTGACTCCCAGATAAACCCTGACTTTAAACAATTCAAACTACTTCAAGCCCGTCAGAAAGAGGGAGAGTCCATCAGTGCTTTTTAGCTGTGACTGCGCTAGTTTGCCAGCACCAATACAGCTGATGATCAGCTCAAAGAAATAAGAGCACAACTGATTCAAGGCTGCCGCAGCAAGACTCTGACAGGCCTCATCTTGCGTCAACCCAATATAAGCTTGGAAAATGTTCTCATCATGGCCTGGTCACATGACCTCTCAGTCGCAAGAGCATCCAAAATGGATCTAGACATCACCCAAGCACTTAACAAGACACCCAATAATAAAGTTGGATGTACGGATGCCTTAACAATGAAAGGAAAACCTAGGAAACCATGAGCGCCAACCATCACCTCCCCACAACCATGTTGTGGCTTTTACAGGAGAGAGGAACAACCCCAAAATTAATGCCCCAACCAAGGACACACATGCTCCGACTGTGGAAGAATCAGTCCCTTGGTATCTGTATGCCGGGGAGGGCAACAAGGCAGAGGGGCTTGAGGAAGAAAAATACCGACTAAAACAATGAAACTGCTGTCGCTAGAGGAGCAGGTCTAGTGGGAGCAACAAAACATATGCCTAAATATCAACACTGTGATGACAACTCGCCCTCAGAAGAAGAAGAAGAAGAGGTATTCCTAATCTATTTCACAAATGAGCTAAAGAGACACCAAAGACCACAACCAACATGCTTACTAGTAATAGCCGGGTCTGTAGTTAAAGCTCATTGATACAGGGGCAATGGTAAACGTAATGGGCACCCAACAGTACCACAGCCTTAAGCTCCAACCAACTGTATCATCCTTCCGCACAAATATATACACCTATGGCAGCCGGACGCTGCTACCACTTAAAGGAAGCTTGAAGGTGTGTGTCAGATCCAATAACCAAGAAATCCATCCCACCTTCCATGCAGTAGACTGAGAGGCTAACATCCTATTAGAAAGCTATGCAGCAGAAGACCTAGGGCTGGTTTCGTTTGCCTACAGTTTTAAACTTTATCAGATCGGTGAACTATTACAACAGTTCCTAGGGCTATTCAATGGGCTTTGATGCCTCAAGGCCCCCTCCAAGAAAACTACATATAGACTCAACCATCAAACCTGTGGCCCTCTGACACCGACGAGTGCTGTTCTACCTAAGACCCTTAGCTGAAGTGGAGCTTGAGAGAATCAAAAACCTAGGAGTGATTCAAAAGGTGTCCGGCCTACCCAATGTGTGTCACCCATGGTCATTACTGAGAAGCTCAGACAGCCCAGCAAGGTACGCTTGTACATTGATATGAGGCTACCCAACAAAGCCATCAAAAGAGAAAGCTGCTTGACAGCAACCATGGATGACATAATTGCAGACCTCAGCAAATCATGGTGGTTTTCTAAATTATACCTCAACACAGGGTACCACCAGCTACTCCTAGCAGAAAATTGCAGGTACATCATGTTTTTCTCAACCTACATGGGATTGTGCTGATAAAAAAAGGCTAAACTTTGAGATTTCATCTGCTGCTGAGGTGTTCCATGATGCAATCAAGGCAACCCTCTCAGGGTTCCAGGGGGTCATGAACATTAGAGATGACATATTGATATTCTGGATGATAGCTGAGGGACACCACAGGCACCTGAAGGCATCTCTGAAGGGGTTGTGGGAACAGAGAGTAATGCTGCACAAAGACAAATGCTCATTCTTACAAAATTCTATTGCGTTTTTTGGATACGTGTACAACCAGGATGATGTGAAGGTAGACCTGAGAAAATTGCAAGCCATCAAGCAAGCTGCAGCACCCACCACAGTATCTGAGGTCCACAGCTTCCTCAAAATGGCCACATAGTGTGGCCGATTGATCCTCAAGTTAGCAACGATCTCTGAATTACTGCAGGCCCTCACAAAAGCAGATGCAGCATGGAAATGGGAACAACTGAAAGAACAATCTTTTCAAAAAAGCAAAACTGCCCTGTTATGTAAGGAAACAATGGTGTTTTTGATCCCACACGGCAGACAGAACTACTTGTAGACAGACGCCAGCTCGTTAGAAGTTGGTGCAGTGCTCACCCAAGAGGCAGAGCCCGGCAAGTGGACACTGCCGGCATTCGCCAGCTGAGCACGTACACCGGGTGAAACAAGATACGCTCAAATAGAGAGAGAGGCCCTGGCCATCAAGTGGGCTTGTAAACAGCTTCCTTCTGTATCTATGCTGGAGGTCTTTCACAGTGGTAACAGACTACAAACCCCTTGTGTCACTGCCCTGGGGCACAGCTCCTCACCCACCGCCCCAGATAGAATGATGGGCCATCCGAACACAACAATATAACTTTAATATAGTGTACTGACAGCAACTAAGAACCCTGTCGACTTCCTGTCACACCATCCAGCCAAGGAGACTAAATGGAATGAAGAAGATGCCAAAGTATCCGAAGAGCAGATCTACGTAGTGGTGCGAAGTGCGTGTCCAAAGGTGATGAGCCTGACAGATCACCGAGGCCACCAGGAATGATGCCCTGCTAACCAAAGTGCCTGAGGCCATAAAAAAGGGATTGTCGCCCAACTTCCTGTGAGACACCACACCTTGGCAAGGCATTGAGAGAGAGGGAGAGCCTTATACAAGTATTAAGAATCCACGATGAGCCTATCAGCATCCCAGATGGCCTGAAATTGAGGGGCCACTGGATAGTAATCCCCGCCAGATTGCAACATTGGGCAGTGTCCCTTACCCATATGGGATACCAAGGCACAGCCAAAGTAAAAGCATGGTTTTGCACAAAAGTTTGGTTCCCAAATCTTCAAGTGGTCGTTGATGACCTTATCTGAAGGTGCAGCGCCTGGCAACTCATGAGTGTCCCAGAAGCACCTGCTTATGTTATCATGGAAGAGCCAAGCCCCGCTCCTTGGTCTAAAGTGAGCATGAATTTTGGGAGTCTTCCTGATGGGAGAATTACAATGGTCCTTGTAGATGGATGTTCAAAATACCCAATGACCGACATTCTGGATTCAACAGTGTTTGTAAAAGTGGCCCCTGCTTGTGAACAAGTGTTTGCACTGTTTGGGCTGCCAGATGAACTGAGAACAGATAATGGCCCTCCCTTCGAAGGGGCTGGCTTCAAGGAATTCCTAGAACTTCTAGGGATCTGCCACTGCAGTATCACTCCTCAGTGGTGTAGGAAAGTACCATCTTGCCTGGCATGTTACCCCCATATTTCACTGTATATATGTTGTTTTAGTGTATGTGTCACTGGGACCCTGCCAGCCAGGGCCCCAGTGCTCATAAGTGTGCCCTTTATGTGTTCCCTGTGTGATGACTAACTGTCTCACTGAGGCTCTGCTAATCAGAACCTCAGTGGTTATGCTCTCTCTGCTTTCTAAATTGGCACTAACAGGCTAGTGACCAATTTCACCAATTCACATTGGCATACTGGAACACCCTTATAATTCCCTAGTACATGGTACTGAAGTACCCAGGGTATTGGGGTTCCAGGAGATCCCTATGGGCTGCAGCATTTCTTTTGCCACCCATAGGGAGCTCTGACAATTCTTACACAGGCCTGCCGCTGCAGCCTGAGTGAAATAACGTCCACGTTATTTCACAGCCATTTACCACTGCACTTAAGTAACTTATAAGTCACCTATATGTCTAACCTTCACCTGGTGAAGGTTGGGTGCTAAGTTACTTAGTGTGTGGGCACCCTGGCACTAGCCAAGGTGCCCCCACATCCTTCAGGGCAAATTCCCCGGACTTTGTGAGTGCAGGGACACCATTTCACACGCGCACTATACATAGGTCACTACCTATGTATAGCGTCACAATGGTAACTCCAAACATGGCCATGTAACATGTCTAAGATCATGGAATTGTCACCCCAATGCCATTCTGGCATTGGGGAGACAATTCCATGATCCCCCGAGTCTCTAGCACAGACCCGGGTACTGCCAAACTGCCTTTCCCGGGGTTTCACTGCAGCTGCTGCCAACCCCTCAGACAGGTTTCTGCCCTCCTGGGGTCCAGCCAGGCCTGGCCCAGGAAGGCAGAAAAAAGGACTTCCTCAGAGAGAAGGTGTTACACCCTCTCCCTTTGGAAAAAGGTGTCAGTGCTGGGGAAGAGTAGCCTCCCCCAGCCTCTGGAAATGCTTTGATGGGCACAGATGGTGCCCATCTCTGCATAAGCCAGTCTACACCGGTTCAGGGATCCTCCAGCCCTGCTCTGGCGCGAAACTGGACAAAGGAAAGGGGAGTGACCACTCCCCTGACCTGCCCAGAGCTCCTCCAGCGTGCCCCAGACCTCTGCCATCTTGGATTCAGAGGTGTGCTGGCACACTGGACTGCTCTGAGTGGCCAGGGCCAGCAGGTGACGTCAGAGACTCCTTTTAATAGGCTCTTACCTGTGTTACTAGCCTATGCTCCTTCCTAGGTAGCCAAACCTCCTTTTCTGGCTATTTAGGGTCTCTGCTTTGGGGAATTCTTCAGATACCGAATGCAAGAGCTCACCAGAGTTCCTCTGCACTTCTCTCTTCACCTTCTGCCAAAGGATCGACCGCTGACTGCTCAGGACGCCTGCAAAACTGCAACAAAGTAGCAAAGACGACTACTGCAACCTTGTATCGCTTCATCCTGCCGGCTTTCTCACCTGTTTCCTGGTGGTGCATGCTCTGGGGGTAGCCTGCCTCCTTCTTGCACCAGGAGCTCTGAAGAAATCTCCTGTGGGTCGACGGAATCTTCCCCCTGCAACCGCAGGCAACAAAAGACTGCATCACCGGTCCTCTGAGTCCCATCTCAGCACGATGAGCGTGGTCCCTGGAACTAAGCAACTCTGTCCAAGTGACTCCCACAGTACAGTGACTCTTCAGTCCAAGTTTGGTGGAGGTAAGTCCTTGCCTCCCCACGCTAGATTGCATTGCTGGGTACCGCGTGATTTGCAGCTGCTCCAGCTCCTGTGCACTCTTCCAGGATTTCCTTTGTGCACAGCCAAGCCTGGGTCCCCGACACTCTAATCTGCAGTGCCCAACCTTCTGAGTTCTCCTCCGGCGTCGTGGGACTCCCTTTTCTGACTTCGGGTGGACTCCGGTTCACTCCTCTTCCAAGTGCCTGTTCCGGTACTTCTGCAGGTGCTGCCTGCTTCTGTAAGGGCTCCCTGACTTGCTGGGCGCCCCCTCTGTCTCCTCGTCCAAGTGGCGGCATCCTGGTCCCTCCTGGGCCACAGCAGCATCCAAAAACCCTAACTGCGACCCTTGCAGTTAGCAAGGCTTGTTTGCGGTCTTTCTGCGTGGGAACACCCCTGCAAGCTTCTTCACGACGTGGGACATCCATCCTCCAAAGGGGAAGTTCCTAGTCCTCTTCGTTCTTGCAGAAACCAAATCTTCTTCCATCTGGTGGCAGCTTCTTTGCACCCTCAGCTGGCATTTCCTGGGCATCTGCCCACTCTCGACATTGTCGCGACTCTTGGACTTGGTTCCCTTGTTTCACAGGTACTCAGGTCCGGAAATCCACTGCTGTTGCTTTGCTGGTATTGGTCTTCCTTGCAGAAACCCCCTATCACGACTTCTGTGCTCTCTGGGGGTTATAGGTGCACTTTACACCTACTTTTCAGGGTCTTGGGGTGGGCTATTTTTCTAACCCTCACTGTTTTCTTACAGTCCCAGCGACCCTCTACAAGCTCACATAGGTTTGGGGTCCATTTGTGGTTCGCATTCCACTTTTGGAGTATATAGTTTGTGTTGCCCATTTACCTATGTGCACCTATTGCAATCTATTGTAACTTTACACTGCTTGCATTACTTCCTTTTGCTATTACTGCATATTTTTGGTATTGTGTACATATATCTTGTGTATATTTGGCATCCTCATACTGAGGGTACTCACTGAGATACTTTTGGCATATTGTCATAAAAATAAAGTACCTTTATTTTTCGTAAATCTGTGTATTGTGTTTTCTTATGATATTGTGTATATGACACCAGTGGTATAGTAGGAGCTTTGCATGTCTCCTAGTCCAGCCTAAGCTGCTCTGCTATAGCTACCTTCTATCAGCCTAAACTGCTAGAAACACCTCTTCTACACTAATAAGGGATAACTGGACCTGGTACAGAGTGTAAGTACCCCTTGGTACTCACTACAAGCCAGGCTAGCCTCCTACAAGTGGCCACAGGTGAATGGGGATGCCGAACGGTTTATGCGCATCCTCAAAAAAACCATGAGGATTGCGGTCCTAGAGGAGACTGACCCTCAACTCAGCAAACATCGGCTCCTAAGGGAATACCAAGAAACACCCCACTGCACCACGCAGCAGCCAACGTGGTCCATGATATTAAAAGGGAACAGGAGGGATACAATCTCTGTTCATACGGAGAGGGAACCCCCAAGATATGACCCGCAATGAACACAAAACAGATGCAGGAGGAACAACACACAAACTAGTGGGCAGACATGTAGCTGTAAGAGACCTTGAGTATGGTGACCATCTGATACTAAAAGATAGAGAACCAGGAGGGACTAAAACTAAAAGGGTAGCAGGTCTTTTGCACCCACACCATACTAGTGTGTCAAGCAGCTGCAAAACCTTTAAATGAAAAAGATAATAAACATAGCTTATTATCTTTTTCTTTTAAAGGGGTGGGGCCACAGTGGTGACGAGCAGTGAGGGGGAGTGCACAGCACTCCTCCTCAGAGTGCATGTGTGTTTGGGCAGCCGTCTCAGGCCAGCCAAACACATGTGCAATAGGCTCTCTCGAGCCCAGTCTTCCTGGGAGTGCCCTGGCTGGGCGCTCCCAACCAATCCTGATGCTGCTTTAAGCAGCATCAGGACTGGCCGCTGGGCAGACTGGAATTCTGTGCCTGTAGCCGGGTGATGCAGAGGAGACAAAGGAGCGGAGTGGCCTGCGTGCAGCTAAGTTAAAAAAACATTATGAATATTTCCCCTGTAGCGACCACCCCTGCGTGTCACCCCGCCCACTTTAACACCTGCGAGCCGCGACTGAACAAAATAACTCATTTATTATATATATATATATATATATATGTATATATATATATATATAAATATATATATGGTTCAGAATGGAAACAGTTTCTCATTAGTGCTGTTTAGAAATATCCAGCCTCCTCTTTGTCATGATAGAAACACCGTAGTCCTTTATTGTTTAAAAGAACCAAAAAGAATGTTTGTAATTAAAGGTTGCTGTTATTACAAAGTCCTTTAGGTGGCGGTGTTTCCTAATAAATACACCAATGTCTCCCTGCCCCATCACATCGAATCTTTTGTTTCATTTTCATGGACAGGTAAGATGAGACATTTGCATTTTGCAATTGCATAAAATACTCTCAATTCTAATGTGCCCGTTCATGCCAACATTTTTAAACTGGCATGTAAGAGAGTTGGGAAAAATATCAGGGGAATGTATTTTCCCAATTAACTTTTATTAAAACAGTGACAATTGTAGCCAGTAGATTCCTAACATAAACCCTTTTTTCTCTTCAAAAGAGAGTCACCCGACTGAATGGGGTTCTTCTGGTATGTATGTGTGCCATCCCTTTACAATGTTTTTCGAATAAGTCATGGCATTTTGGTACTAGAAGGCGCAGTTCTCACTTGCAGGTCACAAATAAAACATTTTCTAGCTTACGTGATAAGAATTTTCATTTCTATTGAGGACACGGAGGCGAGTATTATTTTTCTATATTCTTTACTGCATTTCAGACAGCAGCCAATCACAATCAAGAAAATCAAACCTACATTTCCCAGGAATAATACATGATATTAACAGTCACATGCTACAATCACCATGGACCCAGCCCTGAAATAATAGCAGGTAACATCTTAGCTCCTTTTTCTTTGCCCATAAAAGCTGGAATTCAACTGGCGTCCATTCGAAAAGAACCACCATCTTAAAGCTGTATAACATCTGCTGCAGGAAGTGTGAATCCGAAACCTCTGAGAAGAGGGGCATCGACCTTGACGAATTATGCTATCCAGTCAGTTCTTGACATCAGCTCTGCTCAGGGGTTTTTCTGACCCCCTCCTATGGAAATAGAACATCAAGCCGCAAATACAATTCCCTGGGAATCAGTGGCGTAACATTGCCCCCATACCTCCCACGGTGCAAGGGGGCCCGACGTCAGGGAACCCCCTCAGGACACTGACTAGGTTCCTGATTGGGTTCGGGAGGGTGGTGTCCATACATGTGCTTTACAGGGGCGGGGGGGGGCGGGGCTCAAGTTTTGTTACCTCACTTATGAGAATCACCTCCAAACCACCATAAACAAGGTGGGACGACAAAAGAATCCAAATAATGCAAGCATCATTGAATATCAAAGTTCTAACATATAGGTATGCTCGATAGTTCTTATGGCGCAAGCTAAAAATTATTTTTATGCTATGTCAGGACCTTAGGCTCCGATTATTCTTGTTTAAAGCTGTGCCACCACCCCTGATGCTACATCAACAGTAGGTTTGTAATAAATGGTCTTGAAGGTTGATTCGGATGGCCAGTTAGCTGCCTTGAGAATATAATCTAGACGTGAACCTAAAGTAAAAGACCTGGAAGCCATAACTCCTCTAGCTGAATAAGCACCAAACACAGTGTGTCAATATCTGCTTCTGATAAGAGCCAGCGCATCCATCTGGCTAAAGTTGCCACTGCCACAGGTTTGTAGGGTTTCTGTAAAGCAATTAACAATTGACCCTGCAGTTCTAACTGAAATTACTAGTACTCACCTCGTACGCCTTTGAGCATTGGACCACACAAAGCATTACCTGGGAAAGCCTGATAAGCAAAACCATGCTGTAATTTAAAGTCATTGGCCTGGTAATGGGGAAGGAAACAGCTTCAAGGGAGAAAATTCTACAGGGAGATCAAAGGCTCGTACATCTGAAACCCTTTTACAAGAAATCAAGCATTACAACATTGTGAGTTTAGCTAATAACTGATAGTGGGACAGATATTTATTGTCCAGCCAATGGTTCAGGAAGTTAAGAGCTATATTCACATCCCACAACATGGAATATTGAAGTTGAGGAGGATTTGACATTCTGGTTCCACAAGTTCGCAAACTCCAGGGTTTTCACTGACTGGCTTATCATCTACAGGGAGTTGACTGCTGAGATAGCTGAAGTCATTAACCGATCTCTAAGCCATACCAGAGAATGCCAAGGAAGACAAAAAATGTGCTGCTAGATAACAATCAGCCCCAGCGGCATCAGCACTCTCTTTACTGCACCAACTACACCAACCCCTCCAGGCTGAGCCATAACATTTATAGGTACTATCAGGTACTATCAGGCCATGCTTTGCTGATGTATGCTGCAGTGTCCTGCGAAATGCCTGGCAATCTCTATCTCTTTTGGAAACCCTCCATGACAAGCAAGAGGTGTCAAGAGAGAACCAATGTATGAGGTGTTAGAAATGGGGTCTTTGGTTGGCAGTCAAGTTACCCCCTGTCCAAGCAAAGACCCTCACTCTAGTCAGGGCAAAGGAGAAACACACCTGGTTAAACCCTACTCACTCCCTTGGTAGCTTGGCACAAGCAGAAAGGCTTAACCCAGAGACAATGTGTAAAATATTTGTACCAACACATACAGTAATAATGTAAAAACACTACAAAATGACTCAACCTCAGGTTAGACAAATAGCCAATATTTTTCTGACCAAAACAAGACCAAAACATTAAAAATCCGACAGACAGGCAAAGTTATGATTTTTTAAAGAGTAAACTTCAATATAGCGCTTAGAAAAACAAATGCTTTGATTAGGTAATACTGTGGTGTCGCTGTTCCCAATAATCAAACGCCCCGGGCACGGAGTCACAGGGACCCCCAGGTACAGTACCTTGTGAAAATGAGGAAACAAGCTGGTGCATGGAGTCAGGGATCACAGTGTCGCTGGATTCGAGGTGGGATCAGTGCCGGTGCTGCGGAGCAGAGATGTCACAAAGAGGCATCAGTTCCTTACTGTGGAGCGATGGAGGTGAGGCGGTGTCGGTGCGAAACACTCTTTCGGTGGAGTCGGTATCCAGCCGTCACAACGTGGTGTGGCAACTTCGGTGGAGTCACAGACTTCAGGGAGGTTGTAGCAGCATTGGGCCTGCGGAGTCGTCGCACTCCAGTGAGGACCACAGCTTCGGTTACAGGGTGCATCACTGGATTCAGCAGCGGCATCAGTCCAGAGACGTCCAAAGTCGGTTTCCTTGGTTCCTCTTGATTTTCCACCAGCTTTGCCTTTCAAGGTCCCAGTACTGGATTAAGCACCACTTGGCAGGACAGGAGTCTCAGCAGAGAGTCCAGGCTGGCAGCGAAAGTCTTTGATGGACCTAAGACTTCAAAACAGGGGGCAAGCTCAGTCCAAGCCCTTGTAGATTCTTCTCAAGCAGGAATATACCAAAAAGTCAAATCGTTGTCCCCTTTCACAGGCAGAAGCAGCAACTGCAGGATAGCCCAACACAGTACAGTCACAGGCAAGGGCAGCACTTCACCTCAGCTCTTCTTTTTGCCAGAAATTCCTCTTGGTTCCAGAAGTAAATCTTGAAGAAATCTAAAGTCTTGGGTTTTGTGTCCAGTACTTTACCCCTTTCTGTCCTTGACTTTGCCCAACTTCACCGAAAAGTCTCTGTTGTTTACAGGATCCTGCCTTGCCCAGGCCAGGCCCCAGACACATAACCGAGAGTTGGAGACTGCATTGTGTTAGGGCAGGCACAGCCCATTCCGGTGTAAATGACAACTCCTCCCTCTACTCTAGCCCAGATGGCTCATCAGGATATGCAGGCTACACTCCAGCTCCCTTTCTGTCTCTGTCTAGAGGGGATTCACAAACAGCCCAACTGTTAGTCTAACCCAGACTGGGAATCCACAAACAAGCAGAGTCACAGAATTGTTTAAGCAAGAAAATGCCTACTTCCTAAAAGAGGCATTTTCAAACTAACAATCTAAAAAACAACTTCACTATAAAATGTATTTTTAAATTGTGAGTTCGGAGACCCCAAACTCCACATTTCCATCTGCTCTCGAAGGGAAACTGCACCTTAAGGACATTTAAAGGCAGCCCCCATGTTAACCTATGAGAGAGATAGATCTTGCAACAGTGAAAACCTAATTTGGCCGCATTTCAGTGTTAGGACATGTAAAAACACATCAGTCCATGTCCCACCTTTAACAAACACTGCACCCTGCCCATGGGGCTACTTAGGGTCTACCTTAGGGGTACCTTACATGTATAAAAAGGGAAGGTTTTGGCCTTGTTAGTGGGTACACTTGCCAAGTCGAATGGGCAGTTTAAAACATCATACACAGACACTGCAGTAGCAGGTCTGAGCCATGTTTACAGGGCTACTCATGTGGGTGGCGCAACCAGTGCTGCGGGCCCACTAGTAGCATTTGATTTACAAGCCCTAGGCACCTCTATTGCACATTTTTAGGGACTTACTAGTAAATCAAATATGCCAATCATGGAAAAAACACTTACACATGTAGCATTTGATTTACAAGCCCTAGGCACCTCTATTGCACATTTTTAGGGACTTACTAGTAAATCAAATATGGCAATCATGGAAAAGTCACTTACACATGCAATTTCACGTAGGGAGCACTTGCACTTTAGCGCTGGTCAGCAGTAGTAAAGTGCCCAGAGTAACAAAAACAACAAAAACAGAGTCCAGCACACAGCAACAACCTGGGAAGTAGAGGCAAAAAGTTAGACCATGCCAAAGACGCTAGGTCTAACATGAGGTTATCCCACTGGGTCCAGCAACAGGTTCCATTGGAATATAATCAACATCTGAATAGCACAAGACAACTCCAGAAGAACAGGAAACCACAGCCGGGGTTTCGAAAACAGAGTCAACAGAACTATCTCCCCTTTCTGATTCCTCACCTATGAAAGAACCCTGGAGATCATCATGAACGGGGGAAATGCATAACCCAGGAAGGAAGACCAATCCTGAAGGGATAGCATCTGTTATTGGGGCCTGTGGATCCAGCCGGCACCAGAAAAAGATGAGGATCTTATGATTGAGGCGGGAGGCAAACAGATACACTTTGCAAAACAACTGATAGCGAAGAAGACTTTTGGGTTAAGCCTCGAATCACTGAAATTCCTGAGATAGCAAGAGTGCCAATCCACGATCTTTTTCGGTTGCCCTGGGAAATACTCTGCATTGACCGATATCTGGTGTTGAACGCAAAAGTGCCAACATTTGGTGCCCCCAAGCTTGTTGACATACTGCACCACTCAAATGTTGCCCGTTCTTAGTAGGATGCAGTAGTCTGTCTTCATGGGGAAGTCTGACAGAAGTTCTAGGCAGTTAATGTGAAGGTCAAACTCCGATCTCGACCAAAGACCTCCCATGGAAATCTGACCACATCTTGGCATTCGATTCTATAACTATCTCTAGAGAGGAGTCAAAGAATACCTTGCCATTGCAGGATTCCATGTGGTTGAGCTACCAAGCCATCTCTGTTCTTGCGTCCTTTGTCAAACTGACCTGATTTGAGTTTCAGAGACCATTCTGAAGGTGTTCGATCTTGAACCATTGGAGAGCTCTATAATGAAGGGGACCCGGAAAGATGGCCTGGATCGAGGAGGCCAAAAACGCCCACAATCTGGGCTACTGATTGCAAAGAAGTAATCAGGCTGCACATAGCAGACCACAACATCCTTCTTGATATCCTGAATTGTTTGAGGGGGAGAATGAGTTGAGACAAGACAAAATCTATCTGGAACACCACAAACTGTATGCATTACAAGGGGGTCAGAAGAGTCTTCTGTATGTTGATCACGAAACCAAGTTCTTGTAAGTGACAAATCATCCAGTTAAGATGCATGAGCACCATGTGACAGTCCTGCACCAATATAATGAGATTGTCTTGATAAATGATACACAGTCCCTTCACATGCAGGGATTCTACAACTGGCCTTGTGAACCAAGGAGCAGAGAAAAGGCCAAAGGAAAGAACTTTGAACTCGTAACAACAGCCTATCCATGTGAACTGTAGAAAGTTCCTTTGTGGAGAAAAGATTAGAATCATTGAGCATCTTTCAGGTCTATTAAGAAGATGGGACTGAGAAACTAGTAAGGGTGAGGGACGTACGGACAGATTGTTCCCTTCTTTAAGAGTGTTTGTATTTCTGTGGAAATAAAAGTCTGCTTGTTTCAGGAGAAACACATCCCTTGGGGTAGAAACCCCTTACAAGGGTTGTCATAGAACTCTAGCTCATATCCATGGAGCGAATCAAGGACCCATGGATCTTGCATTAAAGCCTGTCAATTGCTCAAAAAGAGACTGATCCTACTCCACAGAATCACTTCTGTCAGAGAAATAATTCTTACCTGTAAATCTGGAGGCCTGGGCATATCCTTCTGATTCTCTGTGCTGCACCCCTGCAGAAAAGGTTTCTACTGTTGCAGGATCTCGAGGGATAGAAGGTGGCGCCTGAGTTGGATTCCAGCCATCCTCCCTGTATTTGCAGGGAATAGTCATGTGTGGACCTTGTTGGAAACCACGGGCTACCAATTGTCTCCTGAAGCGCCAAGCCCTGCCAAAAAAGAAATTGGGGGAAACTTTTTTAAGGGATAGTTGAGCCTTATGTAGCATGCTGTATGTGGAGACAAATTTGGAATGGTTCTTGACGAAAGGACAACCAAAGAGGAGACCCTGGGCCACCGGGCCCACTTCCGAAGATGCTAATTCATTTAATTTTGGATCACTCCTCATTAGAACAATATGGGGGTCATTCCGACCCCGGGGTCCTTGGGGTCGGCGGGAGCACCGCCAACAGGCTGGCGGTGCTCCGCAGGGCATTCTGTACCGCCGCGGCCAGAAACGGAAAGTCGGCGGTGTACCGCCGACTTTCCGCTGCCCATGGGAATCCTCCATGGCGGCGCAGCTTGCTGCGCCGCCATGGGGATTCCGACCCCCTCACCGCCATCCTGTTCCTGGCGGTTTCGACCGCCAGGAACAGGATGGCGGTGAGGGGTGTCGTGGGGCCCCTGGAGGCCCCTGCAGTGCCCATGCCAATGGCATGGGCACTGCAGGGGCCCCCGTAAGAGGGCCCCACTTTGAATTTCAGTGTCTGCTCAGCAGACACTGAAATTCGCGACAGGTGCTACTGCACCCGTCGCACACCTTCCACTCCGCCGGCTCCATTCGGAGCCGGCTTCATCATGGAAGGGTGTTTCCCACTGGGCTGGCTGGCGGCCTTTTGGCGGTCGCCCACCAGCCCAGTGGGAAACCCAGAATGACCGCCGCGGTCTTTTGACCGCGGTACGGTCTTCTGGCGGTCCCAGCCAGGCCGGCGGCTACCGCCGCCGGCCGGGATCAGAATGACCCCCTATGTCTGCTCTCATAGTAAGTCGCACAATTTGGGTTGTCCAGTTGGCACACGGCATGCTGAGCCCATCCCACAAGCACATCTGGATCTATGGGAGACCAGGAGTCCATTGTTTGGAAGGAAAGCTCCAATATTTTATTAAGTGGGCCCGTAATGTCCAGTAGTTTGTCCTGGCAGTTGCACCAGGCACTGCTCAGAGCCTTCTTGGGTGTACTTTTTTCATAAAAGTGACCTCAGGGGGTCTTCTTCTGGGGTCTGTCACCTTACCCAGCCTGGGACATTCAGAGCGGCGGTGGGCTCTCACTTCTTTGTCGAAACCTTGTCTGATGTGGTCTTGGATGTAATCTGCCACCTCTTGGAAGGGGACTCAGTAAGATGAGTGGGGATGGAAAATATCACTGGTCCCAAAGATCACACCTTCAAAAGTTTAGGGGGGAAAGAGGAGTTGCTGAGGCGATCCAAGCATTTTTCTTACTGGTCTTACTTGGTTTGTCCTCTTGGTCGGAGTCCCTGGAGTCAGAAGTGTGGGAGTCCCCACATGCCTCTACCTTAAAACAGCTTTCAGAGGGGAATGAAACATCTATTGGGGGCAATAAAACCATGAACACCTACCAGAGTATCAGACAATTCTTCAAAGGCTGCTATATGAGGGCCCCTCACAGTCTTGGACTTAGATTTACCATGCCTAGCTGAGGGAACCACATCACACACAGCCATGGGAATGGGGTGATCCAGCTCTGCTGGTGAGCGTAGCCTCTCAGTTGGCATGTAATAGGCCTAGAGCCCTGGCCAGAAGATTATTCACAGACTGTTGGATGCTGGAGTCCAAAGCATCAACCAGGTTTTACTCTAAGGAGCCTTCAGGGTCCTCAGGGTAGTGGTCCATATCTACCTTGAAGGGATTATACTAGGCCGTGTCATAAAAAAAGAATAAATCCATGCTTGCACCTTTACCAGGTGGGGGAGGATGAAAATCCTATGCCCTCAATATTCTGCGGAGTGTATGCCTCAGTCAGGCACAATATGAATATTAAAAGAGATTGGTAAAGTTTGGAGGGAGCTGCCTGAACACTCTTGGCCATAAGCCTCATCATTGTGTGCAACCATTGAGATCTCTTATGCATAAGGCATCAACTGGGGAGCTATGCAGGCCAGGAGGTGCAGAAAGAAAATGTGCTGCTGCATTCAATGCAAGCTGTGCTGCCTGGCACCAGGAGATTTACAAGCGCACATGCACACACACGCTCTTAGCCATAGAAAAGAGACTAATTCCGGTTTAAGAGGCCAGCATGTCTCGCCCTCCCACTCTTGCTCCACAGAAACTGGATGCTCGTGGCATGGCCACTGGAGTCAGAAGGTCTAAGGCGCTCCCCCTGTGTAAGGAAATGGAGTCAGGAGGTCTGAGGCGCTCCCCGTGTGTAAAGAAAAATGATGCAAAAAGGGAAAGAAACCCTACTCCTAGAAGTGCATTATCACTCAACACCCCAAATGATCTGAAGTTGGTGCTCGACTGAATAAAGTATGTAAAACAAATGTACAAGCAATCAATGTACCAATAAGTGAATTGCAATAATCTTCACATTCAATAGAGTACTGAAGAATCACTTCACACCTAAAATAGTGGTTGCTGTTATTATAGGGCTGGCTTCATGGTGACTGGAGCACATGACTGTTTATATTATGTATTACTCAAAGGAAATGAAGTTTTGATTTTCTTGATTGTAATTGGCTGCTGTCTGAAATGCAGTAACGAACAGAGAAGCAAAGAGCCTTCTGCCCCGATATAGTATTCCCCCATCATATAACGTATGCTCGTTTGAATATGATTACACTCAGTCAGTCACAGCTGCTGGAGGTCACGCTCTTTCACTGCTTTGTAACTTATGTCTAAAAGTTGCACTCCCATAGTCTCCCATTCCCTCCATGTTCTGGTCCCACAGTACAACTCATGTGGTTATGACAAAAGATAATGTTGCTTAGGGTCCATGGTTCAGTGCAACTGTTGCTTAACTTGTGAAATAATAAGTGCCAGGGGCTGACTCAAAGTTTTGCTCAAAAGCCAACGGCCGACTGTAGCAAAGGTCGGGTGCTGAATATCAATGCTGCGTAGTTTTGGAATCACAAGCAAAAAATGGGCCAAGCCTATATGTGATGTCTGGCACATGACATCATGGCATGGGTGGCTGGCAGAGGAGAGAAAGAAATGCCCATTCTGTGGTTTGTTAGAAATTGGGTCTCTAGTTGGCAGAGGTATGCACCCTTCCCAAGTAGAGACCACAATACTAGACAGTAGTCACAAAACAACATAAGTTATCCTGTGCTCACCCTCCAATAGCTTGGGACAGAGCAAGCAGGCATAATTTAGAAGGCAATGTGTACAGTGTTTGTGCTATAACTCATACAGTAACACAGTGAAACACCACAAAAAGTACTCCACACCAGTTTATAAACTATAAATATTTATCTGAATAAAACAAGACTAAAATGACAAAGATCCAATGTACACAGGTCAAGATATCACTTTTAGAGGTTTAAGTAGGTCTTAATCTATAGGAAATAATGGATGTATCTCTTTAACACAAAGTACCTGGACTGTGTCAAAAACAAAGACGCTGCAGACCACAGGGGAGATGAGGTACTGGAAAATAAAGTGTTGTGTTGATTCCTTACTGCGGAGAGGAAGTGATACATTGATTCTTCCTACGCGGGTGAGACCATGGGTTGGTTCCTTACTGGCAGGGGAGGTGATGCGTTGATTCTTTCCTCACAGGAAAGGTGATGCATTGATTTCCGGACAAGGGACCTCGGTTCCTCACTTCCGAGTCAATGAATTGGTGTCCAAGGATGATGGGTGAAAAATCCAGATGTGTGATGTTGTTGGGGCTGCGGTGAAACAGGCGCTGTGTCAATTCTGCAGCCACGGTGCTGCGTCGCTTCTTCAGGTGCTGCATTGATTCTCCAGCTGCGAGGCAGGCGTTGCATTGATTTTTCTGGTGTGCCGGGTTGAGGAGTGGATTTTCTCTTTTAGGTAAAGTTTTTGATGGCCCTGTGACCCGGGAGACAAGCTGACAAGCCCTTGGAGATCACTTGTGGGGGAAGGCAGTCTTTCCAGCAGAGTCAGGGAGCAGCAGGCAGCAGGGCATCAAGCAGGAGAGCAGTGCTGCCAGAACACCAGTCCAGATGAGGCCTTTTGGACACCACTGCAGTCCTTCTGACAGAATCCAGTTGTAGGTCCAGAAGTGTCTGATTTTAGGGAGTCAAAGACCCAATATATATACCCAAATGTGCCTTTGAAGTGGAGGAGACTTCAAAGAGTGGTTTTGAAGTGCACCAGTTCCCCTTTCAACCCAGCCCTGTCTGCCAGGAGATCTGTGTGTGTGTGTGTGCGGGGGTGTGGTGTTATCAGTCCTTGTGTGGGGTCAAGCCACCACCCTTTGAAGTGTGAGGGCCATTCCACCCTTGCTGCTCAGTATGCAGATGCAGCTGAGTGTCCTGTGTTTATGGCTGTCTGGGTGAAATGCACAAGGGTAGCTGTCAACCAGCACAGACCCGATGTGGATTGGAGACAAGCTGTAAGGCACAGAGAGCAGTAAGTGCAGAGAAATGCCTACTTTCTAAAAGGGACATTTCTAAAATAGTAATGTTGAATCCAACATCGCCAGTAAGCAGGATTTCATACTACCATTCCAACCATACCAAACATGACAATGCCACCCCTTCAGATCAGAAGCTACCAATTAAAAGTATATAAGAGCATTTCCAATGCTGGCCTATGAGAGGAACAGGCTTCACAATAGTGAAAAACAAGTATGGATTTTTATTCACTACCAGGACATGTAAAACGTACAGATACATATCCTGCCTTTTACTTATAGAGCACCCTGCCCTATGGGCTACCTAGGGCCTTGAGACCCTCACGGGTGAGTAGTGCGCTCTACAAATTCCCTGTCTGATTGATTGACTTATAAGTAATAAAAGGGGAGTTTAAGGCTTGGCAAGTAGTTTTAAATGCCAGGTCGAAGTGGCAGTTAAACTGCACACACTGGCCTTGCAATGGCAGGCCTGAGACATGATTATGGGGCTACTTATATGGGTAGCACAATCAGTGCTGCAGGCCCACTAGTAGTGTTGAATTTATAGGCCCTAGGCACATGTAGTGCACTTTACTAGGTACTTATAGGTAATCTAAATATGCCAATTGGGTAGGAACCAAACTTACCTTGTTTAAGGGAGCGAGCACAAACACTTTAACACTGGTCAGCAGAGTAAAGTGTGCAGATTCCTAAAACCAGCAAAAACGAGATTAGAGAAATGGAGGGAGGCAGGCAAAAACTTGGGGAAGACAACCTTCATGGCTGTCAGGTCTATATGGTTGAATTGAACAATGTGAAACTAGAATCACTAGATTAATCCTGGTTTCCCTGTGTGATCAAATCTGCCAGCCACCTATGCCATAATGTCATGCACCAGAGGAAGAGAAAGAAATTCCCATCAATTGGTTGAATGGAACAATGTGAAACTAGAATCACTAGATTCATCGGTTGTATGATGGAACAACGCATGCACTTACAACGCATGCCTTTACAACGCGGTAAGTACAACTCATGGTCATTCCCGCGCATGCACTTACCACAAAATGTTCCTAGAATGCATATGCTTTTACCACAAATGTCTTTACCACAAAAATTTTGTAATAAAGGCATAGTTGGTAAAGGCATATGCACGGGGATATATATATATATATATATATATATATATATATATACACACACACAAACACACCTTTCCACCCAAAAATCCTACCTACCCTAAACCCCAAAAATTACCTGACCACCCCAAGACCCATACCCACCCTAAAACCTAAACACCCCTTACCACCCCAAAACCTAAAAATGCCCTTACCGCCCCAAAACCCATACCCACCCTAAAACCTAAACACCCCTTACCACACCAAACCCCGTACTCAGCCTAAAACCTAAAAAAACCCTTACCACCCCAAAACCCATAACTACCCTAAAACCAAAAAATGCCCTTACCACCCCAAAACCCATACCCACCCTAAAATCTAAAAATAACCTTACCACCTTAAAACGCATGCACACCCTCAAACCTAAAAATGCCCTTACCACCCCAAATCCCATACCCACCTTAAAGATTTACGACCCCTTACCACCCCAAAACCTATACCCACCCTAAAACCTAAAAATGCCCTTACCAACCCAAAACTCAAACCCACCCTAAAACCTAAAAATGCCCTTATCACCGAAAACCGCTATCTACCATAATCCTAAAAAACCCTTTCCACCCCAAAACCCATACTAACCCTAAAACCTAAAAATAACCTTACCACCCTAAAACCCATGCACACCCTCAAACCTAAAAATAACCTTACCACCCCAAAACCTATACCCACCCTAAAAACTAAACACCCCTTACCACCCCAAAACCCATAACCACCCTAAAACCTAGAAAATGTCCTTACCATCCCTAAACCCATACCCACCCTAAAACCTAAACACCCCTTATCACCCCCAAACCCCATACCCACCCTAAAACCTAAAAATAACCTTACCACCCCAAAACCCTTACCCACCCTAAAACCTAAAAATGCCCTTATCACCCCCAAAACCCATACCCACCCCAAAACCTAAAAATGCCCTTACCACCCCAAAACCCAAACCCACCCTAAAACCTAAAAATGCCCTTACCACCCCAAAACCCTTACCCACCCCAAAACCCAAAAGTGCCCTTACCACCCCAAAATCTATACCCACCCTAGAACCTAAAAATGCCCTTACCACCCCAAAACCCATGCCCACCCTAAAATATAAAAATGCCCATATATTTATATATATATATATATATATATACAATTCAACCCACTTAATACTTACCTGCACTTACCTTTAAAAACATTACCACGCATAAACCTTTACCATTCATGCCTTTACAATGAAATTTGTTGTAAAGCCATGCGTGGCAAACGCACATGCATTGTAAATGCATCGTGGTAAATGCATTTTGTTGCATTCGCCGCAATGTAAGTGATGTTTCCCGTTTAATCCTGGCTTCCCTGTGTGACCATATTGTGTGATTCTAGGTGAATATTTTCTTTCAACCATTCCCCTTTTTCTTTGTGATCACACAAAAGACCAACGTCAAATATGTGAGCTCAGAATGTGCGCTGTACATGAGCCCCTTGTGTTTGATTTATTATTATACTATATTGTTTCTCCATGTGTAATAATTATGTAGTCTACACATAAGATGCATGTGACAACAGATTCATCTTTTACTTCACCAATGGCATTGTCAGGGCATTGAAGTGGGGTGAATGAATGTTTCTAAGATCAGTTTAATAATAACTATTATACTCTCAACACAGTCACATGAACTACTGTGCTGAGCTTCTGCATGTTAAAGAAAAGCTCTTTTTTAAATTTTGCAGAAATGTTATCATAGCTTATATGGTGTTTCTTGCACAATTCGCATGACAAACGCGTTCAGTTGTCAGCGTGTGTGGGCTCTTAGACCCAAGCCATACCCTTGGATCAGCTGTGACTTGGCTCACCCAGTTAATTTGTTGTCTTTCCCACCTCAATGCCTCTTTCTTCCACCATTAAACACCCCCTGTCTCTTTATCTTATACTTGCAGATTCTCTTTGATCCCTGCTTTCTCCCTTTGTCACTGTGGTTTGGCCTTTCTCGTACTCTTTCTTCCCCTTTTTAAGTTTTTCTCTTTCTTGCTCTGGATCAAAGTGTGTAAAGGTAAAATACGTGCCATTCCCCAAACAATGCATGGAAATGGGCCATCTGCAACCATCGGCCCAAAATAAGTACTGAGTGCAGCTGGCAACTACGGAGTTGTGTGTGTCTGTGTTCTGCTGGGTGGTCAGCACCTACCCCTCACCTGTGTCACTGGCAAATAAGAGAACAGGATCAGCAGGGCGGGACCAATGCCCAGACTAGCGCACAACAGTCAGGTGCTGCATCAGATCAGGAACCTGCAAGACAATGAATGAAAGGTGCCTGCAGAGAGATCTCACCGCAGCCTGACATGGCACATGCAGGCCGCTGTTGCCACTGATCACCCCTCCCAACGCTGACTATGGCAAAATGACTGTAAGGTGTTAGGACAAGGCGATAGCCATCCACATCACTAGCAGGTGACTCGTAGCTGATCATCAGAGACATCTTCCATGTGTACAGTGTATTGCTGCCTCTGATTTGACATGACTACAGGGTATTTACAACATCACCCCCTGCTCCCCACACACACATTCGAGTTTGCAAGGCAGAAGAATGGCTGCCACCTGCCTAGCTGCCCAGTTTTACATAACTGGGGCCCCTTCATTTCAAATCCTCCTTCAAGATTATGGTGTATTCACTTTGAAAACTTAATTTCTACTGAAAAGAGAGATGATATTGCAGTATGGTCACCAAATCATAATGTCAAGGCCCTCGCACCTCTTGAACTCTCATTTTGAAACTGATTACCATAGCAGGCAGTATTGAATGAGGAGTCCATTGATGTCTTGCACTCCTGTTTCTGAGAGTTCAGCATTACATGTACGGTCACTCATGATGCTGATAATGAAATATGTACCTAACTGATTTAGTTGTGCCGCTATATGAAATTGTGGTGCGCCATCTTGTAGTGATGACAGCTTATACAACACAGAGGTGCAAGAAACTCCATTACAACATCTTTGTAACTATCCTCTAGTGGAAGTAGGTAGAGGAGATTTCAGTGTTGGCTCCATCGGTGAGCCTGTTAGCATACGCTTACTGCTTAGCTGGCCTTCTCCCAGGCCACCCGTACTCACTTCCTCAGAGGAGATGCGGTCTTCCTGTACTAAGGAAATGGCGCCCAGGTCAGGCAGAGAGCAGGACTTTACCCATCTTCCACCCTAGCAGAAATAGGAACCCATCGTTCCATCAAAGAAATGAATCTTTCAGGAGGCTTCACAGTTCATTGGGGTAGGGATGAGGCAAGTGAGGGAGCGAACGAAGATATAGGGATAACGGTGTAGGATGGAGAAGGAAAGGATAAAAGAGGCAATGACACCACAGGAGAAGTAAGAACATTGCAGCTCGACCCATTCGCTGTCAAACAGGGCATTGCTGCTGTAAACTTCATTGATGCACAATGAATCAGCTGCAGGCTCCCCTTCCTCCAAGTGTTCATCAATGGATGGAGTTCACCGAGAAAAGTGAAGAGTTTAGGATGATGGCATGACCACTGCACTATACACTTATCAAAGAGTCTTTGACATTTCTGACAACATCAGGTGTGGGGGTCACAGTTGTGGTCGTCTTCAGATGTCACATGTGAATTCACCAATACCAACTCTTCTTGCAGTATCTGGCACATCCAAGGTCTCCTTTTTGTGTTAGCATGGTGTTTCATTTTGTTCATGTTTGAAATGCCTCAGGCTTGCACTTAATGATCAATATTGTAAGAAGGATTAGTAGGAAGTTGTGGGATTTTCATCCTTACCTTTCTCCTCAACATCAGCTCCGCATGCACAATGTTGGTGGTACTTTGAGGGATGTCTCTCTATTCTCTCAGTGTCTAAAGGAGCACAGTGAATATTTGCAAGCTGGTGGTTTTGGTCACATGCAGAACCTTTATAAATGTAGCCACAAAACACTCAATCATGCATTTGTATGGGGTTACAGGGCTGTTATATTCTTGTGCCTAAAGCCCAGAAAGATTGCAAATTCTTTGAGCTCCCTTGTTTTGAATGGAGGTCCATTGTCGGATTTGAGCATGGAAGGAATACTAAATGTGGCAAGCATTTAGTTGAGTGCCAGGAGGACTGTACTTGTACTACGAATAGCCATCAGTTCTAGAAATTGAAAGCATTCTTCCATCGCCACCAGTGGTAACTGCCCTGTAGTGATGGGTCCAAAAAAGTCAATTTGCCACTTCCATCCACATATTTAGGGTCAAGGGTGACATTTGCTTTGCTTCTGGAGCCTGCCCCTTTCACAGAGGCTGACAGACGTGACAATCTCCTTTAATATTCTCTACAAGGGGAATAAGGACCAAAAAATACAACTTCTGTCTCAGAAGGTGTTCGGTGGCAGCAACACCTTTCTGACCCTGATGTGCCAATTCAAGTGCGTGTTTTTGTAATAAACAAGTTTTCACAAAATGAGTGCCTCTATACACCAGTTTATTATGAATGTACCAAAAAGCTCTAAGATCAGTTGTGTTGGAAGGTGGGTCGTTAGTTGTGTGGCCTGCACAAGTAACGAGTCCGCACACGACCACCACTGGGAACCAAACACCCCATTGTAGCGCTTGACTCTCATTGGGTAGCGTTGCAGAGCAGTCCAAGGCTTACTCAAGGGAGGTGGTGTGGGCTAGTGATCCCCATTCACAAGCACGCAAGCATGACTCTTAATAAATGAATGTCCAGTCTGTGCTTTTCCTTTTATAAAGTAAAAGTACATTTATTATTCACACACACTACTCAATACTATGCAACAATCTACAAATATATACAAAATGATAGAATCACTCTGGACAAACAGTATGTAATCTCTCAGGTCTCCTTAAGAGAGAATATATTCCAACAATCCACCTTGCAAAACAATCCCAGTGCCCCCCTTGCAACATTTGAACATTTTGACAGTATTCAACACTACAGTACAATGATTACACCTACAGTTGTGATTAAATACTTTCATCTTGCCAAGAGATGACTATCAGTATCATTATTCAAATTAGCATAATCAGGGAACATAAGAGACCAAATTCTAGCATTATAACCATCAGGATTACTTTTGGATTACTTTTAGATTACTCCTACTTAACCATGAAATAACAGTAGAATACATGGAGCCATACCAACCTACACCTATGGTAGGCACCCTTGCACAACCAGGAACAAAAGTTCACTGAAGCTTGTGCTTAAAAAATCCATCCAACCCTTGAGGGGTTATCTCTCATGTGTCCCACCCTACCTAGGGTGGGGACACCAACAGATGTTGGGGGGAGGCTGTGCTGCTCCTGCAGCTCCCCCTGTCTCCTAATTCTCCGTTGGTGGTGGCCCCCATCTCCCTGGGACCACCACAGGCGTTTTAGGGGCTCAAACAACAGCCCCTGGCCCGCAAAGCATGCTGGGGCGGCTGCATAATGGATGAGCGGCTCTCCCGCTGTGCTGGGGAGAGCCGTTGTGCCCTTGTCTGCTGCCTTTGTTTTTGGGGGTGCCGGTCCCAACCGGACACCCCCCGCACCAAAAAGAGGATCCCTCGTTGGAGGGCGGCCCAGGGAGCCCACCCCTGGCCCCCCCGCCGGCTCCCCGCACGGCCTGCACCTCCAGGTGCTGCCGCAGGAGCCGGCCTGCTGTCTTGGGGTCGGGCAGACACGGGGAGTGCAGCGGCACACCCCCTTCCTCCCAGCATCTTCGGGGTCCCGGGATGGGGTCCGGGACCCCTCCTCCTTACAACGGGGAGCGCGACGGCGCTCCCCGGAGTCGTCCTCTTCTCGGGGCCCCGGGATGGGGTCCGGGGCCCCTCTCCTCCTTAGTGGGGAGCGCAACGGCGCTCCCCCAGGCCCTCTTCTGTTCGGGCCCTGGGATGGGGTCCGGGGCCCCTCTGGCCACCTTCACGGGGAGCGTGACGGCGCTCCCCGAATTCTCTTCGGCTGGGGGTGTGCGACGGCGCACCCCCACTCCTGCCTCTTCTCGGGGCCCCGGAATAGGGTCCGGGGCCCCCTTTGACCATCTTCACGGGAGCGCGACGCGCACCCCGACTTCCCTTCTGCTGGGGGTGCGCGACGGCGCCCCCCCCGATACTCCTTTCTTTGCGGGGAGTGCGATGGCGCTCCCCGGCTTGTCTTCGCCTCCGGGGGCCCCATTTAACGTCCAACACAGGACCAGGCTTCACGGGGCCCCGGGATGGGGTCCGGGTCCCTTCCTCTTCTGCAAGGGGGAGTGCGACGGCACCCCCTCTTGCTCCTCTTTCTCCTGGGCAGCCCCCAGGCCCTGGCCCACCCTGGGGCCACAGTCACAAGCAGCTGCGAAGCTCCACGCGCTTCGTAGCTGCTTTCCAAAAGGTCAAAGGTCGCCATCCATTGTCTGGTGATATCTCGGGCCCCCAAGGGCCGATTTTCATCATTCTTGTGTCGTTCCGCTCCTGGTGACAAGCCCTTGCCACCAGGAGTACTCTCCTTAGGCCTCCTGGCCTGGAAGGGTCCCAGATCATCAGGGAGCCAGTTCCACTGACTCCTGGGCCAATCTTTCCTCTGGGTTCCCTCTTTTCCTTCTGGGCAGGGCGCTCTCCTTGCGCTAGCCCAGTCCTTCCCCCAACTAGTCCTCTGGGGGGTAAGGGGGCCAGCTTGCCTGGCCCTGGCATTCGCCTCGCTGGCCTGGAATCCTTCAGGGGCAGAGTCTCTGCCCCCAGGGCAGTCAGGAGGTTCTTCCTTCCAGTTGTCCATGACGCCCGTCTGCAGTCCCAGTGTCCAGCAGTGAAGCACAGCCAAGAGAGAGAGCTCTCCCCTGTGCAGGACCTTTTAAGTGGGGGCGGAAGTGTCCAGCAGGTCTGCACCTCTGGCCTATCCAGATGTGCCACATCACTTCCTTGCCCCCGTCCCCTCCTTCTTGCACAGTCTTCTGGGATAGCTCAAGATGGCATCCTCCAAGAGTTAGTTGGCACATGTGCTCTGAAAGTCTCAGCCCCTCCTCCCTGACATTCCTCGCAGGGCTTCTTCAGCCTGCTCCTGGCACGGAATGACAGCTGGCTGATTGATGCTAGGCCCTGCTCCAGCAACTGGACAGAGCAGTAATTGGCCCTAATCCTGAGCTGAGGCAGAGACAGATGACATCCCTGGATGACCCATAAGCTGTACAACTATGCTCCTGTAACCTACTGCATCATTCTTTTCTTACAGGTTACAGTGTACTTTGGTGTGACTCTGGTCTCGGTGGTCCCCAGAGAACTGGAGTTGCACCCTAGGCCCTCCTTTCCCATTGACATTCAATGGAGTATCCCCCCAATGCAAATATCTTAAGCACCCTGACATTGGCATTGAACTGGGTGTCCCTACAGTGAAAAGATAGTAAGCACACTGACTCTCCCTCACATGTATACACCCCTCTCATGAGACCTTCTCCAGGTCACCACCCACTCTGCATAGTTCCGCCTGCACCAGGACTACCTAAGCGCAGTTCTTGGGCTGCGCACACTAGGAATCCTCCTCCCATAGCCCTCACATGGGTGCACATCCATGCGCACACATGATCACATGTAACCTGCCCGGGGCCTCCTGCCTTGCTGCGCCACAGCAGCCTTTCCTTAGCACAGCGACACCAGCGGTAAACACGTGCAGTCCATTTTACCATGTGTTTATTGTGCGGGAGTCACCTCATAGGAGGCTTCCTCACAGTAAACAGTCAAAAACCAGGTGGTCAAAAATCGAAAAATCAGGGCAGTCCTGATGGTCAGAACCGTCCTCTAACAAGTTGGTAAGCTGTTTTTCAGTTTTTTGCAAGTACACTTAATAGCGTGAGACGAATGGGTGTTCTTGGGTCAACTACAGCTTGGAGAATTGGGTCTTCTCGTGCCACTTGTGCCATTGACCTTTTCTTTTGAGAATACACAAATAAGCCCGCCTACTCACATAGCATAGGTACACATCTGCAATTGAAATGGTGTACAATGTTAATTTTGCAATCCTGTAGGCGAAGAACCCACTTCTAAATCCATGTGGGCACCTGTGTTTTGGAGTTGCCAAATATGAAAACCAATGCCTGATGATTAATGATGATGGCAAATTGCTTGCCATACACAAACAGATGAAAGTTTTCACAGGCCTACATAATTCCCAAATCGTATTTTTCTACCTATAAGTAGTTTTGTTCTGGTTTTGTGAGACTCATACAAGTATAGGGCACAGTGTGACGCAGGGCAGTCGGTTCACTGTCGCTCTGAGCTAGTATGGCTCCCAGGCCCACCAGATTTGCATTTACCACAATTTATGGACCAAGTCCAGGATCAGCGTATGGTAAGTTCTTAGCACATGCAGTCCTGTTGCAAATTGATTCAAATGCATTTTGATATACTTCTGACCATTGGGAAGCGGTTCCCTTTGTTATTAGGACTCCGATGAGGCCCAATCGGCACTCATTTTTGCTAATCGGACATTTCCAGAGAGCAAGATATGGAAAAAGCACAAAATGGAAAGAAGGAGAAAGAGAAATACAAATAAACAATTTCAAATGGAAAAAGCAGTAACCTTCAGAAGTCTGATAAAGGAGTAGAGAGTGTCTGGTATTCAAGTAAAGAGGCAAGAGATAAGATTCCAGTTTACGCATCATTGGTATTCAGCCGGGTGGTGCTGGTTGCGGTCTTCTGAACAGAGCTTTGGGCACTGGCCCTAACTCCTCTACAAATGAGTTCCTGCTTAAAGGGGTGTTGACAATGACAAATTTCAGAATGTATCTTGCACAATAACTGGAAAGACCTAGGAAAAGTGTTTGGCAACACATTCAGGAGTGCTAGAACTAAAGTGAGTGCTGTGATCTTGTCGAGGTCAGGGTGCATACCCTCATACAACAAGAAATTGCCATAAAATTTTATGGAAGCCTTACAAAAATGCACCTGTCTTTGTTTAAGGTCAGATTGCATATATTTGGAGTTCTTACCATACTCTGTTTTGGATGTTCAGAACACAAGTATGTCATCACTGTAATTCAAGCAGTTGGGAATGCCCTGAAGAACTCTATGGATTTCTTCTTGAAATACCTCAGCCGACAATGACATACCACAACCGAGGCAATTGATCTGTTACGGGCTGCAGTGCGCTGTAAGGACTGTAATATACCTGGATCTCTCCTCTGACTTCAACTGATGGCATCCTTTATTTAAGTCTAGGTTTGAAAATAACTTAACACAGTTAAGTTGGTGTATCATGTCTTGAATATGAGATGCTAGATGCCTCTTTTTGAATTGCAACGTTGGAACTGCACAAATTCAGTTTGATCTCCTCTTCCACTTTTTGGCACAGGGGCTATGGGGGACACTGTAGGTGGGAGTCACTGTCATGCACAGTGATGTCCTGTTTCAAAAGGTTAGTGAGTTCATCCTCCACCTGCTTTTGAATATTGAAAGGTATCCAACAGAATTTAAATGTCCTTCACCTGTACCCTCCTTTACTCTTGCCAAAAGCTCCAAACAATACCCCCTCTTGTCCTCCGGCATCCTGATCTCCATCCGAATGGAGCCTGCCTCCACTCCCAAAAAGGTAATCACTTGCACTGGCCCTCTGTATGTAATGGCATTACGGGGGCACCTACATCAAGCTTCAGCTCCTGAACAATTCCAAATTCATCTGTCAGTCTATACAATCTGCTGCACCCACTAGAAAAAAGTAATCCAAACAGTGGGTCATGATATCTCTCCCTGCCTTGAGAACAAACATCTTCTGCAGGAAGGAACTGAAAGCTTGAAACAGGGAACAAGAGATTGAACAGCCCATCAGCAATGCTTTGGCAAAGAAAAACTTTCCCCAAACTGAATCCCCAGCAACTCATAAACATCAGAGTGGACTGGCAAAAGCCAGAATGCTGACTTTATGTCGCACTCATGCACCCTGGCCACAGGCATCCAATAAGTGGACAGCAATGTCTACTGAAATATGATGCATCCTACTACAGGCCTCAGGGATGAAATTATTGACTGACTGACCTACGAGACAGGCAAGGTGGTTAATCAATCTAAATACCCCTGGTTCCTTCTTGGGGACTACCCCGATTGGGGAGATTCTCAGATACTCAAGTTGCCAATCCGAAAAAGGAACTTCCATTCTCGCCAGCTGTATCTCCTTCATCGATTTGGCTCACACAAGCAGCTCTTGCCCCTTCACTGAACTTAAGTTGTCTGCCCACTGCCGTACTCTCTGGCCTTTATAAAATAACCGAAAAAAACAACTTTAAAACCAGACAATAGGAGTTCCCACTCTGTCTCCGACCCTACCCCATAAGGCAATACTCCTAGGGGAGCCTCAAGTGATCTCAGGGGGGGGCCAGGCTCTGGCCAAAAGAAGCATTTTGGTGATAAACAGGCTTTGTTTTGAGCTGAAAAAATTTGCAGCAGTAAACCACTCTTTAATGGTCCATCACTAACACGTTTTGCCATATATATCCAAGCTGGGAGTATGTGTGAAAAGGGAATGGACTCCAAAACACTCTTCAAAATCCCCACCCTCACTTCTAATAGTCACACTGTGGATACTTTTACACGTTAGTAAGGCCTGCCTGTCCCGAATAGTATGTTTGGCATCATGTATTTGATTGCATTTTTGAAATTGTAACAGAACTTAACTGAACTGCAATGTTCAAAAAAGTGTAGAAATACTTAAACATTGCCAATCTAACAGAATAATTGGAAAAAATTCAGAGGGGGGCCATTATGATTTTTGTTTTCGCTGGGTGGATGTGGCATTAAAATGTTTGAAGACCATAGCTGTAAGTGGTCCAGTTTAACTGGTGAGCATGAATTTTCCTAGATGGTTCTTTCCCCCTTGACCACTGCCACACTCACTGTTACCATGCCACTGCCCTTCTTGGTGGCTAAACCTGCCACCCTGTTTAAGCATGTGTTTCCCCCACACTTTGAGCATTTGTGTCTGTACTTGCAGAATTCCTGCAGGCACTGGTCCTTGTTGTAGGACCAGAACACTCCTGATGCACCTTCCTACCGCCCTCACCCCCAATGAAGTGGGGTGCCCCAAAAAGGGCTTATAAATAACTGGCCAGCCGCTCGCCATATAAGTTGATGGGTCTGGCCGTTGTGGCATCATAGTTTGCAGAAACAGATCATTGTCTAGCTGCCCCCATATATATCATCCACGTTCTCCGCCAGGCGTGACTGAAATTCCTCATCATTGTGCATCCACACAATTCACCCAAAAGTCACTTGCTCCTTGAGCACTACATCCAGATATTTGTAGCATTCCACACATCTCTCAGGATACTTCTTGAAATAAACGCTTGCATATATAAGGAAGGCTGCTCATTGTTAACTGGGACTTTTGGCCTGCACGAAGGCTCATACTCCTCCTCCTCGTTTGAGCCTTCCTTAGCCCGCACCTCCCGATGCAACAGCTTAAACAGTTCAATATGTTCCCCTTTCCATATGCGTTTCTTGGTTGTTGCCATTAAATGCGCCCTCAAATCTTTGTAATCCCCATGTACGGCAGGTTATTTCGTCTCACATCCGTACTTTCTTTCTTGTCACCTTCCTGTTTGTCACGCCCCAAGTCTGTCTGCGAACCCACCGCCTGAGACATCCTGACCTCCTCCAGCCCCTTCCCTGCCTCCAGGCCTGTGCCTTGGTCTTGAACATGCTTTCCCTTTGAAAAACTCAAGCTCTGCTCTCCTCTGCCCTGCACGCCCCCACTTCTGCCTGCATCCCAAATTCCACATCACCTGCTGCTCCACCCCCCATGGAAATCCTCTTACCTGGCTTCAAAGTCGGGGCCTGTACTAAAGCCATCTGCCTCTGCACAGGCCCCGCTTCTACTGTCTTAGACACCGCCATCACCTCTGCTGATGCCGTAACAGGATGCAAAACACCAGTGCTCCTCAAAACATGGGATTCACTCCGCCCCTCAGGTGCCGCTGGTGGTGCCCTCCATCACTCACCCTCCTGTTGCTCTTCCACAATCTCTCCTTCCTCATGCTTATCCTCTCCATAGTCCAAATCCCACCCCGAAGCCATACCTAGAAAGAAAAAAAGCACATAGTCAACAGATAGGAGGAAATAGGTTGGAGACACAGAGAGAGGTGGAAAGGATGACCAGGCTCACACACACACACACACACACACACACACACATGAGGAAAAAAAGGCAGAGACTGAATGAAGATTGAACAGTAAAGTCAGACTCGCTTTCACAGGTGTGGGCAAAGTAAAGACAACGCAAAGCTGCGGGAAGAAGGAAGAGAGAGAGATAGATCACGAAACCAGGAGCAAGGAGAGAGAACACAACCTGGAAGGAAAGGATAAGACTAGCACAACAGGATTCAGAAAGACCCAGGTAGAAGGAAATGTCAGCTCCACAACGCAATGATGGATCTCAATGAAGAGATCCCGGAAGGTGGAGACGCTAAAAACGACGAGGAGGAGGATGACGACTGGACCGAGGAGTGATGCATGTCATCAGCGGCTGTGGCAAAGCCCACCACAACTCAGGAGAATTGTGACTACCCTGGTGAGTGATTGCACACCCGGTGCTGGGAGAGGTTACAATTTTTTCACTTTCTCTCTTTAGTTTTTTTTCAGTATTTCATACTATTGTGCTGGACTTTATATTATAATATCCACCAAGCTCAGGAAGGTGAGATGGGATGTGTTGCACATTTCACTAGATACTGGTGATGGGTGATAGGATGGATAATACACCGTTAGCTAAGAAGTGGGTTGTCCAACGCTGAATACTACATCACTTAAAAGCATACCCATTGTACAATGAAAGGTGTAGGTATTAAACCCTGAGGTTCACGGGGCCCACAATGCAAGAGAGAAACCAACCTACAATTGATGGAATAGAATGAATATTTTGGTGTTCAAATCTTGTTGATATACTTACCTGGGTTTTTGATCCATGCCGGCATTTGTGGCATCAACTCACCGAACCTTGTCAAGCGAGAAAACAAAGAAAGACATTGCAAAAACTCAAAGGTTGACTATATCCTGAAAAACTACATGAGAGTGTTACTGAGGACATTTGCTTTTCCTTCTTTAGGTTTAGTTGGAAGTTTTGTCTTCCCTTCATAATAAGAGAACCCATCAAAAGCCATAATTTGCAAATCTGACAAGCCTCCAAAACCCGACTGTGCCTCCACAGTAGTCGAGAGCTGCATTCCACCAACTGCTTTATCAGTGGAGGCATTACTAGCCCGGAGAAGGCTGGATGTTAGACAGGATGCCGTCTGAAATTTCACTCCCACCACTCATCCTTATCCAGATGAGTCTGGCGGCAGCTGCAGAGCCAGTTGGACCTCAGCCGTGATTGTGTACATTTAGGGAATGTAATATTTAATAGGAGGGGCTACTAACTCAATTGTTGTTTTCCACCACAGTCTAGTAAATATCCAGGGGTAAAATGAGCCCATACAGCATCTACTCTTTTAAGACAAGGTTTGCTTCTACTCTCTGGACAGCAAGGAGTTGTGCCCTAAAATGCCATTATTACAGTGGGTTGCAATTTCTGTTTTCTGGGAGGGAAGTGGGAGTTACATTTCCCACTTCACTTAGATAAAATGAAGCCTGTCTGGCTCAACTGATGAAAGAGCACATTAAATGGGATCATTGTAATTATCATTTAGATGAGCAGGTTACATATTGTGGATCTTCCACTTACGTGTTTCGATACAAGTTACTCAGGCACTTTGAAGAATATTCTATGACAGAGCAAAAGGTTTACCCACAATTTGTGTCGTTTTCCTTCACCCGTTAAGCAACCCAGGGTACTTATTAGGATTTGTGGAGCATTTGGCAGCGCAGCAGTTCTGTAAGAAGCAATACGGTGTAATTAATCACGCATTTTTAAATGTTAGCATGACAACTTTTTTAATCACTACGGATGTTTGCATTCTGTCAGAAAACTGAATGGTAACTTTAATATGTCGACAAGCACAGTTGTCCTTAACAAGACACCCTTCAACCTCGACACATTTCTGTTAAAATTGCGAGTGAAAAATAATTTTACAAGTAACAAACGACAAAACAAAATGGAAAAACAATTTTAGACATGAGTAAGCGAACCTTCTGTATGAGCCTGACAGAAGCTAATTTGATGATACATGCTTTTCAATTTCTTTTCCCCAATAGAATGTTGAATCCAATGTACAAAAAGCCCTGGATAAACAGACCATTAAATTGGAAGATCAAGAGTGAGTATGAACTTTTCAGCCAACATAGTAAAATATGATGCATGATTCCATGTTCCACCATCACAAATGTTCAGACATATATGAAGGTTTGGTGGGACTAGGGGCCAAAACGTTTGTGGGACCACTCTTAGGTGTGTGAACCAAGCAGAAGCTCTCAATTGGGAAGAGATGCATTCTAGGGGAAGTAAAAACACAGGGGCATATTTATACTCTGTTTGCGCCGAATGTGCGTCAAAAATTTTGACGCACATTCGGTGCAAACCTTGCCCCATATTTATACTATGACGCCCGACCACGCGGATGCCAAAAAACCTGTGTGCGTAATTTTTTGGATGCAGGAAACCGCCTTGCGTTAATGACATGCAAGGTAGCCGTTCCCGTCTAAAAAATGACTTTAAGGCCTGTGCGCCTTATTTATACTTCCGCATCATTTTGACGCACAGAAGGGGGCGGGCCTTAAAAAACGGCGCACAGCCTGATGTGCACTGTTTTTTAATGCCTGGGTGAGGGCAGGCGTTAAGGGACCTGTGGACTCAGTTCCATGGTCTCTGACCATGGAAGCAGTCCAGAGGTCTCCTTCCCTGCCCCCAGGGACACACCCTGCTGCCCTCGCCCACCCCTGGAGGACACCCATGGATGGGGGTACCCATCCCATGTATGTAAAGGTAAGTTGAGGTAAGTATAATTTTTTTATTTTTTGAAGTGGGGGGCCTAACGTGGGCACCCCTACATGCCCCTGTGCACAGAAGTCCCCTGGGCATGGCCATTGGGCAAGGGGGCATGTCTTTGCTAAGACAGGGGTCATTTCAATGGCTGTTGTGCGTCAAAAATGGCGCAAGTCCGGTTTGAGCCATGATTTTTGACTCAAGCCTGACTTGCACAACCCCCATTTTCCCCTACGCCGGCGCTGCCTGGTTTGAATCATTTGTTTTTTACTCTGACCAGCCCGCAGCGCCGTCTAACGTCAGTCCTTGAACAGTTTATTCCTTAAAAAATCTTATCTCAAGTTCTACTTATTGAATTTTTGACATTTTGGCCTTGTTTCATTTATTAAATTGAACACTATTATTCTAACCATGTGTAGTATCTTTTTTGTGTATTTTTCACACTGTTTTACTATTTGAAGTGTTGCACAAATACTTTACACATTGCCTCTTAAGTTAAGCCTCACTGCTTTGTGCCAAGCTACCAGAAGGTGAGCACAGGTTAACCTAGGGTGTGTTGGTGACTTAACCTAATTAGGATTTGGGTTCCTGCTTGAACAGGGTGCATACCTTTGCCAACCAGAAACCCAGTTTCTAACATTAGTGATCAGCTGTGAGGATAGAGCTTATGTTTGTGCAGTGCCATACAGAACTTTGGTGTACACTACCGATTCATACCAAATACCAATTGGAACTCTTTTCAGTTCTCCATAATTGGTATTTATAATTTTTTCTAAAATCTTGTTTCTGACTGGATGAACCTGCAGCTGCAAAGAAAGAGTTTGAGTTGGCAAACTTGGAGAGTTATACTGTGGCCCAGCTCAAGGATTTCTGCAAATGAACAGGGCTTCTGCAAAATAGTGGAGCTGCAAAATATGCAGAGGGCCTGGGCAGAAGTTCATGCTGCTTTGAATGTAACCCCAGATGAGGATAAGGAACTGGATAAGGAGGGATTGGACCAAGACTCCCAGGGAGTCTGGGACTGCTACCGAAAGAGGAGGGGGTCAACACCTATCTTGACTAGTGATTCCACTCCAGCCAGGGAGCAGTGTGTAATACAGAGGCTTGTCCACAGAGGATTTGAAGGACAGGAGGCAAAATAAAATTGGAGCTTGCAAAATTGAAATTTGAGATGGAAACAGAGCAAAGGAAATTGGAGCCTCAGGCTGAGCCTTAGAGGAGAAGAGACTAACTATGGAGGAACATCGAGTGGCCCATGAGCTAAATCTAGAGAGACTGGACATCAGAGCTAAGCAAGTAGAGTCCAGTGGTGGCAGCATTGCCCCATTGCCCTCTGGAGACAAAAGGGTCCACATTTTCAAGGGACTGGTCCCTGACTTTTTGGTGGGAGACAACATGGATGGATGGTTTGAGGCCTATGAGATTGCTCTGCAGATGTACAAGATCCCTGAGGAAGGTTTTGTGGCTAGTCAGTGGAGGCATATCGCTAGTGAAGGGAGGGACACTCTCCTTGTCCGAGATGTGGGTGACTGGATGCGGTATCCCCCATGAAAGAAGCCCTGATCAGAAGTATGGTTGAAGTGGGGAGACTTCAAAGAGAGGCCTTTGAAGCGCACAGAGCCCCTCCTTTCGTGCCCTAGCTCCACACTCAACAGAGGGGGGTATGCAGACCTTTGTGTGGGACAGGACAGAGCCCATTCAGGTGTGTCAGCTCCTCCCTCCCATCCTGCCCAGCATGGCCCATCTGGCTGTGGATGGCCCATCAGTCACACCTAAGCCCCTTTGTGTGGGGCTTCCTGGGGGGAACGCAAAAGCTCAGCTGTCACCCATCCCAGAGGTGTGTTTGGAGACAGGCAGAAGGCACCAAATGGCAAAAATTTAAGAAAATGCCAACTTTCTCAAAATGCAATTTTCAGAATTACAATCTAAAATCTGACTTCATATTAAGTTGTGATTTAAATTACTCTGGTGTTTTGCAGCTTGACTCCAATCCACGTCTGGGCAGAGTGACAGTTGGGGCTTTGTGCTTACTTTTCAGACAGCCTGTACACAGGGAGGGTGGAGGTGTCACAGAGGTGCATCTGCATACTGAATAGTCTTCCTGGGCTGAGAGAAGGGAGAGGCGGGGCTCACCTACATTTGTAAAGGCTGTGCCCTGGCCTCACACAATAGGGTCGTTTACCCCCAACTGATGTTTGGAGCCTGTGCTGGAGGAGAGAGGGGGCACTCCCAGGGCCAGTTGTAACTGGTTGGAACCTCCTCTCCCCTTTCATTGTAAAACACTGTAAGGACTGAGTATAAGTACAGGGGAATTTTCCCCACAATTGGGAGACTCTTGGAATCATTTTGGAACTGGATACAAAGGGCTGGAAGGACTCACCAGGAACCACCAGGGACTGCTGCTGCTATGCTGACTTGTGACCTGCTTGGTCACTGTAAGGACTTGCCACCTGCTTGATTCCTCTGTGTGCTGGCCTGTTGCTGGGCCCCCTCACCTGTGGGCCTGCTCCTTAATTTCTGCTCCCCAGGAGCAGGGTACTGTGGCCCATGACCCCTGCAACATCGTGAAGCAAGAGGAGTGCTTCAATCCTTGGCCAGACCAAGCGCTTTGGAAAGCGCTTCATATTTTAGAGGCTTAGCGCTAAAACAGAAAAGTGCTGCCTCTTTTATTCATTTAGACCCGGGCCGTCTTGAATGCAGCACCGGAGTCTCGCTGTTTTCTTTGCCCCCCGGGGCACAAAGAAGATTGCCAAAGTAAAGATTGGAGCGAGCGCACTACTATTGTACCCCTGGGGTGAAGTGCGCTCCGTGGAGCGCCCCCGGGGCACAGGCAGGCACCTACTTTGGTGCCTGCTGCTTTTAACTGCCTGGGCACGCCACGACGTTTGTTGTCAGCCAGGCGGGGAAGGAGGCCTCATCGGAGGCTCCCCCACCCCACCGGGCCCCTTTTCTCGTCTTCCACGGGGGTCTGGGAGAAGAGATCTCTCCCTGCCCCTGTCGGGCCTTCTGTTGGACCGCGGGTGGGGCGGAAACCTCGCCGGAGGCTCCCCCGTGCCGCCAGTCCCTTGTGGGCCAGTGTCTGTACCGTGGCTACCCTCAGGAGGGCCAGTGAAGGCCCAGGGGGGACCTCGGCGACCACAGGCCCAGGAGGGGCCCGTTCTTGGAACGGAGGGGGTGCTTGTCACCCCCCTCCTCCTTTAAGTTTCTCCCTGACCTTGCCCCCCCTTGTGAGGGCTGCTGGAGGCCCAGGGGGGCCCCCAGCGATCACGGGCCACTGGGGTGCATGCCACCCTTCTCTGCCTCAGAGCTCACAGGAGGCCCCTGTTTTGTGCAGAGGAGCGCCAGGGGCCCCCTTTTTCATTCTTCAGGCACTAGAGGTGCCTACATCAGAGCAGGTACTACCCAATGACAATATATATACAACATAAGTTCTTCTTAAAGATTTTCTTGATTTATATGTTGCCTACCTGTTTGATGAGGTTTTCATATGTGTATGCAAATGTTCCTTTTATGGGCATAACATGCTAATGTGTTTTTATGACTTGCCATATGTTTTTTTTTTTTTTTGTCCTCATATTCATCACCCCTGCTTTGGTTGAGTAGGAAAAGCACTGGCGCGGCAAGCGACCACATGCCTCCAAGTACATAGTCCAAACCTCGATAGCTCATCCCAACTAATCTACTAATTATACTTTTCTCGTACGGATGTCATTGATCAAAAGTTGTTACTTTCAATCATAGCCAAAGCAGCACCTCCCAAAAAATGGGGGGGAGATCTAATCATTGGACTTTAAAGTTAAAAAATAAAAAAATAAAATATATATATATATATATATTTTTTTTTTTTATTTTCTTTTTTCCTTCTTCTTTAAGGGAAGAGACTAAACAAAGAACCTATATAGCATAGAAAAATATATTATTGATATTGATCATTTAGCTTGTCATTCAATAGGAGCATCTTAGACTCCTCTAGAACTGGGAGGTCTGCATTATCTAAAAATTCTCTTACCGGCTCTTCCAAGTTAACCGAACTTTCTGAGTATATCTCCTGAAAAAAAGAAACGAATGCCCCCTCAATCTCTTCTTGCTCCGTGCAGATCTGATTCATACGCTCTGATTTGACCGATAAAATGTGCCTTTTGGAAAGGTCCGACTTAACCTTCCACGCTAACAATTTACTGCATCCTTCTCCATATTAAAAATGTGCGTACTGACTACTTTCCCACTTTAACTTACAGCGATTTTCCAAAAAGGCATCTAAACTAGACCGAACCTTTTCCTCTTGACAAGACAGCTCCTTTACTAAGTCCGTATTCCCTTCTAACTGCGCATTATACATTGAGACTTGAAGGGTTTTTAATGACAATTCCATATTTCCCAGCTTTTCCCTCTCTTCCCGATACTTATAAGCAGCAAGGTTGACTAACCTCCCTCTTATATAAGCCTTAAACGCATCCCAAACACACCACAGACTTGCTGTTCCTTGATTCACCTGGAAAAATTCTCTAGTATCTTTTTTTAACACTTCTACTAATGCGTCGTCTAGAAATAAAGCACGATTAATTGTGCTCCTAATAGTCCTGTTAATAACCCTAATATCTAAGTGTAATATTACTGCTGAATGGTCTGACAAGTATGCTGTGTTGTGGGCTACCCTTCTTACCTCCGGGCATAAACTTTTATGAATTAAAAAAAAATCTATTCTGGATCTATGCCCATATTTTTTATTGTGGAATGTATATCTATCTCCTTCACCCCTTCTCTAGTGCCAGGCATCTACCAAGCCTAAATCCTGCATCGCTTGTTTCACCAGTGTCCTTGTTTTAGGTGAATTTACCGTACCCCGGGGGATTGACTTGTCCTGTGCAGGGTCTAGCAATATATTAAAGTCCCCACCTAACACTACTGGGTACCTAGCTGAAAGTAGAATATTAAATAAGTCTTGAAATGGCGTTGGGTCGTCAATGTTTGGCCCGTAGTAACCCGACACTGTAATCCAGTGGCCGCATACACACAGCTCTACCACTACCCACCTCCCTCTGGGGTCAACATGTACTGTTCCTACCCTGAACCTCATGGATTTCTTGATCAAAACTGCCACACCTTTTATTGTACTAGTTTGAGAAGAGCATACGCTAAACGAAACCCAATTCAACTGTTTAAGCGAAGTCTCCCATTCAGTTTGGTGAAGATGGGTTTCTTGCAGTATAATAATCTCCTCCTCGACCAAACGCAAGTACTCAAAGATCCTCCTCCTCCTACCAGACACCCTTAACCCATTCACATTCCAAGAGAGGAATTTCAACCTTTCAATACCCTGCATGATCGTTCGTAAAAAGAAGGAAGAAAAAGGGAGGACACCGACCCCCCGACCTATATTGGCAACCTATGAGGACTTTCTTATTTTTATCATTTTCAACCTACCAAACCCAAAACAAACCCCGACACCCCGTGCCTCCCACCCCTACACCCAGCACCAACATGCCCCCAAAACCACACCCCCCCCCAGAGGAACCCTCCCTATTTCTACTGGGATAACCATCCTGTTATCCTATCTTCGAACCCCTCGCCGGACGGGGGCTTTCCACTAGATCTTATTGAGACGCCTTAATCTGATCTATAAATATGCTGACCTCCCCAGGATCTCTCATATTGTACATTTTATTCTTCCACATTATACGGAGAGCTGCCGGGAACCTTAGTTGTACTGTAGCTCCAAGTTCACGGAGCTCCCGCATGAAGTTTCCCAGCTCCCACTGCCTGTCTGACGTTGCCTTAGACACATCTGATCTTATCCTAAGAGACCATTCCCCCTTGGGGAAAGCCCCAACCTTGAGGGCTTCGGACAAGATTCTTTCCTTAATAGAGTATGTGTTGAAATTTATCAGAATCCTCCTGGGGTTTTTCCTTCCTGGATTTTTCTTAAAAGGATCACGGTGGACTCTCTGAATATCGTCTTCCAGATTAAACCCTGCCATACTAGGGAGGACCTCCTTAATCAGCGTGATCACATAGCCCTTAATATCTTCCCCTTCCAAGCCCTCTGGGACTCCCAGGAGCCTGATATTATTTCTCCTCATGTTATTTTCCAATATTTCCAATTTGTCCTGCAACAATTTTTCCCCCCGTTTCAATTGTAAAATGTCCTTAGATTGAGCTAACACTCGCTCCTCGTGGGCCTCCACCACTGCCTCTAGCTTCCCCAGCCGGTCTGATAACAGATTGATTTTACTTTCCAAGACCTCACAGGCTTCCCGAATCCTAGTTTGATTAGTTTCTGAAATCTCAAATTTTCCCCTAATTTCTTTAGTGAGAGAGATTAACAGAGCCTGTACATCCAAGTCATGTGTTATTGATCCACTAGAGGAATTACCATCAACTTCCAGTAAGGGTAGTGTCTTAGGAGGGCCCTCTCTCAGCATGGCTGGTTCCTTGTCTAATAGTTCTTGTGCTGGGCCAACAGCTGGACCGCCTTCCACTAGCTTAGAAACCCCTAACTTGCCTAAGACTGGCTGAGCGTTTGCCATGTTCTGTAGTGGAGGGATTGTAGTCTGAAAGTACCTTGTGATCAACGAGTCGCTCCTCCCCTGGAGCTCAATTTGACTCTCCTCCCGGTGAGGTAGTAATGTTGTGTAGGTTGACCCCTCACCATAGGTTTTAGGATCTAAGTCCGCTATGCCTGTTATTATAGTCCCAGACACCTGAGTCCGATGATTAGCACTTGCACCACGGGTACCGGGCTTACTTTTCCTAGCCACAATCACGTCATTAACTTCTGCCCGGGCACCTCTAGGGCGACGCTTGATTGGTGACATGCACTGTGGGGCTCCAACACTCTCACAGTCCCTTCTTACCCCCTTCCCGCTTAAGTTATTTCTGGTGAAGACCCCCGGGGTCTCCGGGAGGCTCCCACGAAGAGAGCAACGGGAGGTATAAGATCTCCCACGTCGCACACCCCTCGCTGTTTCTGTCCAAATACTGGAATTTAGAGCCTGTTTCCCAGGCACCCCGCCACCCCTCCCCGCAGTCAATGACCCCCCCCTCTTGTTTGCCGTTTTCCTTCCTAGTTTTCCCGACAAAAGTCGGAAAGAGAAAAAAAAAACTGTAGAGGGGTGAAATGAAATTAACGAGGCGCAATAACAGAAGTATTTTTCTTACCCCCTCTCTCTCTTTCTGACAACTGGAAATCCTGGAAAACACAGTGCAAGAGGGGAGGGTCCGAATACCCTCACCCCCCGGGGAACCTATCTAAGCAATGGCCCACCTCTTTTCTCAAAGACCCTTAAACCTGAAGAACTCTCAGTTGAAGCAGCAATTTACAATCTCAGCCCTTCCAAACAAACGGTGAACCACCACGAATACAAAAGCGCTGAATATTCGGCGTCCATCTGCGCTTCACCTCCCTTCTGCACAGAGCAGTGTGTTTGCACAGGTTTTGTGTTTGTGGAGTGACAAGGAGCTGAAACTTAACACCCCCTAGCGAAATACAGTTGTAAACGCGATACAGAAGCACGAAATTCCTCTGGTCCATAGAAAACTCTTGCACCTGCTTATTTTTACAAATAAGCAACACTTATATATATATACATGTTTGCCTTAAGTGCCCCGTTACTCCTGGGAAGGCAGCACCGATAATACGAACTGCCTCTGCCTGCTAGAGTCAAGCTACAACCAAGAGTCTAAATGCCCCGGGCTCCCCCCCCTCCCAAGCCGCCAAACAGATAATGTCACTGTCTTTGTCAGCGCATTAGCTGGCCGTCATGTTCCTCTCCTCTATCACCCGACCATATGTTTTATAATGTTCCTAATATGGGTGTTTATGATATTCTTATGACAAGTGCTTTGGTGTAATAACATGTTTCCTGACTACTGCTTACGTTGCAGAATACTGAGTAACTTGTGTGTTATGTGTGACTACTGCTAGTTTTCAGAGTAACTAATGTGTAATGTTCAGACAACTGCTGCTAAGGCAGCAGGATATTACTGATATGTGATGTTTGGTCTAATAATTGCATTGCGTACAATACAGTATATTTTCATATAACTTGGTGTTGTGTTTCCTTTGTGGTAGGGATAGTGCGTCACATGAGTTGTGTGTGTAGTTCAAACACTTTACACATTGCCTCTGGGTTAGACCTGACTGCTCGTGCCAAGCTACCAAGGGGGTGAGCAGGGGTTATCTTGGACGTGTAACTCCCTTGCCCTGAATAGAGTGGGTGGGTTCTGCCTGGCTTAGGTGTATACCCTAGCCAACCAGAAACCCCATTTCTAACAACCACCAATGAAAAATTTACAAAGTTAGTGAGCCATGTTGAAATCCTTTGAGAAGGAAAAAAGAAATCAAGACACCCTCTCTGTGCCAATCTCTGACTGAGTGATAACCAAGCTTGTCTATGTCTTCAATGATGTCTGGAATATTGGAATTAGATTGGTTGTCCTCCTAGATAATTACTCTTTCAGTGAGTGTGCATTTTTAGATGAATAATTTGGGAAGCAATGTGATAAAGCATAGATGTCACTTAATGAGCTTTGTAGAGTAGCTTGCATACTCCCCTGCCATTGAGCATGAGAAGCATATCAGAATTAAGGCAGTCAGTATTTTTAAACCAAATTTCTATTTATGCAGGTGTACATGATTGTAAGGTTAAACAAATTAAGCCACCTTAATGAGCAATGTAAGAGTGGTTAACCAAGAATTCCTTTTGGTTCTCAAATTTAGTCAGGCATACTCTGGAAATGATGTATATACACAGTATGAGCCCATCTTTACCTTTTTAGGAACTACTTATCTGAGATCATCAAAAAGTAAACAAATCACCTACATTTCTAGACCACAGCTTCCCAAATATTTTAAATCCACAGCTCAATTTTTAGAACAAACTTGCACGGCCCACCTAGCTTTCATGGACATGATGCAGGCCTTTTTTTATCGTAACTAAAGCATTGTGTTGTAGAGTACTGTAATGTGCACTTATCACATTTTCCATTGAAATGGCCACTAAATTTGGTCAGACATATAGCTTTTCTGTTAAAGCACACACATGGTATTGTGTAGAAATCGGTTTTCATTATCATTTGTGCATCACCAAGTAAAGTGTCTTGAATTGTTTCGATCCTTTTAAAATCATTGTTTCTATCACACTTGAAAAATTACAAAAATGTGCGTATGGGTGACAGAATGCCTGTGTCATATACTTGTGGCACAGGACATATTTACGCTATGTGTGGCACCGCTACATGTATAACAAAAAACATAAAACTATTTTTTTAAATTGGAGAAATTTAAACTGCAAAAATGTTCATAACATGGAACATTTTTCTGCACTTTAAATTTCTCCCATTTAAAAAAATGCCTGTATTTTTCAGCTATAACTATGGAACACTGTTCTACAGTGCATGGGCAGCAAGAGGCCTGCTGTTTGTAAATGCAACACTTAGAAACAAACTGAGAACATTAAAATGGAATGTTAAGTTAATCCTTAAAGTAACTTTTCATTTTCATTTTCTCTGATTTAAAAGCATTTCAGAAACACGGTTCTCACCTCCAATATTGAGTTGACAACGATTTTTATTTACGAGCTAGATACCTTATTGTTTAAATTCCTCACCTCTGTGTCTCACCATGGGTCATAAATCTCACTCCGGAACTGCCCATTATTGGGCCCTGCTATCTGGGGCGTGGTGATAATAATGTAAAGTAAACACTGCCTTCCCTTAACATTAAAAGGATAAAGTGTGACCTTGTGCCTATTTAAAAATGAACTCAAGGCAGTGAGCTACTCTGAAGGTGTCTCTGGGAACTACTGGTAGCTTCCAATCGACCGGTTGGAAACACCTGTGCTGGACTTTGATCTAGTCAACTGACAACAGTGCCCAAAGCCGGCCCAACAGGCTATGTGTACTGAATACATGCATTCACGCACTTACTCTCACCCACTCACTGACTCACTCTCCCACATATTCACTCACATGCTCACCTACCTCATTATGAAGCATAACTGTGCATTTATTGCACCACTTTCCATTTGATTTCTTTGCCTTTGGATACTATTATGAGTGAAAGTAAGTTATAAAATTAAAACATTCAGATATTACAGGTGTGGCTTTGCCACTTAAACCCAAGAACCTGGACCTCCACAAGATAACATATCTCCTAAACCAGTAAAAGCACAGACGTAACAGGTGGGAAGTAGGGAAAATACAGAGGGAATTTGAAAGTAGTTCAAAAGTTTTTGTCCCTATTAAAAGTTCTGGGAGTGAAATTCTTGTTTATTTTTATTTTCTTTTTTTCTAAATCCACTGCAGACAAGCACTGTTAAAACCAAAAGTCCTGAACTCTCCTTTTAAAGGCGAGATCGATCAGCTTTGCCAACATTTGTTGTGGTTGACTGTTACCCCTTCCACTGAGAAAATGTAGTTAAGAGGGATTTGAAAATTCACTATTGTCTTTTTGAAGAACAAACTCACTTTCTCACTGTTTTATGCTGTCCTCCCCTCTGCTCTGCATGGTGCACTTTGTCCAGTGAGGTATAGATGAGAACGCTGTCACTGATATTGAGTGCAATCAGTAGGTCAGCTAGCATGTCTTGGATTGTATTTTGGAAGGCTTCCACTATTACAGGATCCCGAAATCTAACCCTAAGTATCAGCTAGGTCCGACACAAGCGAAGCAGAAGCTTCTGTTATCCTGTATTTGGGGTCAGTTAGAAGAACTACACGGCTATGCTGAAATTGGCTATGATTGTCAATGCCATTTGAAGGTGTTGAGGCCAGCCCTCCCCTCCCATCCTTAAGGGTCTGCTCACCCCCTGTACTAAGTTCCAGGTGTGTGAAGGAGACACATGTGATGGCAAGGGGAAATGAATGAGAGAGAGAAGAGAGACTCAGACCTACCAGTGGTTGATCAGAAGACTCTAGATGAAATGGCAGGTCCACAAATTGAGACAGCTTCCTAAGAGAGAATCAAAGTACATTTATTTTCCCACCCTGAGGAAAAGAGCACAGTATGCAGCGAAAGCAAATTAGCAATATACGTTTGCCTTCTCACAAGTATTCCAGCAGATCGCATAGAGGACATGCCATCTGTTCCACAGGCAAGAGCCCTGTGGCTTCCCAGTTAGCCATGCCGTGTGCCCAAGCTCCACTCATCTCTGCATCCAAGCCACTGTGAACACCACACACCTTTACAATGTGAGAGATGTTTTACAATCGGGCAGACTGTGAAGAGGAGGGTGAAGCAGAATGAGAGTGATGGGAGAGACAGATAGAGGAAAAGGGGGTTGAGGAGCAGCCATAGGAGGTTGAAGTAGAGAGAGGGAGGAGTGTGAGGCACAGTGTGAGAGAAAAGGCTGAGGTATGGAGGGGAAGGTGAGGGGCAGAAAGATGCGAGTAAGGTGCAGAAGGAAGGTAAAGTGGATGGAGAGGAGGGTGAGGTGGGAAGAGAGGATTGTGAGGTGAATAGAGAGGATAGTTAGGTGGGAGTGAAAATGAAGAGTTGGGGAGAGAGAAGAGTAGGAAAGGAGGGTTAAGAGGGCTAGGAAGCAGAGAAAAATACGAGGGAGTGAGAGAGTGTAGGGCAAGAGAATGGAGGGCAAGGGAGAGAGAGCACTGAGAGCAGGGCTATTCCTTGGGGATAAAGAGGACGTTAAGAAAGAGAGGAAGGAGAGCAAAGAAGCAGAGGAGGATGAGGCAAAGACAAAGAGATGTGAGTGAGGTAGAGAAGTAGAAGAGTGAGGCAAAGAGAGAGAGAGGGAGGATCACTATTTCAGAGAGAGGGAAGAGGATGAGGAGGATGAGACGCAAGAGGTGTGGAAGAGTGATGGAGGAGGGAGAGCAAAAGGAGGACGGAGGGAAGAGAGAGATTGTAGGGCAAAATGAAGCAGGGCGAGGTAGAGAGCGAGAATGACAAGGTGGGCAGAGAGGGCATGGGGTAAGGAGGATAGATTGAAATGTGTGCTGGAGAGATGGATAGAGTGCAGAGGACAAGTGGAATAAGAGAGGGAAGGATGTGGAGGAAGAGAGGAAATTAAGATGGAGACAGAGAGAAGAGGTTGAGGCTGAGGCAAAGGGAGGAGTATGAGGCAGGAATGGAGGAGGACAAAGCAAGGTGGGGAGGGTGAGGCAAAAGAGGGAGGATGGAGGGATCACTGACAAAACATTCTACGGATTCACTTGGTAACTGTTGTTTCATGTAGAATTTATGCCTCTCCATTACAACATTTTATTTTGTCTTATAATCAATGCCCAGCATCTTCATGGCAGAGGCATATTAGTCAAGTGCATCTCCTTCATCCAACACAGTTAAAACAGGCAGATGTTCCAATACCTTCCCTCCTTCAGTACCCACAAATTATGCAATAAAATATTTTTTTCTTCCTCAGTTACCTCCAAATAGGCCTCAGAACCCTCTATCCATAACTCCCACCCAACAGGAGAATTACCAGGGGATGACAAAAAGGAAGGAGGAGGTACTACACTCTGCTGCATGCTGATAGAACTGTGCAAGTCAGGTACACATAAAAAAATACAATTTGAGAATATTAGTCACACTCAAGTATCAGTGTCTAGCTGCTGGCATGCAAATCACCAAGCTCCTGTAGTCAGCGAAATATACTTCTGTAAATGCAACTGAAATTGAATACAGTACCTAATGCCATGGTGTGTGTATCAGTGTGGTTCTGTGATAGGCACCATGTTTAATTCTAACATTGGCATGGCAGAGTGTGCTATTTGCCAGTGTGTAAATCCCTGAGATCCACACCTTAATTGATATGTACAAATCACCGCCAACCGAGAAATGGCCTTTTCAAAATGATTTCACTGTCGCGCGTACTGTCATCACTACGCACATTGAGGCACATCCAATAGTTGAGACTATAACCCCAATTGAAGATAGTGTCTGCTTTCATGACTTCATGATGAATGTCCCGTTGTGCATTTGCGATGGCTGACAGTACAGCAATGCGTTTATTCCAATTCCATTGCTGCCAAAACTCTACCATCTGAAACCATCAAACTACAATGGGGTTACTGTGCCAGGCCTTCTACCACAACCAATGAGGATCACTCGCACACTTGCCCTGCCGGTCAAATGTGTGTGTGGGTGCTACATGCTTGTCTCGGAAGCGACTCGTTGCCACTGGAAGGATCCAAGAAAGAAAAAAACTCCAGATGACTTCAGGTACTACAGCAGTTAAGTCTAATGTTTTCCTGAGTAACCAAAGTACAACCAGCAGGGCTGAGATTCAACTCATAACTGCCAATACTTTGAATCGCAGCCCTGGGACATTCTATTTCAGTTGTCTCCCAACATTCCACGCCCAAAGACCCAACAAGTGGCTGAGACTGAGTAACAGTGACCAAGAGGGATGTGGTCCAAGGTTGCCCAAGACAGAATGAGATTAAGGCTGACAGAGACTGAGACAGACTGAGAGTGACCAAAACAAACTGATTGTGACAGATTTGGAGAGCTGGAGACTGAGTGTGGCTAAGAATAATAGTGACTGAGAAAGAGTGAGAAAGAGTTAGCATGACTGAGATTTAGAGTCTGGCTGAGACCATGAGTGACAGCAACCAAGGCTGTAAGTGACAGCAGGACTGAGAGTTGTTAGTGGATCACTGGTTTATCCCTTGGTCTCTCCTTGCCATGATTTGGATCCAATCACTCTCAATGATATTGTTCATGCCTTGTCATCTTCTATTTTGTTTCATTGTGTGTTCCTTCAGTAGTGCTTCCAGTGGGTCTCCTTTGACTTCAGAGGCTTTCCACTTCTTCACAGTTTTTAAGTGGGTGGTGGTGCTTCTCTTCATGTGTGCCTTAGAAATGTGTGACTTCTCTTTATTCTGGGGCTTCACTCATCATTGGCTTGGCGTTCTGCCCCATGGGTGGCTTGCTTCCTATTATCTCCCCCCCAAGTGCATTTTTGACCATTGACTTTGTGGACTATGGGGGTCATTCTGACCTCGGCGGTAAAAGGCGCTTACCGCCGGTCAGAAGACCGCCATAACACCGCCGGGGGCGCGGGAAACCGCCACAGTCATTCTGACCCGCAACAGGCAACCCGCCAAAAACCCACCATCCACAGAAGTCCGCCACACCAACGGGCAGCGAAAAACTGGCGATGACCAAACCTCCACCGTCACGCCAACAGAAATACGCCCATTCCATTCCGACCCACGAATCCAAGCGGCGGTCTTTCAACCGCGGTATTCCATTGGCGGTACACACCGCCGCGGTCAAAATACACACACAGCTCCAAAACACGGCCACATTGGACATTTTGAAATACACACACCTGATACACATACAAACACTACTCCCACACACCCAACACAATATAAAATACACACCCACATCACCCACAAACTCCTACGACCACCATTTATTGACTAAGGCCAGAGAGAGACACCACCAGCTAGTACAGAGCATTCACAGGCACATTACACCATCACCCACACAACATCCACGCACAAAACACCACACACCACCACACTCACCACACTCATCACCACAAACACACCCCACACCTCATCCACACCACCCCATGGCACCCCAAAGACACCCCAGGTTTTCAGACGCTGAACTCAGGGTCATGGTGGAGGAAATAGTTCGGGTAGAGCCCCACCTCTTCGGGACACAGGTGCAGCACACCACCATTGCCAGGAAGATGGAGCTATGGCAAAGAATAGTGGACAGGGTCAACGCTGTGGGTCAGCATCCACAAAATCGGGACGACATCAGGAAGCGGTGGAACGACCTACGGGCGAAGGTGCGTTCCATGGTATCCAGACACAACATCGCGGTGCAGAAGACTGGCGGCGGACCCCCACCTCAACCCCCAGAATTTACAACATGGGAGGAACAGGTCTTGGCGATCCTGCATCCTGAGGGCCTCGCAGGAGTAGGCGGAGGAATGGACTCTGGTAAGTCTAATCTCAACTACTTCATCCCCCCCCACCCACCGGCATGCCAAATCATACCCCCACCCTCCCCCCCCCACCCCCATCACACATCCTCCTTGCTAATGTCTCACCATCACAACCCACCCATCCCAACACCAAGCCCTGCATGCGACCACAAACCATGGACACCCATCACCTAAGCATGCCCACTGCACATACCCATCCCCCCAAACAACCGTCACAACAGCCCCCACAAGGGAATGCCAGCACTGGGGTACACGGGCACCCACCCATTGCACGCTATGGCACACACAGAAGCAATAACCATACTCTTATACCCCTGCAGGACCCGAACGCCACGACACCGCCCAGGAGGGACCAGAAATGTCCATTCCACCCCCAGAAGAGGCCCACAGTGATGACAGCAGCTCTGTCTCCCTGGACCCAGTTGACCAGCCCGGCCCATCGGGGACTCAGGACAGTCGGTTCCCCTCAGACAGGCACAGGCCACAGCAGACCTACCCCCCTCTGGGAACACCAGCACAGCACCCACCCAGCGGGCCCATGCCTCTGTCTCCAGGACACGTCAATCAGCGGTGTGTCCACCACTACAGGGCACCCAGGTGAACCCACCACCCCAACAACAACAGGGACCTGGGGGCAGTGGTAGTGGGCACACGGTCCAGGGGACAGAGGCCCAGGGAAACAGGGGAACTGGGAGGGCTGCTGTGCGACAGGGGGGGGACAGGCCCAGGGAACCCACTCTCCACAAGGCCCTATCCTCCATCATGGGAGCATACCACCACTCCCAGGAGACGATGGCGACGGTCCTGGCCAGGTTCCAGGAGATCCAGGTACTGCAGGAGGAACAGTTTATGGGGTTCAGGGAAGAAATCAGAAACATCAGTTCTGCAATGGGCACCATCGTTGTCAGCACATTGTCAGCACATTGCGGGACCATGTGGCGCCACAAAGGGCCCCTGTCACTAGCATGGACCAAGAACAGGCTACCACCTCCGCCGGCGCTAGTGGACAGGAGGCCCCGACACAAGAACAACAGGCCACCAGAACCCCACCCCCTGCAGAAGGAGAACCACCCCGCAAGCGGTGCCTGAGATCTAGGAAGAAGACAGAGTAGGATGCCAAGACCCCGCCAGGAAAGGATACCCCCTGATTGTCATCTCACTGTCCCACATTGTCACCCTGTCCAACTTTAAACTGCCCCTGCTCCACCTTCCACAGGCATATGGACAATGCACCTGTGAGACTGAAAATCTGGACTCTGCCATGGACATTCCTCCACCATCACCCATCACCGAATTGCAACCATTACCCAAAATTGAGCACTTTAATAAACACACTTATTGCACAAAAAAAAACTGGAGTCTGCCTGTATTTTTGAACAAATGTATTACACAGAACCATACCAAAATGTCCAGTTACATTGTGATGACAACATACCACTGTCACACAGCTGTAGTCCATGGGGAAACAAAGCAGAGGTCACGGAGTGGGGCCCACATCTCTGAAATTGGAAGGGAAAGTCACAACTCAGTTAACATACACTGGGGGGAAACTCAGACAATAGAGAGGCAGGAGACTTTAAGTAAATGTAAAATGCCGGTGTTGATTCTTACCTGTATGTCATTGAAAATACTGCTGTATTACTGTGTTCCTGTTGTCTGTGTCGTCCTCTTCGTCTTCCTCCTCTTCACTCTCCGCAGGCTCCACAGCTGCCACAACACCACCATCTGGACCATCCTCCTGCAGGAAAGGCACCTGGCGTCGCAAAGCCAGGTTGTGAAGCATACAGCAGGCCACGATGATATGGCACACATTCTTTGGTGAGTACATTAGGGATCCACCTGTCATATGGAGGCACCTAAACCTGCCCTTTAGGAGGCCGAAGGTCCGCTCGATCACCCTCCTAGTACGCCCATGGGCCTCATTGTACTGTTCCTCTGCCCTTGTCCTGGGATTCCTCACTGGGGTCAGTAGCCATGACAGGTTGGGGTAACCAGAGTCACCAATTAGCCACACACGGTGTCTCTGAAGTAGTTCCATCATGTAAGGGATGCTGCTTTTTCGCATGATGTACGTGTCATGCACTGACTCAGGGAACTTGGCATTTACACGGGAGATGTACTGGTCAGCCAAACAGACCACCTGGACATTCATGGAATGATAACTTTTTCTGTTCCTGTACACCTGTTCACTCGTGCTGGGGGGGACCAAAGCAACATGTGTCCCATCAATTGCACCAGTGATGTTGGGAATATGTCCAAGCGCATAGAAATCACCCTTCACTGTAGCCAAATCGCCCACCTCAGGGAAAACAATGTAGCTCCGCATGTATTTCAGCAGGGCAGACAACACTCTGGACAACACCTTGGAAAACATAGGCTGAGACATCCCTGATGAAATGGCCACTGTTGTTTGAAATGACCCACTTGCCAAAAAATGGAGTACTGACAGAACCTGCACTAGAGGGGGGATCCCTGTGGGTTGGCAGATGGGTGACATCAGGTCTGGCTCCAGCTGGGCACACAGTTCCTGTATAGTGGCTCTGTCAAGCCTGTATGTCAGTATGACATGTCTTTCTTCCATTGTCGACAGGTCCACCAGCGGTCTGTACACGCGAAGATTCCTCCATCTCCTCGCAAGTCCCAGCGGACGGTGCCTAGGAAGGACAACATGGAGCACAGAGTCAATCAACCCACAGGTACGTTCCCACAGCTTGCACAGTACACGATTCTCAATGCATTGAATGGCTTGTATGAGTGTTGATGCAAGGCCTAGGCAAGTGTGACGCAGTAGAAATTAAGATATGGGGGCCCTTGAAATGGCGGCTGCCTGACCTGTGAAGTGCGACAGTGGGATGTGAGGTTAATGTGCTGGCGTGGCACACCGTGGCGGTAGGCGGTCGAAGACCGCGGCGCAAAGCCGCATTGGTTAACATTGAACCCTATGGGTTTCAGGAGCCAACGACGATGTGCGCCGGCGGTCGCGGTACGCCCCGCCGCGGTACGCACCGCCGCGGGCGTGACCGCCATTTTCTATCTGCTTAATCACTCGATACCTGATCATCCACAGGAGAGGACCTATACTGCAAGTGCTGCTGTGACCTCGGTCTGGAAGAGACAATGGCTGCTGCGACTGGGGAAAGGGCCACTGCCTTCACTTCTGAAGAATTGGAGAAACTCGTGGATGGGGTCCTCCCCCAGTATGCGCTACTCTACGGTCCTCCAGACCAACAGGTAAGTACACTGGGACCATGCTTTGTGGCCAATGCCTGGGTTGAGGGGGGTGAATGAAAGATGGTGGGGAGGGGAGCGAATGAGGCATGCATCAAACGACAGATGAGAGCATGTGCCACATTGCAAGGGTGGGGATGGGGGGCCACTCACATCGAGCATGCAGAAGGTGATGATTTTTTATTTCTCCCCCTGTACATGTCACATAGGTCAGCCCCCATCAGAAAATCGACATTTGGCGTGCCATCGCCAAGGACGTCCGGACCCTGGGGCTCCACCACAGACGGGGCACCCACTGCTGGAAGAGGTGGGAGGACATCCGCCGCGGGAGCAGGAAGACCGCAGAGGCTCTGCTCGGGATGGCCTCCCAACGTAGGAGGGGTGCCAGTCGTACCTTGACCCCCCTGATGTCCCGGATCCTGGCGGTGGCCTACCCCGATTTGGATGGGCGAGTGAGGACATCACAGCAGACACAAGGGGGTGAGTACAAGCACATTCTGCTGATTTTGCGCACATTGGAGGTGTCTGGGTGGGGGAGGAGGGCTGTGGGTATCCCTAGGCCAGGGCGATTTCTGTAGGCTAGGCCCCTCCGTTAGGCACGGCCCTGTGCCCCGCCCCCCACCTCTGTATGTTGCCTAGTACAGCTATTCATGGCCCTGTGTCACCTATGTGTGGAGTTGTCGTCCATAGGCTTGTAGGCCATGTCCCACGGATTGAGTAGTGTACCCCAAGTGCGCGGCGTAGTGCAGGGGGCTTCTGTGTCTGTCCTCTCTGCCAACGGTGTCGCCAATGCATGCACTCAACATGTCTTTGTTTCTCCACCCCCACCCTTTTTTGGTGGTCTTCCTGTTCATGTGTGCATTAGCATCATCAGGCAGAGGAGAAGTGGCATCGGAGGACGAGGGAGCTGCATCTCACATGGCCATGGAGGGCCATGCAACTGACTCGGATTTCACCAGTGAGACGGAGGGCGAGGGGAGCTCCACAGCAGGGACACGTGGTGACACCAGCGACACAGACACGTCCTCGGAAGGGAGCTCCCTTGGGTTGGGGCAACATCCGTGCCCACCGCAACAACAGGTACAGCCGCCACCCAGCGCACCAGCTCCGCCCTCCCAGCAGCCCCTCAGCCTTCGCCCCGTGCCCGCTCACCCAGGAAGGTGGGCATCTCCTTCGCCCCAGGCACCTCAGGCCCTGCCCCAGTTACCCCTGCTGCCCTCAGTGAGGAGGTCATTGACCTCCTGAGGACGCTCATTGTTGGGCAGTCTACCCTTTTGAATGCCATCCAGGGTGTAGAAAGGGAGGTGCACCGGAGTAATGCATACCTGGAGGACATTCATTCGGGTCAGGCTGCCCATCAGCGATCGTTCAACGCTCTGGCCTCAGCACTGACTGCAGCCATTGTCCCTGTCTCCTGCCTCCCTCTTCCAACTTCCTCAACCCAGTCCCACTCCCCTGTACCTCTGCCTATCCCAGACACACCTACAGACCAGCCTGCACACACCTCAACACCCAAGGGAAGCTCATCCAGACATAAGCACCACACATCACACAAGCATTCACACAAGCAACATCCACATGCAGACATGCCAACAGCCACTGCCTCCTCTGTGTCCCCCTCCTCCTCGTCTCCCTCCTCCCTCCCTGTGACGTCTCCACTCACACTTGCATGCACAACATCTTCAGCCACTACGTCCATCACCAGCACACCCACCAGAACACTCCGCACACGTGCAGTCACCACCCCCACTACCATTTACACGTCCCCTGTGTCCTCTCCCAGTGTGTCTGTCACCCCCTCTTCCAAACCACACAAACGCAGGCAGCCACCCACCCAACAGCCATCCACCTCACGACAGCCTCCAGCACAAGCACCTGCACCCAAAGACACCAGACTTCACTCTCCTACAACCACATCCTCTTCCTCCACTCCCATACCCACTACAACTACCCGTCCCTGTCTTTCTAAATTGATTTTCCTTTCCAACCTTGACCTCTTTCCAACAACTGACCCACCCCCTCCATCTCATAAGACTCCAACCAGCACCTCAGCCACCACAAAACCTGGACCTACAAAGACAATAGTCCAAGGATTTTGGAGTCCACCACCTTCAAGGCCAGCTACTTCGGCTAGGAGTAAAGAGACGACCAGCCCACCCCCTGAAAAGAAAGCCAAGAAAGCCAGTGCCCGGCGCGAGAGGCCAAAGACAGCAGGCTCCAAAAGCACTACCCTGGCACCGTCAGGGAGTGGGGTGCCACCTGGCACACCGCCAAAGGGAGGAAAGGGCCACAGACGAGCAGGGAAGGGTGGCAAGGGCAGCACGCCCGACAAGTCCGGCAGCAGGCGAGCTGCCCAGGAGGGCCCCACCAGCCCCATTCCAGGTGTGCAGGAGGACACCCACGGGCCCGGGACGGCAGCACAGGAGGGCCCCGCAAGCGAGAAGACAGATGTGCACGAAGGGCCCGGCAGCCACATGTCAGGTGGCGAGTGAAAGCCATGTAATGGCCGGATCTGGTGACCTGGACACACATGTCAAGCACCGCTGAACAGGGCCCTTCATGTCAAGAACCGCTGAACAGGGCCCTTCAAGTCAAGAACCGCTGAACAGGGCACCGCCGTCTCAAGAACCGCTGAACAGGGCCCTTCAAGCCAAGCACCGCTGAACAGGGCCCTTCAAGTCAAGAACCGCTGAACAGGGCACCGCCGTCTCAAGAACCGCTGAACAGGGCCCTTCAAGCCAAGCACCGCTGAACAGGGCCCTTCAAGTCAAGAACCGCTGAACAGGGCACCGCCGTCTCTGCACCGCTCCGCTGGGCCCTTCAAGTCAAGACCCGCTCAACAGGGCACCGCCGTCTCTGCACCGCTCCGCTGGGCCCTTCAAGTCAAGAACCGCTGAACAGGGCACCGCCGTCTCTGCACCGCTCCGCTGGGCCCTTCATCTCAAGCACCGCTCCGCTGGGCACCGCCGTCTCTGCACCGCTCCGCTGGGCCCTTCAAGTCAAGCACCGCTCCGCTGGGCCCTTCATCTCAAGCACCGCTCCGCTGGGCACCGCCGTCTCTGCACCGCTCCGCTGGGCCCTTCATCTCAAGCACCGCCGTCTCTGCACCGCTCCGCTGGGCCCTTCATCTCAAGCACCGCTCCGCTGGGCACCGCCGTCTCTGCACCGCTCCGCTGGGCCCTTCAACTCAAGCACCGCTCCGCTGGGCACCGCCGTCTCTGCACCGCTGGGCCCTTCATCTCAAGCACCGCTCCGCTGGGCACCGCCGTCTCTGCACCGCTCCACTGGGCCCTTCATCTCAAGCACCGCTCCGCTGGGCACCGCCGTCTCTGCACCGCTCCGCTGGGCCCTTCAACTCAAGCACCGCTCCGCTGGGCCCTTCATCTCAAGCACCGCTCCGCTGGGCACCGCCGTCTCTGCACCGCTCCGCTGGGCCCTTCATCTCAGGCACCGCTCCGCTGGGCACCGCCGTCTCTGCACCGCTCCGCTGGGCCCTTCAACTCAAGCACCGCTCCGCTGGGCACCGCCGTCTCTGCACCGCTCCGCTGGGCCCTTCATCTCAAGCACCGCTCCGCTGGGCACCGCCGTCTCTGCACCGCTCCGCTGGGCCCTTCATCTCAAGCACCGCTCCGCTGGGCACCGCCGTCTCTGCACCGCTCCGCTGGGCCCTTCAACTCAAGCACCGCTCCGCTGGGCCCTTCATCTCAAGCACCGCTCCGCTGGGCACCGCCGTCTCTGCACCACTCCGCTGGGCCCTTCATCTCAGGCACCGCTCCGCTGGGCACCGCCGTCTCTGCACCGCTCCGCTGGGCCCTTCATCTCAAGCACCGCTCCGCTGGGCACCACCGTCTCTGCACCGCTCCGCTGGGCCCTTCAACTCAAGCACCGCTCCGCTGGGCACCGCCGTCTCAAGCACCGCTGGCCCTTGGCAGAAGGGGCAGGCCCGCATCTGTGTAGGGCAGGGCTGCACGAAGCACTCTGGGCACCATGCCTCCTCCAGAACCAGTGGAGTCTGTAATCCACTTGTGAGACTGTGGCTTTGCACTCCCCAAGATGGCACAGTGGGCAATCCATCCACTGAAGAGACTCGTGAGACTGTGGCTTTGCACTCCCCAGGATGGCACAGTGGGCAATCCACCCACTGTAGAGACTTGTGAGACTGTGGCTTTGCACTCCCCAGGATGGCACAGTGGGCAATCCACCCACTGTAGAGACTTGTGAGACTGTGGCTTTGCACTCCCCAGGATTGAACAGTTGCCATGGAGGCCCCTCGTGGATCTGGCATCGTGGACTCATCTGGCTGAGGTGCCCCCCCTTCCCTTCCCCCTGAGGTGCCTGTAGTTTTGCTATCTGATGCCCCTGCAGTGTTCTCTCCATTGGAGTCGGGTATCCTGTGTGGGCTTTGCCCATGTGTTTTTGCCCATTGGCCCACGAACAATGACTGATACCCAATTTGGACAGGACAATTTACATATGTATATATAGTTATAGATGTTTGATATATTTTTTAAGTTAGCCGTACAATATACTTCAAATTTCATGGTCATTTTATTTTGTCTTTGCATTCTTCCGGGGGGTTTGGGGGTGTCACTATGAGTTGTTGCTCTGCATTGATGTGTATGTAGTTGTGGGTGAGGGTGAGGGTGAGGGTGGGTGTGTCGGGTATGTGTGTCCCCGTAATTTTTTGCCTCCCCCCTCCCCTGTGTCGTAGGTGCAGTACTCACCGTTGTCTTCTGCACCGGCGTTCGTGCTCCTGGTAGAGGAGCAGGAAGACAATAGCTGGTAGGATGTGTAGTTCTGGTTCCATGCTGTCCAGATTCCTCGTGGAGTGTGTAGAGGTGAGTGTTTTCCGTTCGTAATGTCTGTTTCCGCCGTGTTTTTATCGGCGGGGCTACCGCCCCGGAAAAGGTGGCGGATTGGTGGGTTGTGATAGGGTGGGCGGTACATTGTCTCCCGCCTGTCTGTTGGCGGTCACCGCCGCGCTGTTTGTTTGTCCCGCTGTGGCGGTCGGAGTGTTAAAGTGGCGGTCTCTGTTGGCGGTTTCCGCCAGGGTCAGAATTCCATTTTTTTTACCGCCTGCCTGTTGGCGGGTTGGCCGCCGCTTTAAAACTGACCGCCAGGGTTGGAATGACCCCCTATGTGTCCTGTTTTTCAGTCCTGGCATGGCTATTGCTCTAGTTCTGAATCAGCTTGTTTTTCCTACTTCAAAGGTGGATATCTGCATTCCTGGCGTTGCCCTTTGGGACTGTTTTTGTTGCCTTGATGGTCTGGGGTTTGTATGTCTGAATATCATATACAAAAATATTGTCTCCCATAAATATCTGGTGCTAAATAATGTTTAAAAAACAGTGCCCTTTTTGGTGCAGGACTTCTATTATTAACTCCAATGGGGCAATATTTTTGTAAAAGATAGTTTTTTTCTTTAATTTACTTTATTCGGTGCAAAAAGACCATAAAAGGCATAAAATAAATAAATAACATACAGAATTTCCAGTCATAAAAATTTCTAAAAACACTGTTAATACATTTTCCGAGCACAAAAAGCAGCATGTATAAAATTTAGCACAGCATGGATAGTTAGGACTAATATTTAAGTCAGATGATATTCTGACTATGATAGTCTGGTCTCGGAGTACCTTGTTCTTGTATTTCTAGGGGCACACATTTCCTTTGCTGTTCCCAGCCCCTGATTATTCTCCTTGATGAAATGTGGACCATGCTGGGATTTTGGGATGCCCTCCAGAACCTGAATTGGGAGTGGATTTCATCTAGCTTTGCTCTGCACTCTTGTGTGTGTTCTGACTTGGGTGGGGAGAAGGCACTGAGCTAATTTGCATAAGAACTGGGACACAGAATACGAAGACACTGAGTAATGAAAATTACAAATAATTAATTGGGACATCAACTTTATCTTAGTTTCCAATGAAAGCAAGTGCCAGACACTCATAGGAACTCCTACTCAGCTCATGTTCATTTTGTGCAGAAATGGACAAAGGGAAAGACATTCCACTGCTTTCCTTAGATTTACACATTATAAGGTAAACAAGCATTGAGAAAGATTATGGGGGTAATTATGATGATGGCGGGATATCCCGCCGACAACCGCACTGACGGTTGACTGAAGACCGCTAGTGTGGCAAAGCCCCCGCCGGCCCTATAATGATGTTCCAGCCGGGCCAGTGGGAAACAGGGCTTTTACATTGACGCCGGCTCCAAATGGAGCCAGTGCTAATGTGCAAGTGTTGGAGGTGCAGCAGCACCCCTCTCGCATTTCACTGCCCGTAATTCGGGCAGTGAAATGCATGACGGGGCTGTGCATGAGGGCCCCGAGTCACCCATTCCGCCAACCTTTCCCTGGCGGTGTAAACGGCCAGGAAAAGGCTGGTGGAATGGGACTCATAATCTGCAGGGCAGCTGCCCTGTCGGATCTGAAACGCCACCACCGTCAGGCGTGGTGATGGCAGCCTGGTGGTGGCAGTGTTTCCACTGTGGCGTTTCTGCCACTTTCATAATAGGGCGGGCAGACCGCCATTTCTGCAGCCGTCCGTCCGCCACCATGAGTCTGGCGGTCCATGGACCACCAGGTTCATAATGAGGGCCTATGTTTGGCTTCTTGAGTGATAAGTGCTCCTTCGTTGTCTGAGTTTGTGTGTGTGGTAAAGTTGATAGGCTGGTGAGTCAATAGATGATGGGTTGCTGGATGACTGATTGCATGTCCAGATAAATGAATGGGTGAGTATTTGAATAGATGGGCAAATGGCTGAGGACGTGCACAAATGCATTGGTGCATGACTAAATTTGTAGCTGGATGGAGCCAAATTCCATAAATGCAGAAATATTATTAATAGCGGTGGGAAGCTACTTGTTACGCACCAAGTTTTAAAATAGGACAAGCACAAGTCTTCCTTACTCTTCCTGTCTTGCTCTTTTTTTCTCTCTCACTGTTGATCTCTCATTCTTTCATTTCTTTTTTTCTTGCTGGCTTTCTCTTGTAGTTTTCTCTACCTGTTTCTCTTTCTCTTTACCTTTCTGTTCCCCATAAGTCTGTTTCTTTCTTTGTCTTTCTCTCTTTCTGTTTCCGTCTGTCTCTCCCAAACCCTGATTTTTTTTCTTTCTCTCCCTGTCTACTTCAGTCTATGTCTCTCACTTTCTCTCACTGTTTCTTTCTTTTTCTCTCCATTGCTTTCTCCCTTTCTCTCCCAAACACCTTTTCTATCTTTCTCTGTGTCTCAGTGTCACAATCTTTACCAACACTTTTGGCGAAAGGAGTGCATTGTGGCTGCAATCCATTCCAACATCTGTGGGGACAGACAAGCATTGTGGGCTTATTCTGTCTCAGGGTTTGCTATCCCAGAATCTGTTCGGGCAGACATGCGTTGTAAGCGCAATCTGCCTCATCATCTGATGGAGCAGAAATGCATTGTGCTTGTTCAAGAAGTTAAAGAGACAGAAGTGCATTTTGGGCTCATTTAGGCCTAGCATCTATTGGAGAAGAAATGTATTGTGACCACAATCTGTCCACAGTTGCGGGACAGAAGTGTGTTGTAGGCGGATTCTACCTCAGCATCTGCTATCACAACATGCATGGCAATAGAAGTGCACTGTGATCCCACTCAGTCCCAGCATCTGCTATCCTGTGCTCAGTGGGGACAGAAGTGTTTTGCAGGTCTAATATGGCACTGCAACTGCTGAACAGAAGTGCTTTTTGAGCCCAATCTGACCCAGGATCTGTGGGAACAGAAGTTTCTTTTGGGCCCTTTTTCTTAGAATGTGCAGAGACCGTAGTCTCTGCAATAAATATGGCTTTTCGAATTAGACAAGAGACATCAAATATAAGGGCTTATTTACAAGCTCCTTGCACCACAGGTGCGTCACTTTTTCCCTATATAAAAGGTGATGCACTGGCAGGGCAAAGGGTTTGTAAATAAGCCTCATAGTGTCTAAATATAGGGCCTTATTTACAAAGTTTTGGCGCAGGGCAGCATTGCAAACCATTTTGCTGCACTGCCCTGGGTCAGAACAAAACCCAGAAATGCACCGTATCTACAAGATATGGTGCATTCATGTCATTGTCCCCGTGCCTATGCACAAATTGCTGCCATACGCCAATGCAGGCAACCTTGCACCATGGTGCAATGATGCCTGCGTTGCTGGGGTGATTGTTTTTGTGCACAAAAACAATCACAAGAGGCGTTTTCCTCCTTCTATGTATGCTGCACACTTAGAAAGAAGTAAAACAGGGAGAAATAATGTTATTTCTCCCCATTGCACCACTCTTATGCCACCCCTCTGCTGGCTTAGGAAACTGACGGATTCACAGGGTTTACAAAATCTTGTAAATCTGGGAATGCATCAGATTGCATGTCCTTGTAGGTATGGCCCTGCAGTCTCTGCCACTGGTGCATCGAAAAAAGTGACCAGTGGTGCTGACCGCTTTTAACTGAGGCCTATTGTTTCACAAGTTAGATAAGGGAGTGTTATTGTTTAAATGCCTATGCAAAGCACGCCCTCTCCTCAGCCTGCTTCAACACACTCCGCATGCTCTGTAAAATTTTCAAATGGCTCCCCCTCAGCACCAGGAAAACGGTGACACCAGGCCCTCATCACCAGCAGACTGGACTATGGCAACGCACTCTATACAGGCACCACCTCTGAACTCATGCAAAGTCTACAGACAGTCCAAAACACAGCTGCCAGTCTGATCCTGAACCTGCCCAATAGAACCCACATCACCCAACACTGGTAGGACCTACACTGGCTCCCGGTCCAGAAGAGATACTAATTCAAGCTCCTGACTCATGCCTACAAAACCTTCTATGACCTAGGACCTGCCTACATAAACCACGCTTGCACTTCCACTGACCTCCCAGGAACCTCCGCTCTGCCCTCCTCGCCCTTGCACAGACACCATGCATTCACCACTTCTGCTCCAGAGGACACTCCTTTCCCATTTCACTGCCATTGCCTGGAACGCTCTCCTCTTCCACCTCTGCATCGCACTTCTCTGACCCTCCTTAGGAAGGAGCACAAGACCTGGCTCTTCATCTGAGACCTGCAGCAAGCACCTAGAAACCCACCTAGATGACAAGCTGAGTGTTAAAAATCAGACTTGATTGACTGATTGATTGAGATAGGGAAATCCAAGAACAATATCTTTATTCTGCGAATCTCTCCATGTATTATCATATAAAAACAAATACAAATGTACAACATTATGGTGCAGTATAAAGGTAATAAGATCCATAACATATCATATAATAAAATACATTAAAAGGAGCAGTAGTTAAAACAGGTAAGAAAAAATGTTAAAACAGCTAGATACAGTTCTTACAAGTATGTCACATTGTTCCTGTTAAAGTGCTCTTTGCCTAATCTTCCACTTCGCCATCAAAAATCTCGAAACTGTGAAAACAACAGTTTGCCTAGGGTCAGACTGAGTAATTCTTAGGGCTACTTTGAATTCCCTTACATCAAAGCTACGGCACAGTGAGGCCAGCCATTTCATCCTAATGCTGTGAAAGATGGAACAAGAAAATAAAACATGCTCGATGGTTTCTTACCAAACATTACAAAATGGGCAGTGACCATTTGGATGGTTAGCTGGATGGCCCCACCTGGCAATGAATGATGCAAGGGTAAAGGCCCCATATCTAAACTGAAGGCAGAGCTTACTTGCATTATTAGGGTCTGTGTCATCCATAAACTGCTTCAAAAGAGGATCAGCTTTCTGCACAAGGAAGGTCTGCATCAAAATTCCCACATTGGGTCAGCTAAGCAGTAAACCTCTTCTATGCAGACTGTATGCCCTCTTAATTTGCTCTTTGGAAATCAAACTTGCTGTTTCAAATGCTCAAATTCCTTGCCACAAGCCTGCTTGTTTCAAATGCTCAAAACCATTGGTCTTTAGTGTGGACCTCCTGTACTTGACCCACAGGAGTTGGTCTGCCCCTAGCAGGTACAGTATTTGAGACAAACCCAGTTGGTAGGAGCTCAGCTCTGGTGTTGACCAGATCCTTTTCCAGAACAACAGGGGCCTTAACTTTGCTATGTCAAAAATACTTTCAAGCCCAAAGTCCATCCTTAACGGCAGAAACAGTGTACTAAATGGAACGCCAACCAGTTGTCGCATAAAGCGATTCTGCATGTTGACCAAAATGGATGCCTCACTGTGCCCCCAGAGCTCAGCTCCATATAAGGCAGATCCCAATGCCGGATGGTTATAAACCTGCAATGCTGGAGAAACAGACTGGAATGGGGTACCCCTATGCGTTGTCAGGATCCCCCCGGAAGTGTGATCTAGTTTTAGGCCACACCTTGTAATGTGATACTGCCATTCGAAATGCTCAGTCAGTATTACACCCAGATATTCAAACGTTTGGACACACTCCACGGGGCACCCCCTCAGATTAGGATTCGGACAAGTGGAGTGAGAATAATTGAAGACCATATACTTGGTCTTAGCAAGATTTATGTCTAAGCTTTTCACTCTGCAGAATTTATCGATCCTTTTCATCAAGGTGGTTGGTTGTGAATTTATTTGATCTATTCTGCCACCATCACATTCTTGGAGTCCCCTGTGCTCATGACTGCTACGACTTATAAATTTCCTCTCGTTATTCTACTCCTTGGATGGGAGTGGCACCTGCTCTTGCCTATACCAGTTATGAAGATGACAGAGGATGATCTCCTCCTACTGACAGTGTTTCTCTTTCTCCGCATTCTTCTCTGTTCCATAAGTTGTGTTTACTACTCCGATGTTCTTGGCACTCACTGAGTTCTCACTCACTGTCTACAAGGGTAGCCTCCAAGGCACGTCTTGGCAAAATAAGTCCGCTTTCTGCAATGTATGCCTTTTATCGGCTTGCCTGCAGAGACTGAAAGAAAACAAAGTATCTGCAGGTAGGTGTTCTATTTTGGCTGTAGTGTTAAGCCCCCTTTAAATGCTATCTGCTCCTGTTTGATGGCAATGTTGGTAAAAAAAAACTCTTCAAAATGTATTGTGCTTGCATTTAAGCATTCAAGACATCCACTGGACCTCCCAGCTTTAGTATTTTTGGGAGAGACATCCCCAGATGCCAGAGAATGGGCTTACATATGTTTGAAGATCTGCACGATTGTATGACCTGAGCCATCAATTCTTCCTGTTGTGCCACCATGCAAGTAGTTACTGTTTCCCTCAGATGAATGTACTCTGTATCAAACTTACTATCTGCTTGGTTGTTTGCAGAACAAAATGCTTGTCACCTACATTCACCTCTGGCTTGAACTGGGGCTTCTTAACAAAAGAGCTGCATCAAGCCACTTCCATCAGTTGTGGTTGGTGACATTAGAATGATTTTCCACATCTTCACTGACAAAATAGAGGAGAAATGAGTGCTTCATGGCACCATAACATTCCTTTGTGTAAGTGACGGAGCTGGAACCCCACGTCATCCACAAATTCCAGAAGGGCTTTTTGGATGAGGGGACCGAGCAACGCAGGAAGGGCTGGAGCACTTTGCAGTGTTCAGAACACAGTGGGCTTTTGGACCACCTATGGACAAGCTGCAGTGGGAAGGGGATCATAGCTTTGCTGAAATTTAGTAATACATTGTGGCAGGTTTGTGTTACTTTTGTAATACAAATCTGACACAAAGTGCAATGCTTGAATTTACTATCCAACACAAATCAGGATTTGAGTTGGATAGGTTCCCAAAGTAACACAAAGTTACGCTATGCGCTGCTTTGCAGTACTTTGCGTCATAGAGACATTCTAGGGGTGGTACATGGGCATTCCCATGCAACCACCCATTGGTTGTGATGCAATCCCTATCTACAGTCTTTGGTAGAGATAGATTTGTGCCAAAAATACGACTCCTTGAGACAGGAGTATTTGGGAGGAATGTTTAATTTCTCCTTGTTTGTCCTACTCTGCATGTGTGCTGAATTGTGCAGAACACATACAAAGGAAAAAGGTTAAGGGATATTTGTTTAAGTGGAAGTGTCCCCTTTCAGTACAAAAACTATTCCTTACAAAACACACACACCATTGCAGTATGGGGCATTGGCGTGTGCATTGGCAGTTTTCTCCTTTGAACTGACTTCACAATGAACCCCTTCAATCATACATGCATGCATACCATTTGTATTGTATTGTAGTTGAATTTATGTAGTGTAATGGATTTCTGGCAAACAAGGTTCCTCCTCCCCCTTGGTTGCACTGTGCTCATGTCCATCCAATCGGTGCTTCGTAGGTGCCTCAGTCGTTGAATACCTTTCACTCTTCTCAGGTCTTCCCAGACCTCCAAACGCCTCTTTGTCTCCTTTAGATGTTATTTCAGTGCACTGCACTGCTTGAGCTCTCTCTCTTCCTTTTTTCTGCCCTGCATCGGCCCCGGACTTTCCAGCATCCCTGTCTGCTTACCACTGGGAGCCGCTCATCAGGAAGCCGGGAGCCTGCTTGGACCAGCCTGTATTTGTGCTTCTGCCTCCTTCCACCTCTACCACTGTCACTACTGTTACTGTGCTTGCCTTCTCAGGAAGCGGGAGTCGGGGGGAGGGAAAGATTGTCAAGGCAGTCAGGAACAACTTGCAGTAGTTGCTGAAGTTAGCCAAATTTGGGCTGGCAGGGTATGAGGCAGGCTCCCCCTCATGGGTCCAAATATATTGGCATGGTCCCTGCCCTGCTATGCACTCGAACTTGACTTGGTTTGTGTATTTGGTTCAAGGTTTCTTTCCACTGTACCGTAACACCGAACCCTGTTAGCAAAGAAATCACGATTTTCACCTAAAATTGTCCGGCAGTTTTAATTTTTTTCATCCAATTTTTTATAATGACGATTTTTCCAATGTTAGTCATCATAATTATTGAGCCCTTTGTGTTGTAATTGATGACTTCATTAATAGCTGTGCAACATTTCTTACAGGTTTTGGATTGTTTGTGAGGAGAACTTTTTTATGACTTTATTTATTCAAAATGTATACGAAACATTGCTGGTGTAGTCATCAACGCAGCAGAGCAACATACAGCATCACAATTGAAAAGAGTAATATGGCAAGAGCAGTCATACAGTACACCCAAAATTCACAAGTGTTACAAGAGGTACAGGGCCAGCAAAGGTCACAATAGTGCACAATATCTCAACACATCATTGAGTAACCACAAATTGACATGTCTTTTATCCAGTCCTTGAATTTCGGAGCATGCCTGTTACCCGACATCATTGACACTCTACGTTTACCTAAAAGCAGGCTTGTGGCAATGAATTTACAGAACTGTTTAGGCACTTCCTTGACTTGAACCAGTAGAACCAAAATGGGAGCATATTGAAAAGCATTATCTGTCATGTCCTTTAGGGCAAGTACCTGAGTCCAAAGCGTCACCACCGCGGGCAGGACCATGCCAGGTGAAGGAAATCCACCCCCAAACTGCAAATCTCTTACATTTAGTATCATCAGTGTGGTAGTAGCAGGCGTGGTCTACTGTTGAGAGGTATGCCCTTAGCAGGAATTTATAATAAATTAACTGGTATCTACCATTAGGAGACACCTCTTTGGTTTGTTGACAACAGAAGTGCCATTGTGCATCTGAGATGCCATGACCCAAATCGTCCTCCCACACCATGCAAACCCTGGGGGCCTCTGTAAGCATACAATCCATCACCCCAGCATACAATCGTGTGATAAGTTTAAATGGCTTCGGGTTAGAAAGCAATATCACCAGAACCAGCCATACTAGGGGCTCCTCTGGGAATATAGTAAGAAGGTGGCAAACTTCATGAGAGAGTTTGTCTTAGGTAAGAATGTCCAGCAAAGTGGCAGGGGAGTCGCCCAGATACTCCCGGTACGTTTTACACTTACGTGTTGTAAATAAATCACCCGTTGTTTTGATACATATTTTTTTCAAAGGGACAACAGTAGTTACGAGGCACAGCTGAGCTGCAGCAAATGGGTGGGGATTTGCGGTGAGTATGGTACCCGGGTATTTGCAGTGAGTATGGTACCTGAACATTACACAATGAAGACAGTCTATTCCAGGCCCAAACAGTACACCAGATGGTATGGATTTCTTGTGATGGCCTGGGAGCGGCAATAAGGAGGCTGCAGGGAGAGGTATGGGGGGTAGCAGACTACGCTGTATAATAACATGAGGGGCCTGCTGGCTATCATGGAAGGTGAGGAGAACTTTAACTGCAAAACAGAAGACAGATCTCTATAGGCAAACCCATTTCTGGTTGTGGAAACACATGAACTGGCAAATGCCTCTGATAAAAGTGGCAACATCCTTTCTATTTGCTTGCTGATTATGATTTATGCAATGTAAAATAATTTGTAGGCGTCTATCATAGCCAACCATCTACCTTTGTTGGTCATGATTGATTAGCTCTTTACTTCTTGAAATTTGTATATGTAAACCTAGACTGGGGCACAAGAGTGAGCATGTATAGCTGCCATAATCCCTTGGTAGTGATATTAGCTTCCCCGAGGGCAAGTTCCATAACTCTTTAAGGGGTGTGACGCATGTCACCACCAAGGACAGTAGTATGAGGTAAGCATGGAAGATACACAATCTCCCTAGACTGTTACCCAAATTACTAGGAGAAATTTCAGATTGTGTGAACTAGTGCTTATCTCTGGAGTGTAGGCCAAGGGATGTTATTAAGCCTTGGTAAAAATGGACAACCATATAAGGAAGTTGGTTCTGAAAGCAGTGCCTTCTAATCTAGAATTTCCTGGCTTGTATGGCACAGCTTATAGTCAAGCCAGCAGAAGACTTTGGAAGGCCCTGAAATGCCAACCCAGGGATATGAAAGAAATTGATAGCTGACAAACTGCTTACACGCTTGCTCTGGACAAAAGAACAAATGACTTATGAAAATCATTTTGGGAGAGCTTGATTAGCATCTGTAAGGATACCCGAGCATTTTGGAAGGTAATCAATTCAAATGAAACCGAAATGCATGTACTGGGATCAAACATTAGGGCTGACCAATGGGTTGCTCACTTCCAAAATATATACTTCTCTCCCTTCTCTGGGGAAATAACCTCCAGTTCGGAGCCGTCCTTACTTACTTCACGCTCTTTAATTGGAGCTGTGGACAAGTCCTGGGTTAAGCTTTCCTCTGTGGACATTAGGCATTAGGCAGTCGACCATAGATCGGTGGAATTGCAAACAACACTAGTGAGACCTCCTGTAGTGGTCTGAACCTCAGTGTGTTTGCAGCCATACCTACAAACTGTGATTCATTCCTGGGAGCCATTGCGCCTCACCAGATTCAGATTCCATATCTGATTTGTAGTTGTCCTTGCGATGAATTCTCACTTCAAACCCGGCAACAATTTTCTTTCTTTTGTACATTTTATGAATCTTTTTAACACCTTTTTGGTTTCACTTATTGAAGAGACATGGTTTCAATAAAAGCAGACCTATGTGCGTAGCAGTTGGTCACTGGTTAAAATCTGCTATTCGGATTTCCAAGTATTTGCTCTTTCGGCTCACGCTGTGCATGCTTGTACGTTTTAACCATGCGAAGGGCAGACCCAGCATGCGTGGTTTATGTTAATTAATTGTTTTTGTATGTGCAAATGTTAATAGTGTTAATAGTGTTGATAATCATGTCTTTTAATTGTACTGTTTTTGTACTTGTATGATTATCAATACTAAAAGAAAGGTGATAATGATGACCATGTAGTGCTGATGAGGCTTTGAAGCGCTTTGTAAGAACTACAATTGTACATCAGTGTCATCACTTACCATGTACCTATTTTCAATATAAAATGTGCTTAAATGCATGTTAACAGACTGATTTTCTTTTTAGGGAGATACAGTTACTGCTGAGAAAATTCCTGCTGCCTGAAGATGAGTAATGGACGATTATATTTTCTGAAAGGAATTCTAAGCCTGATGGCCCATAGTTCACATATGTTCCTAATGTGATCTTGATTTTTACTTTTGTTTATTTTGATCTAAAAAGTGTGGCTATTTTTAAAATGTTAATGTTCATGTAATATAAATAATCTTGTGTAACAAAGGTTTACATTTTGTACTTTCACATTTTAGAAGATATATCACACCAACAAATGTGTGTATATATTATTTTCATGCAAGTTAAACAGTCTAAAATTAAAATAAATCAGAGCATTTTACGATTGGGGCCTGTGGTAATACTACTGTTGTGCCCTAAACTGAGTAACAAATACACGACTTTTGCACTTGGTTTTCCGAGTGGTGAAGTCGAGCAGTCAAAGGCTTACTCATTAAAGCGGTGTGGGATCAGAAACTCCGCACTCCATATTCATCATTTATAAGTCAGTACATTGAGGTCCAGCCAATGCTTTACCTTTAGAGAAAAAAGTACTTTAATGCCAACACGCACAATAGAAAGATACTGTACATAACAAACAGAAGGGTTTCATTAAGTGTACTAACAGGAACAGCACCCACAGTAATATTAAGACAGTGTCCTGTGGGATTGACCTTGCCCTGTGTGGGGATGGGAGGGGTAGTTATTAAAGGTTCGCTCTCTCTCTCTCAAGATCAAATTTCAGCATTTCAAATAGATGAACACTCTTTCTCGCCTGTCAGATACAATGCCTCTGTACCTCTATTTCCCTGTTGTAGAGTTTGTGAAGTCCTTCCAAGCAGGTCACAAAGCAAGTGTTGCTGTCCGTGGGAGCAGACTGGCTCCAGGTGGTATGTGTCTAGCATAGCCCACCAGGCGGGGTTGTTGCTGTTTTTGCTCTGGCCCAGGCGAAGTGGTTATGCTTCACACTATGAGGTTGGAGAGGTGAGTCAAGGCAGCAACTGTCCAAAAGAGGTTGTGCTGGGGGCACGGTGCTCATGATCCTGAGATTTTTCTGCTTGAGTCTCGGGCCCAGTCACAAAGCCCTCGCATAAACAAGAGAGGTGCTCACTCCAGGTCAAAGCATCGAAAGGACTGTGCAGCTGCAATTTCTTTTGACAGTGTTAGTCTTCTCTCAAGTCTTGTTTCTTTGCATTTTGTTCAGACTGCAGTCCGTAGCCTCCAGCACTTCTTAGTACTTGTTGACAAGGTGGAACTCACCCTTTCAAGTTCCAAGACACCCTCAATCTCAAGTATGAGATCAGTCACCTGGGGTAGACACACCTCGCCCTTAATGCAGTGGTGCAGAATTCAGCCTATGTCACCTTCTCAGTGTTGGCTTGTTTCAACTAACCTCCATCACATTCCTCTCTACTTCAGAGCAGCATCTTCTTCATGCAAGGGCACAGCCCTGGTAGCCTGTCCTGGCAGAATAGTCAAGTTGTTCTCAGGTTACTGGTCTGGAGCTCTCAAGGGGAGATGACTACCAGCACCCAATCTTCGAGCTCATAGAAATATCCTGGTACCCACTTGTGTGGAACCCCGGGCTTCAGGTCAGGACATTTTGGCACACTGACTGGTAGTTGCTATTCCATCTATTTACCCAAGTTGGAGACAGTCCAATGGATAACAGTGTGTATGTGGTGTATTGTGTGGTGTGTAGTGCAGGGGGACACATGGCTAAGGTACAGTGTGTGTGTGACTTACCTCTATTCCACTGCCATTGCCACTGTACGAAACCATTAGGCCTGTAGAAGTGTAACATCGGGAAGGCCCAGGTTGACAACTGGGAAAAGCACTTAGGAAGTGGTGTGAAAAGGATATCACTTCTTAATTGCAATATGCAATGACATGTATTCATGATTCATGACTGCAATTGTGGCCCCAAACCATTGATCAGATAACAACACCTGAGTTTGGGAGACATTTGAGTCACAAAGAGCAAGCTATCGTTGTGTAGCACCTTGCTCTTTGGGAATCATTGTGGGCTCAGAGGGACTGCTTACTCCTCCAATGTCTTCCCTAATGGAAAGCATATGTATTTTAAAGCAGCACTTGTTCCTTTAAGAGACTCATAGTGCTTAAATGTTTCCCTTTGGGGAATGCGAACACAGAGATGGAAGTCTGTGGCCCCTGGCAGCCCACCATCCCTGTATAGCCAATATTAGGGTATTGCATATAGTAGTCTATCTAATTAATATTCATCAGACAGCTGATTTTGAGACACCTTCAGAATGGATATTTTGTGATATGACCTATAAATACACGGGTCTCATTGTAAAATAACAAAAAGGTTGCAAAAAGTATATGTGCAATCTGTACTCACTTTTTGTGACCTGTCTGTAAGTTCAAAAGGCCCTACAAGCCAATTTAGCAGAGCTATTCTAAGGCAATTGAAAACAGAAGCCTAGATCACCACCAATGGGGAGTGCTTAAAGGCATTTACAAGTTTCTAATGTGTCCCATTTACAATGGAGAGCAGTGCAAAATTACATTTTGCCTTTGCTCACAAAAATGAATAAACTGGCTATGAATGAAGTAATAGACCTAAGATGATTTACTAGATGTTGGGTATACACTTATGCATCCAAGGATTATCTTTCTAAACATTCTTTTTCATATGTTATTGTTATTGACATTTTCATCATAATTTAGAAACCAAAGAGGAAAGTAGATAGTACTACACAGCAGAATTATCAGAAAACTACACTGTAAATCGATATACTGCATAATTCCGAAACCTGACCCTAATGTTCCTGTCATATATCACCAATACAGTCCCAGTTCAGAAACCAGTCACCCATTCAGAACATGCCTCACTTTTACTTTTGACAACTTAGTTTTATCCTCAACCTTGATCATCCATTCCATAACTCAGTTGTGAAGCTGCCATTTGCCCCATGTAGAATGTCTCTTCCTGGCACTGTGTCTGTTTCTATATACCAGGTGTTCCAGGTTCATACTCCCATCCCTGGCTATTCCTCACTGTTCCCTAGCAGACACAGAGCCTGCCTTTTACTACCTGTGATAACTCTTTTCAAACTGTAAAAGATGCCCCAGAAGCAGCCTACCTCTATCCCCATTTCCCTATTAGTCCATATCGCCAGGAGGATATGTTTCAGGGCCTGATTATTATCCCATTGAATGATGACAGGGTCTGTCTCAAGGACCTTTGCCCAGTATTACTTTACTTTATCACCCATGTTAAGGAGGAGCTCTCAGGTATCAGTTGCTTGTGCATTGACCCACAGTAATTATGTCTCTAGACCAGTGGTTTCCAAACTTTTTAATGTCGACCCCCCCCAGTTGAATTTTCCACAATTATTTTATAAAGATGGCAATGTTTAAATATGTCTAGACCTATTTAAACATTGCAGTTAAGTACTGTTACCTTTTTAAAAATGCAATAACATGATTCTGCGTGAAGCAAAGGCCTGTTATCTGTATAATGCTGCTTTTGGCCAGTAATGCACCCGACGCATGATATTAAGCTAGGAATGAAACATACATTAATATGAGCTTGTCTGGTAGATCTTCATTTTACTACTTCACTACTGATGTAGCCGAAATGTTAGTACCGTCCCCCACATCACAGTGATCATTTTTATGTGACAGTTTATGAACTATGTTAATCAAAGTACAAATAGATTGACTGTAGAGGGATGCACTGAGAAGGTATTTTAGTGTGCATTTGTCTTACACTAATGACTGAAACATAGGTGGTATTGTGATTGAATTACGTTTGATAGATTAATCTGTTATTATGGTATATTTTAGAGGCTAAACTGATAGTCTGCATTGAAACAATATTGAATCTCTAATGATTAGGGTCATATTTAGAAACCCCTAGAGACACCTTGTGCCACCCTAGCATCATTTTTTTTACTCTAGGGCGGCGTTAAGGAGGCCTTTCTCCTACACCATATTGACAATTTGACACAATGCTGGCATTGCACCACTTTTTAAACCCTTGTGCCACATTATGCCTGGGCCAGGCATAAGGTATGCAAGGGGGGCGTTCCGATGCAGGGAGGGACGAAAAAATAGAGCAGTGAAATTTACATCATTTCACTGTGCCATTTTTTCCATCATTTTTAATGCCTGCTCAGAGCAGGCATTAAAATGATGCACCCATTTTAATCAGTGCTGCAGTAGCAAAAACATTTTTGACGCTAGTGCAGCAAAGCACCACAATGGCGTCAAAAATATTGACACTATTGTCCTAGTGATGGTGCACTGTATTTTAAATATCCTGCAACCATGGTGTTGTTAGGTGGGGCAGGGGCGGTGCAAGAAAAGTGGTGCATCGGACCGATGTGCCACTTTCTTATAAATATGCCTCTTAGTGTTTAAATACGGTCCAAAAATAGAGAAATGCAGTTCTGTGCCACTCTGACTGAAATGTATTGACAATGTTATTTTGTTTTTACTGTAAGATGAATGCTAAATAAGATTTATTAAGGGCAAACCTATAGTTTGCATATTAAAATGCGTTTTATTTTAATGTATTACTGTGCTGTTTAAATGCATTTGTATTAGCCAAAGTGAGGTCTGCTAGGCCATGTATTTGTGACCGTGCAGAAAACATGAAGTCACCTTGCTAACGTGTAAATTTCTTTCTATCTCTCTTCCCATGAGAATGCTAGTTTGGTAAAATATGTCTACTGTTCCACACATAGAGAGTTGTAAGAATATGCCCATGAAACAAGAACATCCTGGACTGTGGACTAGCAGTTTACAACCTTGTGTGGAAATATACAGCTGGATACCATTCTTATGACAGACCTTGTAACCCATGTGGATGTTTCAAGTTGGAGTCACATGATGAATTTTGATTGGATGTTGCCCCTTCAACATCAAATGAACTGTTGAATTGACAAATCAGATTTCCTTATTAACTTTTAAATATTGATACCCAGCTGGACTTTGGTCAGAGAACCCTTGCACTTCCCTGCAGAACTGAGATGAAGAACCCTGTATGCTGACCCCCTTGGACTCTGAGAGGTATTGCCCTGTCTGCCCCTGCCCCTTTGAAATGCCTTGCTGAGACTTATAGATTTCTCCCTAGCCCAAAGAAGAAGACTCTTGACCAAGCTTCTGAAATGCTGACACTTTCCTATTACTTACTTTTTGCCTGTCTTAGTTAGTAACTGGATGCCTGTGATTACCTTTTTCCAAATTCTTTTTGGCCTTTTTTATCTTTTGCCTGCATGTATTCCTCCCCACACGTTTTCCCTGATTGGTTAATCTCTACGGTTTTCCTTTGTCCAAACTGGCTGAACCTTGATGATTTGAACTGCCTTAATGCTCAACAAAACTGAGCATCGCTTGTTTTCCATATATCAGGTTATGTTACTGATGTTCTGTATTGTGCTTGTTGAGTGCCAAGTTCTCTTAACGTTAGTCCGCCTGATCTTATTTCATCGCCATGGTCAACCCTTGGTGATTCTGCATCTCTATAATTTTGTTTGAGAATTGTCTACATGACTCTGACTCTGAGTTCATATTAAACTTCTTAACTTTATTCCTCACTTGAGCTTTCCTTGTGTGGCCACCGTGGTCATACTGTGTAATGTAATTGGTTTGTATTGAAATGTTGGTGTTTGGTACTACCACTCCGTATGCAGGGTCCAAAGATACATTGACCTCATTGAGCATTGATTCCTGCAAAGGATGAAAATGCTCCCGGACTCCACCTAGCACTACATTGACACTATTCCACTGTTCCTAAACCTAATTCTACATTGAGTCTTGGCATTAAGTATCATTTTTATACTATTTTTTGAGCCGAATCATACATACCAGCAATAAGCTCACAAATCTGTACCTTCCTATCTAGAATTGTATTTTTTCACGTCTCTAGGTAATGTTTTTTACAGACTGCAAAACAACAGAAACACTCAGATCACAGCTATTATTTTAGACATATCAGTGTCAAAAGGCCTCCATTTATTTATCAACAGAAGTTGATATTCACTCTTTTGTAGGTAATCTCTGTCAGACTTTATTTTTATTACATCCCTGTTCATTTTTATTGAATGAGTAACTCTGTGTTCGCACCACATCACCCATCATAATCATTGTTGGTGATATGTCCTCCATGAAGTGTCTGCCAACATGTAAGTGAAAAGTAAGACCACCAAGTAGTAACTATAACATGATTCACTGAAAAGGTTATACCTATCTATGCATGTCCCCTAAGGGTATATCATGGATTTGTTATCAACATGGCCTGAGATTGTTTCCTTTGGTGGGACACCAGTCACATATATTAAATCATTGATGGCATCATAGGGAACTGCTGTGCTGTGTAGGTTCTTGCTAAGGACATATTACACCATTTGACATATGCCTTAGGTTATTATGAAGACCAGTGGAGGTGTGGTCCTTTCACTCTAGGGTTGGTTCTATGGCCTAGAGCATCTCCTATCTGGTAGTTAGAAGTAAAAATTCTCATTGGAAACAAGACCCACCTTCTTTGAATTTAGATGCCTTATGCATTTGCATTCATTGGTGTACAGAGAAGGTTGGGTTGTATCCCTGCAAATGGGTGTATTTATACTACATGACAATACATTGAACATTACCTGGCTTATGTACTTCTGGGTTTGGTGGTGTGAGAAGCTGGCCTGGTTGGTAGTGGGTACCAGAGGTACTTACACCTTATACCAGGTCCAGTGATCCACCTTAGTGAAATATAGGCAGCGTCTAACAGCTTAGGCTGTCTAGAGGTAACTGTAGCAGAGCAGCCAAGGCTGAACTAGGAGGCATGCAAAGCTCTTGCAATATCACTATAGCCACACAGTACTTATACATAAGAAAGACAAAACTCAGTGTTACCAAAAATAAAGGTACTTTATTTTAGTGACAGAAGGCCAAAAATATCTTAGAGGCAATACTCCTTCTGGAGGTAAATATTATACACAATATGTACACCTGTAACCAAAATCAGGTAAGTAAACAGTCATAAAATAGTGTGAACACAATAGGTTGCAATGGGCCTAGGGGCAACACAAACCATATACTGAAATAGTGGAATGCTCATGTCTCTTTCCCCTCTAGGCAAGTGTAGTGTGTAGAGGGACGCTGGGAGTGTAGGAAAACCCCAAAAGGTAAGTAAATTATCCCACCCCAGAGCCCAGGAAATGAGGAGTAAAGTATAGCAAGTTTCCTCAGAACACACTAGAAGTTGTGGCAAGGGATTATGCAAAATCCAAGCAAGACTGCAAGAAACCAATGATAGATTCCTGGACCTCAAGACCTGTTTAGAGAGGAGACCAAGTCCAGAAGTTGATGAAGAGTTCAGGAAGAACAGGAGCCCCTGCTAGTGGATTCTCCGGTTGGAAGAAGAAGTCAGAACTCCACCCCGGAAGACAGCTGCGGGTTCCTGCTTGGTGAAAGAGATGTCCCATGTTGAGTCGTTGGATGCAGGCTGGTTTTCGTCATTGGATTCCGCCAATAAGCCTTAGCTCACGCAAATGTCATGGTTTGCAGGCAAAGGTACTACCGGGCCCAGGACGGACCTATGTGTCTCAACTCAGACTGAGGAAACAGAGGGGGCTCTCAGCACTTTAGAGAGCCCTCAGAAGATCAGGCAGTACCCACAGGAGTCCCAGAACACAGGGACAAAGGAGTTGCAAAATGCGGTTGTCGCAGCACTACACAAAGGGATCCCACGCCTCGGAAAAACATCTCAGGGAGCTGAGCGTCGCAGGATAGAGTGCTGGGGACCTGGGCTACGCTGTGCAGGAAGGATTTGTGGAAGAAGTGCACAGAAGCCCAAGGAGCTGCACAAAACGGGGTGCACAGGGGAACTGTCTGGCACAGGGAGGCAAGCCCTTACCTCCACCAAATCTGGACAACTGGACCATTGGACAGTCAGGATCACTTCGGTCCACCACCTGTGTTCCAGGGATCATGCTCGTCGACAGGAGAGGAGTCCCAGAGTACCAGTTGTTGTTGCAGAGAGGTGCCTGCTGAAGCAGGGAAGTGACTCCGTCACTCCACAGGAGATTCTTTCGGTCCTTCTGGTGCAAAATGAAGATAGGCAGTCCTCAGAGTGTGCAGAACCTGGAAACTGTTGCAGTTACTGGCTGGAGCTGAAGTTGCAGGGTCACAGTAGCATTTCTGGATACTTTGTTGCAGTTACAGTGGTCCTGGAGCAGTCTACGCTTGATCTGACAGACAGAAGCTGAAGCAGAGGATGCAGAGGAGTAGTGGTAGAGTCTTGCAAACCGAATCTGAGAAAACACCCAGAGTAGAGACCCTAAATAGCCCTGAGAGGGGGGTTGACTACTTAACCAGGTATGGACCTATCAAGAGGGGTCTCTGATGTCACGTGCTGGCACTGGCCACTCAGATGCTCCCAGAGGGTCCCCACACCTTGGAATCCAAGATGGCTAACACCAGGGACACTCTGGAGGAGCTCTGTGGTGATGGACAGAGGAGTGGTCACTCCCCTTTCCTATGTCCAGTTTCGCGCCAGAGCAGGGACTGGGGGTCCCTGAACCGGTGTAGACTGGATTATGCAAAGAGGAAACCGTTTGTGCCCTTCAAAGCATTACCAGAGGCTCTGGGAGGATACCCCTCCCATGCCTGTACCACCTATTTCCAATGGGAGAGGGTGTGACACCCCTCTCCTAAAGGAAATGCATTATTCTGCCTTCCTGGGATTGAGCTGCTCAATCCCCAGGAGGGCAGAAACCTGTCTGTGAGGTGGCAGCAGCTGAGGCTGCAGTTGAAACCTCGGAGAGCTGCTTTGGCAGTACTGGGGTCCATGGTGGAGCCCCCAGTGTGCATTGAATTGGCTGCCCAATACCAGCATCGGATTGGGGGTACAATTTCTCACTCTTAGACACCTCACATGACCATATTCAGAGTTACCATTGTGAAGCTACATATATTGACATATATGTAGTGCACTCTTATAATGGTGTCCCCGCACTCACGAAACCTGGGAAAATGGTCCTGGACAAGGTGGGGGCACCTTTGATAGTGCAAGGGTGCCCTCACACATAGTAACTTTGCACCTATCATTCAGAAACTGAAGGTTAGACATATAGGTGACTTTTAAGTTACCTGGTGCAGTGGCAGTCCTGAAGAAGTGTTTTTAGGAGCTCCTTATGGGTGGCAAAAGAAATGCTTCAACCCAAAAGGATCTCCTAGAACCCCAATGCCCTGGGTACCTAGGTACCATTTACTCGGGACTTATAAGGGGGGTCCAGTGTGCCAATCTGGATTGAAATATGGAGTCACTGGACTATAGTGACAAATTTTGAAACAAAGAGAGCATAAGCACTGGAGTTCTGGTTAGCAGTACTCCAGTGACACAGTCAAGCATACTGACAACACATTAAAACACATTGACATATAGGCCACAAACTATGAGCACTGGGGTCCTGACTAGCAGGATCCTAGTGAGACAGTAAACACACTGACAAACACTAACAAACAAGCCAAAAATGTGGTTAACCATGTTAGAAAGAGGCTACTTTCTCACAGGTGGATTCATCGTTCTGTCAAGCAAAGGTTTTGTACTGGAAGGGGACCCTTCTAGAACAAATACTGTGCTTTAAAACTTTGTAGAGTGTTGTACAGTGCGGCACACTTACAAAGTTGGAAAAATGTGGTGACTTTTAAAAGTTGATCCACTGTTAGCATGCCTGGAAAAAGGGTAATGTTTTGGTGTAAATCCCTGTCAACTAATTTTAGTAGTTAGGGATTTGTGTTAAAACCTTTACATGGGAAGACACTCAATTGCCACCCTCGCCCACTTGATGCAAAGTAACACATAGGTCTAATTTGCGTTAGTTTAATCAACTTTCCAACACTGTTAGAAAGTCCTCCTTTTTACCCTGGTCATCCCCAAACCTCTTGGGCAGATACTGGCGGTTGCTGACTCTTGGCTGTGCCCTGGGTACTGCTTACCAGTCCCAGAGCCAGTGCTCTGTGTAAAGGGGATATGCAAACTAGGCTAATTATAATTGTCAGTATCAACCTACCTATAAGTCCCATGTATATGGTAGGGCATGTAGGTTAATGGACCCCAGCATAGGTAGTGCACCCATAGGTGCACTGCTGTGGTGCCCAGTGTCATTTTAAAGGCAGGCCTGCCTTGCTGGCTGCTTTTAAACTTAGGTTATATGCAAATGCGACTTTGGAATTAAAAGTACTTCCAAACTCTTAAACTACCTTAATTTAACATATAGATCACCTCTAAGGTGTGCCCTATGCTCCCCTACGGTTGGGTGCCATGTAACTATGAGCAGGGACCTTATAAAAATTGTTTCAAAAGCCCTGGTGTCTTAAAACAGGCAAATTTGTTTTCCCTCTCACTGTAGTGAATGGCCTCCATAGGCTAACAAGGGGAGACTTGATTTTAATTAACAAAGTCCCCATAAAGAGACAGGTCCTTGAGTTTGGTATCAAAATGATTGTTATAATAAATCCCTCAACTTGCCATTGTTGGATTTAATATAACTAGTGCAAGTAAAGAGTTTTAAAACTCTACCTGAAAGTTGCCAACTTCAGCTCTGTAGTGTCGTTCTCTGATTGGCCAACCTCTGGCAGCCTGGGCAGGCTGCCTTGATGAGTTATGAAGTGGTCTGGGATGAACACAAAGGATGTGCCTGGGTGTGGAGATCTGCCTCAGCAGATGGTGAAACAGGATGGGGGAGAGCAAACATTCTGGTCTTCAAAGGCAAGGAAGGACATTTGGACCAGCTCAGGACCTCCCCCATTTCCTGCAACCCCAGACATCTAGGTGCCCTTTTGATTAGATTAGGAGAGGGCAGGAGACAGGTGTGGTTGGGATTTTTAGCCACAGGTTAAACCCACAAGCTGGTGGGGGGGCTCAGCCAGATCTAACTTCCAAAAATCACTTTCAGCCATGTTGGATTTTTGAAGAAGGTTGCTCCCTGGGATTGATTTTTTGCCACACTTTCCAGGAAGAGGTCATCAAAGTGGGAATGAGCCTGCCTGTGATTGGACAACTAGCCCCCCTGGTTTTTACCCCAGGAGCAAGGATAAATATGGCAGAGCTGCACCCACACCTCACATCCCTACCAGGAAGAACATCAGAAGAAGAAGGATTGCCCTGCTGGACCCCTGACCTGCACCTGGACCCTGCACCCTGAAGGATTGCACCAGCTGCACACATGGGCTTCACCACAAGAAAGATTTTGACTAGCTTCAACTGGTTCCAGAAGGAACTCCCTGCTTGCTACAGGTGAAAAACATATAACCAGAGTCCCCTGCATCAAATCCTGAAGAAACTGAGCAGCTGACCACTGTCCTGTGGTCATTTTGGAGTTTGAGCCAGGTGTATTCTGGGAGTTGGAGTCCTAACCCTCAAGGAGCAACTGAGAGCTTCTGGAACCTTGGGGTGAGCTTTGGACTTCTAAAGGACATTCAAAGACCTTCTGGAAGAAGATGCAGAGGTTTGGAGAAGATTGGAGAACTTTTTGGTAAAAAGCTCCATAAAGGGACCGACCCACCATTGAGACTCAAGCCAGCTTATGTTGACCGCGACCCGGCCTGACTTGCAGGTTCATCCCGCTGAAAAGCTCTAGAGCCCCGGACTTCCAGGATTTCACCGGGGGCCCCTGGAAAGGCAATCCGACGACGTTGACTGGAAATCGGCTGGCTTTGGAGGGTTGTACGACGTCAGAGAGAAAAAGCTCCAAAAAAGGGAGTACGTCCGAAGGTAAAAAGTTGACCGGGACTTCCCGCACAGCGTATCCAAGCAGGGCTTCAGGGAGGTTGGATCGGATTTGTGACATCGTCCCGCTGAAGAAAATCTTCAAGAAAACAGCTAAGTCTGAAAGTAAACTTTTGATTGAGACCTCCCACTTGCTGTAGCTGAGCAGGGCTCCATCGTGGTTGTCCTGAAACTTTGACTTTGCCCCAATCAAGGTGCGACCAGATGACCAGATTGACGCTTTTTGTTTCTATGTGCTAGACGACATTAATGCTTTAAAAATTCAGATCTCTGGTTCCCCTTATCCGATTTTATTTGTTTTGGTATGAAATTAAAGATAAAAATATATCCTATTTTTATAAACTGGCTTTTGATTTTTAAACTGTTTCCTATGTTTTATTTAATTACTGTTCTCTGATACTTGAATGTTTTACATACTTTGGGGTATATTTATACTCTGTTTGCGCCGAATGACGCACATTCGGTGCAAACCGTGCACCATATTTATACAATGATGCCCGAGCCCGCGAATGCCAAAAGTCTGCCGTGTGCGTCATTTTATGGATGCGGGAAACCGCCCTGCGTTAATGACATGCAAGGTAGGCGTTCCAGTCCAAAAAATAACTTAAACACCCATGCGCCATATTTATGCTACTGCGCAAAAATCCCACACGGCCGGGAGGCAGAGTCGGAAAATGGCCCAATTTGCGTAAAAAAATAACGCCTGGGTCAGGGCAGGCGTTAAAATGGGACAAACACACCAGTACATAAGGAAAACACACAGATGCAACAGCAGAGCTCCAAAAGGAAGACATGGAGGTACTTTTCATCCAGCATGCACGCTGACGCAGAGCACAGGACAAACAACAGCAGCTTCTACAACACCAGAAGGGACCCCAAAGGCAACGCAGAAGGCAGGAGAGGATATTCTGCACCAGGACAACCCTTCTGGGAATCTGGCAACAAGACATCATCCAGAGGTACAGAGTTAACTGGCAAGCCATTCAGCAGCTGCTGAGCAACATTGAACCACAGTTGGCACCCAGCTTGCAGACACCCCACGCCATTCCACCAGAAAGCTGCTAGCTGTCCTGCACATGTTGGCAAGTGGCTCCTTTCAAACCACTGGTGCCCTGGTTGCCGGGATCTCACAGCCCTCATTCTCTGCCTTCCTACCCAAGGTAGTGGATGCCATCATCTCCCTCACACCCCACCACATCAGCTTCCCCAACACACAGCAGAAGCAGCAGGAGACCAAACAGGGCTTCTACCAAATCAATGGCTTCCCACACGTGCTTGGTGCCATTGACTGCACACATGTACGCATTGTGCCACCTTCTGCAACCGAACATCTATACCGCAACAGGAAGCACACACACTCCATCAATGTGAAGGCCATTGTCGATCACCGGGGATTGATCACCAACATCGTGGCAAAGTATCCTGGAAGTGTACATGATTCATTCATCTTCCGTCACTGCACCATCAATCAACACTTCCAGGATGGACGATATGGAAATGGCCTACTTGTTGGTAAGTACAGAAACCTACTTATATACATACTGCACAGCAACCCTCTAGGACACACAACACATACACCACTACATTGACACGTTGCCAGGAACACACTGAGGTTGTGACACTGCTAGGCATGTGTGATATCCTGACCCATTTGGATACACACCTATGGACAAATGACAGATCCAAATAACAACAGATGCCACTCCACAGACACAAGGGAACAATTTAAAACAACACAATGACAATGACATGGCCTTAACTGGCAGTACAACTTGGAAGATTAATCTTTCAATATCACATCAATAACACTCAATCAAACATCCTTCGAAGCAATAAGGGCCACATGTAGCAAACTCCGAGATTGCGACTCGGAAATTGCGAGTCTGTCCGAGTCGCAATTTCCGAGTCGCAATCTCGGATGCAGAACGGTGTCTCAGACACCGTCTGCGACTCGCTATGGGGTCGCAAAGACCCACCTCATCAATATTAATGAGGTGGGTCGCATTTTGCGACCCCATAGCGAGTCCCTGCACTCACAGGGATGGTGGCCTGCTGAAGTCAGCAGACCTCCATGTCTGTGACTGCTTTTTAAATAAAGCAGTTTTTTTTTTATTTTGCAGCCCGTTTTCCTTAAAGGAAAACGAGTTGCAAAATGAAAAAAATACCGAAACCATTTGCTTTAGTTTTTTCAGTGTAGGCAGTGGTCCATTGGACCACTGCCTGCTCTGAAAAAACATTCTGGGCGACATTCACAAAGGGGAAGGGGTCCCATGGGGACCCCTTCCCTTTTGCGAATGAGTTACCACAAGTGTGACATTGGTGGTAACTGCGAGTTGCTTTGCGACCGCATTCGCGGTCACAAAGCAATTCTGAATTGCGATGCGAGTCGCAAATAGGAAGGGAACACCCCTTCCTATTTGCGAGTCGCATTCACAAATTGCGAGTCGGTACTGACTCGCAATTTGTGAATGTGCATCGCGTTAGGCCGTTTGCATGGCGCAAACTGCGATTTTCGCAGTTTGCACCATGCAAACGGCTTCCTACATCTTGCCCTATGTACTGTGTAAGGGGTGTGTAATGTGTTTCGCTCCAGGTCAAACACCATGAGACACATAGCATGATGATGATGATTCTAATGAAGGCGACATGGAATCACTGAGGCAGTACCAATATCTCACATCACTCCTGCTGTGACATTGCCCCCTACCAATAAGCAAGTGGACTGTGCTAAGAACACATATAGATGTGACAATATTGAAAGCGCACATTCCTACACATACAGATTGAGACAATTTCACACACAAACACAACAGATGTACAGGCATATAGACCTTCTGACACTGTAAATGACAACCTCACAACCAAGTTAGCCAGATGAACTGGAACAGGTTAAGTAGAATAGGTACATGTTTTTACCTGAGTCGACTTGGCAAGGGCAGAGAAATAGGTCTGCGGAGAACTTGTCACACATGGGATATTTGTGCATAGTCAATTGTCAACACGTCAGTGCTGACAGCTTATGGAGATGCGTTGTACATTGTCACCTTGCCAAACCTAAGGGCCTCACTGATGTTTAACTAATTCTATTGCATATGTTAAATTGGATGGGATGTCCAGGCCATATAGATGCAACCATGTTACCACCACTGTGGAATTGATTCTGTGTATGGAAGTATCATGTCTCCCCCAGTTAAGACACATGGACACCTCTTTCACATGACATAATGCAAGGGAGTACACAATGTACTGCAACTCTACAAACATACCGCTGACATCCAGTCAATCAGCCAAACACCAGTTCAGATAATGAAACAACCCAATGCTGATGGTACATCCTAGAAGCCTAGGATTCCACACAATAACACAAACACAGATGAGTCACAGACAACACAAGAGAACAACTGCCATGCAAAGTGATAATCAAGGTGCAAGCAGCATCAACATTTTCTCACTCATTTTCTCTTTTAGCTGATCACGGCTATGGGATCCAGCCATGAATCATGACCCCATTTGCCAACCCAAGCACAGCATCAGAGCGTGCCTATAATGAGGCACATCAGAGGACACACACCATAGTCGAGAGGACCTTTGGCATCCTGAAGTCAAGATTCAGGTGCCTCGACATCACTGGAGGCAGCCTCCTATACTCACCAGAAATGGTCTGCAAGATCATTTTGACCTGCGCCATCCTGTACAACATATGTGTAAGGAGGAACATTCCCCTATATGAACCCGACCCACAAATGCCTGAAGAGGAGGAAGAGGAGGACGTTGTCCATCAACATGAGGGGGACCATCCAAACACAGCTGCAGGATTGCGTCGGAGACAACACATTGTCCAAAATTTCTTTTCTTTTAACTCAACTCACCATCACATATGTCAATAAACACCTGTTCGAATCACTATATCATGGTCTGGGTAATCATTTTTGCATCACATTATCCCTAAGAATTATAATCAGAGTGTAGCCTCCTGGAGCATTGCAGAAATACATATTAGGATACTGAAAAATCTACATCATATTTGATGGGTATGAATGTACACCCAACTTCACACACACACTGTAAATGACATATATCATGTCCATTTCACATTTGAAGGGCAATCGCAGAGGACCACAGCTATTTCACACATACATGTTGGCAACATGGTTCATATGGCACACAACTAAGACACCATCATTCACTAAGGTAAAAAATGCCTCATGCATGAGGCAGTGGATGTGCTATAGCATTGGTAACAAGAAGGTATGACCAGACCCTTGACAGCGGTAAGTGTGACATCAGCCATTTTTGCAAGGAGTATGTGTGACAAGAAATCCATGTAAGCAGCAAATGGATAGCACAAGTGCCCCAGGTATGACTGGCATTGCTCACACAACATCCCCTGCACATGCCATACCAGGTCATAAGTCCTGTCACTGCTATGTTCTCAGTCTCACCCCATCCTTCCTCACGGGGCCCTGGAAATGGAATATTTGTACCCAGATAATCCCTCATCTACACACACCCAGACTTACATTCTGACTCCAGTTGTGCTTCCCTCTTTAGTATGGTATGCCATAGTCATTGTTCTTCTGTCTGCATGGACTTCTGGTTGAATAATGCACTGCCTTGTAGTCTGTAGGACCTGTAATCACCTGTCCATTGCTTCCCATGTGAAAGGTACTGTTGGCCCTTTGAACTTGATTCTCACCTACAGGACTTGTGAGAGACTGAAGCTGCACACACCTGTGTGCACCTCCATGCAGGCCAGCCATTTGAACCTGCACTGCCCTTGCAGCTGCCTGGAACGGCATAGAAACTGTCATTATATGTATAACACTGTTATGCATTGCCGTATAAATCACTCCAGTCTCAGTCTGCTCAATGTGTATTTGCCTTGTTCATTTTTGTTCCTGATTGACCCTGCATCCTGTTAGCCTGACTGGTTCCTGTCTTTGCGTCACAATAAAGGTTCCCTGTGGCTACATTTGTCTCATAGTTGCTTTCCATGCCCTCACTCTCCTCCTGTGGTATTGTGTCATGTAGGTCTACAATAAATTCTCAAATACATTGTATAGCGTAATCAGTTTACTTATTGTATCATGGGGTGGAACTTGTCTTCAAATAGCCTAATCATGTCCCATCCCTTGTCTGGGTTTCATGTATGCATGAGTGACAAATATTGACAGTGTACCATGGCTGTATGCTTGGATTGGGTATGGTGCCTCGAGCACAACAAACAACTTTAGATAATGTGCATGAAATGTCAACACTTGTTTGTACCCTGACAGTACACACACTGATTCACATTGCCCCCAACATATTGATGGGGCTTGCGTGGTGAATAGCTGTGAGATTAATCAGCACAGAGGCACTGATGTTCCCGGCTGCAGTCGGAATTTTAGAGGCCACCCTGTGTACAAATGTTGTGAAAAAACCTGCCGGTTTAAAATGCCTGATCCATTAACTTTGTGAGCACACCAAGGTTGCCCTGTTGTCAGTCTGCAGTGCCATAGCTGGACTATCCCCATGTGTGTTCTCAATTCCTCTTCGGCTTTCCTTCAATTCAGCTGTGAAGGATACTTTGTAAATGCAGGAAATGGCTCCACAGACTCATGAGTAGACCTGCACGTAACTGTGACAACATGGACCCCAATAATGACACAGGCTACAAATGGCCCCACACACTTGAACTGGACACCTTTGTGCAATTAACCACTGGAAATATGTGCACACGTTCTGCTTGGTCTGCTGGTCCTCCACTGCCACAGGATAAACATAGGTCATTTATATGACTCAAACTGTGGCGTGACATTACATTTGTGGATTGGTTTTGGGACTCGGTGTCACAAACACCGTACCCACATAGCATTTTCCAATGCCTGACTCATGGCCCGGGAAGTGGTATCCAACATTCCAGGAAATGTGATGGCCTAGTCTTGGAACTTTGCCATGATCAACCGTCTTCTATCTATCCTGTGCATGGTTTGTCATTGGAGAGGCTTATGTCCCAAAAAAACCTGGGAAGTTCACACAGCATTTGTTGCTACGTGTATGACAAACACATTTCCTTTCTCATTTCCACACTGAATAGCATCGGATGGTTAGGCAGATTGAGAACACATGCATACAAACACATTTAAGAAAAGCTGTCTTGTGATGTTCACACAGTGGGACAACTACATTAGTAAGAGCCAATTGTCACACATTGACACACAGGCAAAGAGTTACTGTATTGAGTTGCGTAGCCTTGCTATCCTCTATTGACGCACAACATGCCTAAACTGGGTAATGCCAATTTGTATTCCATACGTTTGCCCATCTATTACATCAGTAAAGAGTGCAAATCCGGTACAACAACTAGAGGATCATGGTCTGCAGTAGTATGATCTGTCACATGTGCCCATACAACGGAATGCACAATGTAGGTGCAAACAGCGTATCTCTGTATAGTCACACCTATCATATACTATTATAATTGAGAAATGACCCAAACCCAGTAAAAAACAGAAATGTTGACGCATACGTGTGAAAAAAGATGTAACTGCGTCAAAAAATGCTGCATATGCGTCGAAAAATGACGCTCACTGCCATGATACATCCATTGGCCCAGAGCGGTAATTCCCACATTGTACTTCATGAAATTGGTTAAGTATGAAAAATAATAGAAAATATGGATGCAGGGTAATTTCTAAGCATGTGCGTAAAAAAAAACTACGCACAGACTGTAAGCGTTATAATATTTTGACGCATACGAATAAAAACGCACCGCATTTGAGGCAGGAAGTGATGTAATAGGATATCCTGTTTACAGAGTTGGTACAGTGGGTGTACTTTCACTTTCACTTTGCAGTCTGTGATTTTTCTTGACTGTGTGGTTGTGTTTGGACTTGTCTCTCTCTGCATATTGTGAACTTGTCTCCTGTGTGGTCTTTATATTGTCTTTTGGTGTTTCTTAAGTGTCTATGTTATCCTGTGTAAGTGTATTTTTGTCATTTCTGGTGTCTAATTTTGGCTTTGTACTGTTGGGAGTCTGTTGTTGGTAGTGTTAGTTTGGGGATAGTTGGGCTGTTTTACTGTTAATTAGTTTTCCTTTCCCTCACCTACTTTCCCTTCTTTATCCTCTGTACCCCTTTATTACTTCTTTTTTTTCAAGCATGTTGGGTAGGCCACGTCTTGGTAGGATGGGAGAGGAGGAGCTGGGGGGATTTATTTGACTGGTGTGCCACTTCCTCCCATTAATGAATGAAGCAGGTGGCCGTGTGATACAGGGGTATTACACAGAGGCAAGGAGGCTCCGGTGGGCAAAGGTCCGGTATCATCTAAAAATAATATACAACACACCGCGCAACGACCACCAGCTAAAACACCGTTGGGCTGACCTGGTTGCCAGGGAGCAAGACCTGCTGGACCACCTGAGGATTGTGATTGGTGGCCCTGTTGTTGAGTACAATTCAGAGTAATGCACACATTTAAATGCTCTGTAGTGACAGTAGCAGATTTGTTCATATGCTGCAGGCAATGTTTTTGGACATGTGGAATGCAAGTTAAACATACAATTGCAGTGAGTTATACAATAATTCCTACACATTACCGTAATTTGTTGACACAACAGCTGCACTAACTTACAAAACACAACAGGAGCCTGTAAATTAGTGCTGCCTTCACGTCACTCGATGATGCAAATGTGGCTCTAACATATGTTTTATGCATGGTCTGTGAGTGTACCAGGAAAGACATGTTTTTAATCCAGATATTTTAAAGAAATAATGTGTCCCCCAATTATTTCTGATACATGTCTGAACTGGATTCTGACACATACGTAACAAGTTATTTCTGATCTCAGGTAACATCTTAGGCTGATAGTTGGACTTGGTTTTGCCGCAATTAAATTAGGGATGGATGCCAAAAGTAATGCACACGGGTTCATATCAAAATGTTTGGTGCAACTTACCATAGCTGTGGCACATAAAATGAAGCAAATGATACAAATTGAGGGGTAACAACTATCCATGGCCCTCTGTACATTGTACCCGTGTGTTTTACATTGGTCTTAGTCACAATAGCTGGACCCGAGCTAATGCATGTGTTACTCTATTGCCATGTACTTCTCATAAGTTATGGGATCATCATGGGATACCTGACGTTGAGGAATGCATGATCACAATGGATTAAGTGCATGATGTCAAGCAAGGGACCACTGAACAATTACATCATACATATAAAGTTAACTAATACTTAGCTAGTTTAGTTTGGCACACCCATGCTGATCAAGAGCAGCATGTGTTTAATAACTAACCTCCCAGTATGGAGGCTATCACTGACATGGGTGTATGCTAAGATCAGTAGACCAGCATTCCTGTAACTGCTGTCATTCCGAAGGTACATACAAATTGAAAACTACATCATCATGATTGACACACTGGTACATTTGCCTAACCATGTATTAATAATATCACAGTGTCAGTTTGCTATATATCCGCTGATCAAACAAATTGGCAAATGTAGGATGATGAATGTGGCTCATCTGTGATTTCCGAAACCCATATTGGGTAAACAGGGCAATGAGAGACACATTTCAGGTGCAATGACTACACCTGTGCCCATGCAGTCTGTCATGGATGAATACAATATACACTGTCAACATATATCTCCTTGTTGTATCCAAATATGAAAACTGGTCAATCCATGGCTGGCCTCAAACTGTCACCAAATAATTCACAGGATCCGTACCATTATGGGGTCATAGGGGGCATATGTGGCTGAGGGTACCCTTTTAATGTAGCATATGTAACCTAGACACAACACAGGCCCTACATGTAAGGGACCATAGAAAGCATGATAAATCATGCCCTTAATTCAACCCACATGTGCGTCACACAGTAAAGGATTGTCCTTTGATGCCCAAGCCACAATACCTGAGTGACTGGTATTGCACTCCCCCAGGAAAGTGGCTTTGCATTTCTCTCATTGATACACATGATGAGAGGAGTACACTCCATAAATGAGTCTGCAAACAAATGATGGAGCATGTTTGCCACCACATGATAGTTAGGGCCACTGCATGTGTGCAGATATGTGTGTATCACTCACTGGAGTGCTGAGGTCTGTACATGTTTGCAGTGGTATGCCGGTTGCAGTATCATCATGCCTGAGAGGCTGGACTTTATGATTTAATCTTCCACACGGTAATTGTATTTGGAAGTGTTGTACAGTGCACAGGCATTGAGCACATTTCTCCCTTCCATGCTTTACAGGTGGACCTGCCCCCTACACAATCGGAGAAGTGGCTTGATTTGCGGACCCAGACATATCCAGTAAGTGTTGATATTTCAGTTTTGTGTTGTGTTTGCAGCTGTTATGTGATTGACTCCTGTGTGTTGGACACATAGCAAGGTATAATGTGCTGGCAAATGATCTGAAATGTTACTTGACTAGAGTTTCACTTTTTTTCCATCTTTGAGTTGGACACTAAGTAGCATATAGTCATATTTTGGGATTGCAGTGCAACCCTGTAGGCATGGCCATGTGAAGAGGGTGACATTTGTTTTTGATATTTTTATAAAGAAAAATTAGCAGAGGTCCATATTCATGATTTAGTCAGCAAGTCAGACCCTGAATCTCACAGAATAGGGATGCCAAAGTCTTACCCACAGACTTCAGCCTCCCTGTTCACTAATGAACATGTTCAACTGTATGTTTGACTTCCTAGCAGCATCTAGCTCCACATGTTGTGCTACGTGTACAATGTCATAGGTGTGCATGCAGCTCATGGCCAGATGTGTGCTTGCATCTATCTGCTTGTTGTACGACAGGTATTAGTGGTATTAAATGATGTTGACAATTGTCTGCCTTTAAAAACATAAATGTGGATGGGATTGTCCAAGGTTTGGGTCTATCCTAGTTGGACATCCTCCTTACCTGTGATGGACTGCCCAAACCCATGTACTGCTGTCCAGAGCTTCCTGGGTGTCCTAGATGTTTTCGTTGCTTGTCCATCCCCCACCCTCAGGCACAGGCGTAGGGTTATGAAATGTGTACCTAGGACTGATGATCCAAGTTTAGTACACAGACATGTAAATCTGTAAATCACTTGTTCAAAACTAGGATACCCACTCATGATTAGCAATTGCATTCTATCCTGGCAATTCCATTTACAAATCACAGATCTTGTGGCCCTTGATTGTCATCCAGAAGTTAGTCATTAGATGGCCTGTCACATGTGGAGGACTTGCAGCATTTTTTAGGTGACAAATGGCTGAACAATGATGCACAGGTCATTTAAGTTGTTATACATCTTTTAGAGCATTGCTGTGCTGTTTGATAGGGCATGTGTAGGCTGCGTTGGCATGTACTTCCTCAGGGACAATCAGTGATCTGTATGACGAGATGGCCTGTTTCTGGTACATTAGATGTATTGTCTGATTTACTTCTGGAGCCATATAACACAATGAAGTACCTAAAGTTTGGTTTTATACATTTTTTTAACAGCAGCCAAAATTAATCCCATCCAGATTGGGGAGTTTCAGCGCAGGGCGATGCGTTACCGCCACATTCTGGATGTGGAGTCTGGGTTCCGCAACATGGCATGGGGTTCTCGCCACGAAAGAGCCTCTGGAGTGTGGAGGACATTTGCCTAAGGGAGCCCTTCCGTGTCCACCACAGACACCACCATCAGCACCACCACTACCACCCAGGTGGCACCAACCAAAGCAGGCACCACTGCTGGACCGTCAACCTCCACTGCTCCTGGACCTATCACAGCACCACCTGCACCTCCTCCTACACGCATGGCACCGACAACTGGACATACATCTTCAACTGGCACCCAGACCACCCCTGCTGCAGTCATTGACCCAGCAGATTTTCAACTGATGCAATGTGACATTGACCGTATGTTGAGGAAAATGAACAGGCTGCAGCAGGAGGTGGCTCAAGTGAATAGGAGGGTGCCTGCCATAAAGAAGACCCTGCGGAGGGCAAACTTGTAAACATTTTACCGTCAGCCATGATTCCCTCCCCTCTTTCTGGTTCTTTTCATTAGTGGGTTTAGGGGGCTTAGTGTTAGGTTAGAATAGGCTGTTAGTTTAGTTAGTAGTAGTGGGTGGAAGGGAGGGGGTATGATCATTTTAATATCTGTTTTTTATTATGTGTGTTGATGATGTTGGGGTTTTGGTGTTAAAAAAAATAATAAAAAAAATATATATATTTAAATAAAATCCAAAAATATATATATTTGTTTAGTATAAGATAGTATGTGTTTAGGTTAGTATATGTTGTACTCCATGGGTCCCGTCTTATAAGGGGGGTGGAGGGTTGATGTTTAGATCGTTTCATTAAATGTGATAAGTAAGTTTAGCTTAGGTTAGTTAGGGCCAGTTGCGGGTAATGTGTAGTTAGGATAGGTTAGGTTAGGTAAAGTGTTTCCCCAGGTTTTAGCTTCCTTTTTTACTGTTAAATAAATATTTAGGTACTCCTTTACAGTATGTGTCACATGCTTGGGGATCAGGGCCTTGGCATGGCTGAACAGTGTCGCTTTAGTATTTACATTTGTGTCCCATCCTGCAACCAAATCCCAATTGAGCTGTTACATTGGCAGCTACACCAGAGCTACTTTGCTAAGAATCTGCCATCCATTGCACCCACCACTCAATGTTACTATGGATCCCAAAGTATTGTTAATTTTTTATGTATGTTTTCAATGTCACATACTTTGCGACCAGATTTGGTATTGAGGACACTGTGTTAAGTCTGCCTGTAGCCTGATGTTCAAGTGAAGCCTTATAAGGTGAGTAGTAGTATGATCTCATGTAGTATGGTATACATAACTCACACCTATCATTTTTTACGTTGTTCAGCCAGGTTACATATTTGTACGTACACTCATACACATCCATTCATGCTGTATGGTGTGTGTTAGGAAACATTTGGGTCACATGTCACATACGTAAATATTGGCTTGAAGAAAACGTTGAAGTTAATAATTTTTGGCTTAGACATCCCTTGAGGAAGCGTTCTTCTGTCCAACACAGTATTATACTGTATAGTTTCTATTTCCCTCATAATTAACCCTCAGGAAGGGCAGATGATGGTACAATCCAGACCACAGTGCATAGTTATCAGGCAACATTCTTTCAAGTCAGTTGTATTGACATTCTATAATGATTGACCTGAGGTATACATCACTGATCTCCATCACGGTTGATGTGTCACATTACAGAGACAAAGTTGTTGTGTAAGTGCTAATTATTTTAAAGTGTTGTAGTGCTATATGTACATTGTCCATGATTGTGAGTCCATTAGTGTGACACCTTCCATTGTGATCCTACACAGGTGCAAAAGGACATGTAATTGGACATGCTGGGGTGAAGTGTCAGACAGTGCAGAGGGACAGGATTTGCCAATGAGTTAGGGAGAGACAATCACAGGGCAGGGTGACAAGATAAACAGTGGGCTGGAGAACAGTGCTTGTGAGCAGCTGTTGCAAGACTGGCATGTTACAAAGCACAGGACCTTGGTTATAGGTGGCCATGTGGCAGGGACTAGTGCTACCGGGTACTCTTACGGGTGAAGGTGATCTGTTCCACGTCTTCATCTTCTGATGTGTGTGTTGTCTCCTCTGCCCTTGGTGGTGGTGGTGGTTGTGAAGGGGCAACACACACCTCAGTGTTTGAAGACACGGAGTCAGACATCCCGGCAGCTGCCAACTGTGGGGCTATTAAGGGCAATACTGCAGCAAGGAGGAGCTGCTGGTTCTTAAGTATAGCAGCCACATCACTGTGGTAGGCAGCCAGGTCGGCCCTGAGGGGGTCAATATTGCATTCATGCACGCGTTGACACGGTTGTTGTTGGAGGTGTTGTGTCAACTCTCTTACAGCTGTGCTGATCTCCTTCACACTTTGTTCGAGTTCATGCAAGATTGATGTTCGCCCTTGCATGGCTGCTGCCTGTTCTGCAGTTGACATCATACACGAACGCACTCCCTCTAGGCTGGCTGCCATATTTTCCATTCCACCCGCACCTCCTTGGCCAGCTCCCGCTGTACTCCAACTACAGTTCTCTCAAAGCTGGTGCCAGTGTTGTCAGAGTCCTCAGCTGGGTTGGAGCTGGCAGGTCGTACAATTGGGGTGGTTCCTCTGTGATGGCTGCTACTTCTGTGCTCCTCCTTGCGACTGAAGGTGGGGTCTGGAGGGTCCCAAGGACATCTTGGAGGGTCTGCTGGCTGATGTTTGTCAGCTCGTCATCCATGCCATCAGGGAAGTCCAGGACAGGCATATCCCCAGGAGAGCCATCGTCCTCTGCAATGAGATATGGTACAATTAGTGTGTCTGTGTTGTGGGATTTGTAATGTGACATCCCTGCCTTCCTATTTGTTGCACATTGTGATCTTGGTTCCGATTCATTACTCCTGTCTTTCATATTAGCATTCTCCCATGGCCTAAGCCCCACCTTCATGTCACATGTATTGTGGTCAGTTTGGGGACTTGTCAACATCACATCCTCTAGGTCTTGGTTCTGGCCAAATTGTGAATTGCCACCTTCTTGTCCTACTCAACCCTCCGTCTACTTCCATTTTCATGGTGAGGCCTTGCACTGGCTGTGGTTGTTCTGATGGCCCTAGCACCACACTTCACAATCTGGAACTGACCCAGTCTCAGATATTTCACATCCCGCTATATGTTGCTGAGACCTAGCATATACTATGTATAGCATTGGCATGGCACACTACATATGTCAGCATTGGAGTGTGTAATGTTGATGTTGGGGAATGTTTGCTACATTGGATTGCACTGATGGTCCTAGCAGTGTTCCATTTCCTCTTCTGACTGTGAGGGTGAATTTCACTAGCCGGTGACATATGCCCCCCCCCCCTCAATGCTGTTGTCTGAGCAGTATGACATTTGGGATGTTGCATGGTGTCATTGGAGCTATTGTGACCCAGGCACAGGGTGGACCCTGACATATGCAGGATGGGTATGGCATTAGTGCTGTGTACCTCATAATGTTTATGACAATTGCTAATGTTTGTAGCAACTATGGACAATCAGATTTGACAGGATTGGAAAATTTTTATTGATTACAGGGGATTGATAGAGTTATCATCCTGAACCCTCTAATTTGGGTGTGTTTGATCCATGGGGACGTTACTGCCATTAGCTACTTGACCTGCACACACAGCAGAGGTGGTAGTGGAAACTGTTGTCAATGTTAAATTCCACTTGCAGATATGGCCTGAGACTGTTAATGGAGCCCTAGTTCATGTAGGAAGAATACCAGCTGACGTGTGACAGCAGGCCAGTTTTACGTTATACCCTACCCTCCTGGACTGGCTTTACCTTTCCAACATCCTTGGCATGGCAGCATACCCCCATGCAAAGGTTGTTAATGTAGTGTGGTACTGTGCCCCAGGTTTCCTCTTAACGGGCCATGCCCCCCTGCCGTGCCCCTTTACCCATTCCACTCCTTGAATATCATGGCTTACATGCATTGTGTAGTAGGTATGTCCCCCCCCGCTTGCAGTTAACATTTTAGCATTTTAATTCCACATGCGACTTACCCTGCATGTGTGTTGTCTCCTGGTAGTCTGCGCTGTCCTGTCCTTGAATCCCTGTGACGATCTCCTCAGGGATGACAGATGCCACCATCTCCTCCATGTGGTCCAGGGCCTCCTGCGGTGCTGGACTCCCACCTCCAGTCTGCAGTGCTGCCTTCCTGTTCCTGGCCATCTTTTGCTTGGTCCTGCGCTTGCAGTCATGCCAGCATTTCTTGCACTTGGTGACTGTTCTCCCTACTTCTGCCACACTGTTTATCTTGTCAACAATTTGTTGCCACATTACCTCTTTCCTACTGATTGGCAACTTTGAGGTGACAAACAGTGGGTGCTGGTGTTCCGTCACCTCTTTCACCAGAATTTCCTGCTCCTCTGCACTGAAGCAACACTTTCTTTTCTTCCTGTCCCTGTCCTGTGTCTTCTGTGGGTCCTCCTGGCTGGTTCCTTGTCTGTTGTCATCTCCTGGGGTCTGTGCAAGCATCTGGGATCCATTTTGGCTCTCCTTAGAACATTTTGCTGTGTTTGCGCCACTTTTTGACTCACACCAGTGGTTTGCGCCGCCGTGTGTCAAAGTATAAATTTGACACCCGAGCGGCGCAAACAAATGGCGTTAGCTGGCGGTAAACGTTTTGGTGCAAAACTGCATTGTGCAGTTTTGCGTCAAAAAGTATAAATATGGCCCTTTGTCTCCTAAATTAAGCCTTGTTGCTTGTTGCCAAGCTACCAAAGGTTGAGCTGGGGTTAATTTATTGAGACCTAACTGAACCTATTGGGAGTTACCTTCTACGTGTAGGTACTTACCTGCCTTTACCAATAATCCACTTTCCAACAAACACAAATTATGTTTTGCTTTGAGAAACAAATCCCACCACAACACTTTGTGAAGGGTTTGTGTCTCAAAAGTGATGCAAACATGGTGCAAAGTATTAGTGAGTCTGGGATGTAGAGGCCCTGCAAGGTAACTTTGTGAAAATGTGTCATGTTAGTTTAATAGTAATCCATATATATGAGTGCAAAAGAAGGAATAATAGAGGCCAGACAGTAACAAGCATTTTCAATGCAACGGGTCTCCGATTTGTTCGAGTTAGAGCTATTAGCGTTATAAAGCAAAAAAAAAACGCAGCACGATCGCGCTATGTAAAATGCAGCGCGATCGCACTGCATGGAAAATAAACAGATAAAGTAGTCCGGACTCCAGGCTGAAAACATCGAGCCTCTTATGTTTTTGGTACTTTACCGGTGCTGTGTAGGTGGGCTAAACACCGGAAAAGGCATGACGTATGCATGCCTTTCACAAATGAAAGCAAGCGGATTTTAAAAGGCAAGCCCACGAACCAATGTAAGTGACTGACATGGCATGGGCTTGGTTTGAAGCCCAAAGAGAGATTACAGAATGGACGGAGCGCTTTGCGCTCGCCCATAAAAAAGGGTAGATATGTAATGCTAGCGGAGAGCAGTTCGGAGAACTGGTGGTAAACAGCCATAGCCTAAACCAGAACAGAACTTCCAGGTAATACAACTTAATGACAACTACATCCGCAAAACAGTACAATTATGTCTTTAGTAAAGTACATATTAGTGTGTAGATAACAGCATGGGATTCTGCAAATTGACAACAAGATTACGTTGCCTGCTGTCTCCTCTCATTAAAGTGACACATTTTAGCCATTGAGGTTGAATGATTGTGTATCTAAATTGGACACTTTCTTCGATGTAACTATGTGTTTTCATTAACTTGGCTGTGTCACATGCGCAGCAGTTTTAATAGTCTTCCTTGCCTTTGTGTCCTGCCTCACCTGCCCTCCTGCCTGACAGCAATATGTTTTATTATTCACAGCGCAGGGTAAAATATGCTTCTTGAGTAAATTAGGACTTGAGAGTCAGGCATCAGCCTCCTTCTGCGAGCGCTAAAAGGACTTCATCAGTCAAGAAAAGGCTGTCAGGGGTCGCGTGCATCACACACACACAATGCTAATGAATGGGCATTCAGAGCAGCATGACATCCAACATAGACGAGATCAAGTCAAAAGAAATTTAATGGAATGGAAGAAAGGGGCAGAACGACTTCTATTGAAGAAAATATACAAATGAGTAACATATCCAGATGTATTTCCGGGGTTCTTTGTACAAATACATACAATCTACAGAAATAGGCACTGGAAAACGACTTGATCTGGGAAAAAGGAACCCATCGGAAGAAGAGTTGGGAAGGATGTGCCTTTCATTTTTTGAGCACTCACTTATCTTGCAAAATATTACCTAGTGGACCATTAACACATGAACGCTTTAAGAAGCTGCTCTGAAACAAACCATCTTGTTCTAAGACACTCTTTAAATGTGTGCGTCCAGTACGGAAAGGCATATGTGGCATATTTGTCCCTATTTCGTGCTTATATCATTGCAGTAAATTAGTCAAATCCATTTTCATTTGAGCATTTCATAGCAAGTTCTTCCCGTTCCTTAGGACTCCTCAAATGCATTTGTCAAAGAAGTCAGTCTCCTTGCACAGCAAATGTAGTCTCAAAGTTTTAGTTGACAAACGAATAGTCTGTGACTCACAGAGACAATCAGCCAGGGGTTCCCCCGGCAAATATTAGTCGTGACAAGTTCAAATTTATGATGTTGATAAGTTTCATGTTGTACTTATGAAGTTAATTCCTACCATGAACACAAGCAGGTGCCTAACTGAAGTCATGAAAACGATAGTGTTGGCTTCCAGTAGTAGAAAAGCAAACAGTTTCATTTCAGCAAGCCCTTCTTGCTTTTTCAAGCATCAAAAGCTAAGTTCAAAAAGAGGCTCCGCGTCAGAGATAGTTCCTGGAGGCAAGGTTAGCTCGAGCAAGAAAACATGGCTTAAGAAGGTTATAGTTGCACTAATGAGAGTAAACATGGTTCATGTTTTCATGCATGTATCAAGTACAAAAATACTGAAATTGAGTCAGTATTAATTCATGATGTATGGCCAAGGTCTCAGTATCTTTAGCAAGGGAATGCAGTCGCATAACATGCGTTGTTAAGGCCTGCTATGGTTAGGGTTGTTTACAGCCTTTTATTCTTTTTTAGGTCATTTTGATAGGTTTTCTCTAGTATTTCAAGTTTTTGAAAGGAGTATTTCACTAGTGTTTATAAATGTTTCAACTAAAAACACAGTTTTGTGCTTTTCCCTTTCTTTTTTGTTCTGATTTCATTGCTGCAAGTACAATGCACTTATTCAATTTAAAGAAAAAAATGTAACAGGATATAATCCTATATTTTCTGTTCATTCAGTGATGATTTGCGATTTACAAGGGGATGAGTCTCTTCCAGACACTCGTCCCTTCATCGTTATAAAAACACTTGGATAGGTTAAAACATTATAGGATCTAAACATACATTTAGAGGGGTGATTCTTTTCTTCTGCAGAGTCCGCAAAACAGATATTGCCAGATCCCACAAGACCAATCGTAGGTATTTCCATTTCCACCCCGACGTAAAGAGCTCTACAGCCTGATTGAGTAAGGTCCGTGTTATATTAGTACACCCGATATTTAACATCGCCAATCTGGTGAAAATGAAGAGTCTATGCACACTGATTATTCTTAGGCATCTGATTGATCGAAGTGCATGCATAATCGAGAGACATCTCTAGAGAGTGAAGGGCCAAGAGATGTTCAGTAGTCATATGCTGAAGACAGAAGGTAGGTTTCAAGCCCTCTTCAAAATTTGAAAAAATAGCTTTTAAGTTATAAGTGCGCCGACTGGTTGTTCCATAGCGCATGGGCTCATGTGCATGGAGTGGACTCTCCCAATCTCTATGTTTATGGTTGATCAGATTACACGAAAATCTTTGAACATTGATCACAGGCTTCTTTCTGGATAGCAGATCAGCAAGATCTGGAGCCATCAACAGTAGCCTGGCATTCTGGTCTTTTGTGGACCACACACAATGTATCAAACTGTGATCTTTCTTTGATAGAGAGCCAATGGCATGTTTTCAGAGTGGCATGAAGTAGGTTAAAGGCTCAGTTTGAAATAAGCTAGGAGCTCTATGCTCTTTAGAGTTTCATGATATTAAAGGTTAGTGGTGTGATAAAGAATTGATTTGAAGAAGGAAGCGCTTGCTACTTTTGTTAACCCATAGAAAAAATCGATATTTAGTCAAAAGAATCTCTACGATTGAACGATGTGCTTGAGTTCGCCAGTTACACTGAATCCAGCATCGATGATTAGAACATGGAATGGTAGGAGTGATGAGGATGATATGAAGGACATATGTGTAGTGTCCAGTGATATCAAGAGCAAGGACAGTCTTAAGAGATCATAAAAAATTGGACAACAATATGTAGATTTCAAGAATAATTATTGGGTTGGCATATGTAAATCAAGCATTGTTGACAAGGGAAAACCAACAGGGTGGGAACCTGCCAATGTAAAGGCAACACATGGGTTTTCTGAAAGAGTGCAAGACTGTCATATGCAAAATTTGATTTTTGTCATTAAGTGTGGATCAACAGTTCAGAAAGCAGTGAAAATATTGATCATGTGTGGGTAGTCAAATTTTCATGAAAATTTGGACGTAAGAGAAATGAGGATGAAGTGAGAGGTGGAGGTAGGTACGGTTGTACATAAGCCTCTAAAAACGTAGATAAGTAATAGCCTAGTTTTTTATTAGTGTTCCGAAAATATAGCAATGCAGAAAGGGAGAGGGATGGAGTTTTTCTATTAGTTCTAATTTGTATGATTGAACAATTATAAGAGATTATATTATATAGTGTACCCACACAAAAAAATCTGTATAATTGTCGTTTGCATTTTTAATGCTTCATAATATGTCTAATCTCGTTTTTTTGCATTGCCTTTTCTTCTTAATTATTAGAAAAGTTACTATCTGATAAGTTGCTGTGATTCTTGTGTAGTTACTTTTTCCAATATAGTGTTTTCAAATATTTAATAAAAAAATAATTAGTAAAAATACGTCTTATAAGTAATTAAAAAAAGCTCTCTGGGTAGTTAAAAGGAGCTGATATTTAGATGACCAGGACGCATTGGGCACTTCAGAAGGATGCATGGGTCCTCTTCTATAGTCAAATAAAGGAATCAGATGTTTTCACAGAACTATCTTACCTGTTCATTAAGTAAACATAATGGATTGGAAAAAAGACTCAAACTCTCGTATCAACGGCTAGACAACTAGAAAAGACTTTGCCAAGAAAGCCACCCAATTCACCAAGGAACTGATACAATGATTACATGTACTTTCTGTCCGTGATGATTTGGAGGTCAAGAGTCAAGGATCAAAAAGCACTAAACTGTATTGGTATCTCTCAAGCCAAAATTAGCAACCTAAAGAGAAAAAATAAAAAGAGCATTTGTTTACGAAGTTCTTTCATGGACCCACTGAGTGCCCACGTTATTAAACTCTGCAAGAAGATCTGGACTGGATCGCCTCCTTCCTCTCAAACCGTTCCCAAAGAGTTTACCTCCCACCGTTTTGCTCAGACCCCACCGAGATCATCTGCGGCGTACCTCAAGGCTCATCGCTCAGCCCGACACTCTTCAATGTCTACATGAGCCCCCTCGCCGACATCGTACGCAAGCACGACATCATCATCACCTCCTACGCCGACGACACCCAACATATACTCTCCCTCACCAAGGACCCCGCCAGCGCCAAGACCAACCTACAAGAGGGCATGAAGGACGTCGCAGATTGGATGAGGCTCAGCCGCCTAAAGCTGAACTCTGACAAAACTGAAGTCCTCATCCTCGGCAACACCCCATCCGCTTGGGACGACTCCTGGTGGCCCACGGCCCTCGGCACCGCACCGACCCCCGCAGACCACGCCCGCAACCTCGGCTTCATCTTGGACCCTCTTCTCACCATGACCAAGCAAGTCAACGCCGTGTCCTCCGCCTGCTTCCTCACCCTCCGCATGCTCCGCAAGATCTTCCGCTGGATCCCCGCCGACACTAGAAAAACCGTGACCCCCTCCCTCGTCACGAGCCGCCTGGACTACGGCAACACCCTCTACGCTGGGACCACCGCCAAACTCCAAAAACGCCTGCAACGTATTCAAAACGCCTCGGCCCGCCTCATCCTCGACGTACCCCGCAACAGCCACATCTCCGCACACCTGAGACACCTGCATTGGCTCCCAGTCAGCAAAAGGATCACCTTCCGACTTCTCACCCACGCACACAAAGCCCTCCACAACAAGGGACCGGAATACCTCAACCGTCGCCTCAGCTTCTACGCCCCCACCCGTCTCCTCCGTTCCTCTGGCCTCGCGCTCGCTGCCGTCCCTCGCATCCGCCGCTCCACGGCGGGTGGGAGGTCCTTCTCCTTCCTGGCAGCCAAGACCTGGAACTCCCTCCCCACCAGCCTCAGGACCACCCAGGACCACTCCGCATTCTGGAGACTCCTAAAAACCTGGCTTTTCGAGCAGCAGTAACCCCCCCCCCTTTCCCCTAGCGCCTTGAGACCCGCACGGGTGAGTAGCGTGCTTTATAAATGTTAATGATTTGATTTGATTTGATTTGAAGAAGCAGAGTCTAGGAAAGCCTTCCCTGAAAGAGTAAAGCAGACGACTGAGTACCAGTCCTACCAGCACTACACCTTGCCCAAGTTCTAAGGCTACTTTGATTACTGCCCGCCAGGTGTAGCCCCTTCAATGATACCTACCAATGAAGGCAGCCTATTAACCTCATAATGCAAGTAGAGGTGAAGGGGAGCTCTTGCATGAAGGTTGTCAACCGACGTTGTGTGGGATCAGGACTGTACTGACACCCCCAACATAAATTCAAGTCCTTTGAAACTCACTCAACTAATGTTCAAAAGAAACTTTTTGTGGCATCGGGGCGTGGCCGAGTAGACTAAAATGTTATCTAACTCTATTCAGTTGGAAGATCTCCTTCACTCCTCTCTGGGCCAACACAACATTATATATAGGACTGGAGGTAACAATGGAGATGATTAGCCTAGAATGTCTAATAGGAAAAAAAAACTCAAAAGTGGCCTGCCCCACAGTTGTGGCTGAATAACTCTGAAAATTGAACCAAGTCCAAAAGTCCTGGAAATTGGGAAACACATGTCATCCAATAGGGTCAATAGTGGATGTAAATAAAGTCTGAACTCCCAAATCATTGTTCTTCTATTTATTCCCCTACCGGACAACTTCATGGTACAGCCATATCTAAATGTACAAGTTAACAAGGATGGGCAAAGCCAATAGGTCTGTCTTTGGCAGTCAACATTTTGGCTTTGTAAGTGCTTGTTTCTTTTTGTACAGTTTCTTTGCAAAATGTTATATTTGGGAAAGGTGCCAGGCCCTCATCAATGTAAAAAAAACATTAACTAAGAGCAAAAATAGTTTTTGGTCTCAAAAACCACACATTGCCATAGTGGTTTTTGCCCCTTTCGAGAACTACTTTGTATGTACATGTGCTCTTTGTGCCTCTTTGTTAGCTTAGCCAGTGTCTGAAGTGAGCTCAACCGCATTGCTGTGCTGGGCATAAAAATTGTATATTACATAATAACAGAACCATGGATTAAGAGGGCTGGTTGAAAGCCCCCATAAGTAAGTTTACTGTACGTATAGCTTTACAAAAATGCAACTGAAATATGATATGATCTGGCATGTCATACCCTTTTCTTTCTAGCAGAGTACAGCTCAGGGGCCAATCTACCACATATGTACCACACAATGAGCCAATGTGATCAACAAAGAGGAAACTTTGTATCATTTATTTTCAGTTTGTTTTCAATGTAAATAAATACAGGAATTCTCTTTTAATTCGAGCAGTGATCGAATTAAGACCAGTAGTTAACTTTTAACGATCTTCACAGCGAGTGGGTCCGGCTTATTTTAAAAGTGTGTTCTTTGTTGAAGGATCCGTAGTGGGAGATATTGCAACTATCCACACTAACAGAGATGTCTTACATTGTGCCATTGTCATAGATGCCATGTAGTCTCTTGTGACAGCTTCAGTACGCCCCTCAATGTTGTGCAAGGGTGCTAACCCATCCATGATATTCAATGGAAGCACTGTTTAAGTCAGTGGTTCCCAACCTGTGGTCCGCAGACCCTCAGGGGTCCGTGACACATTCCCAGGGGGTCCGCAGGCCTGGGCTGGGAGGAAGGCTTTTCTCTAGCTAGGGCCTCTGACAAACACGTGCATGCGTGTTTTCATATTTATTACTTCCGTTGAGCAGTTTTAAGCGCACTGCAAAGCTCCTTGTACTGCAAAAATAAAAGCGTCAAGCTAACTCAAGTGATTAATGTATCTGCTGGAGAGAGATGGGAGTTTTGTGCAGTGGCAGTTTTGACTCAAAGGTAGCACAGATGGTTAATATGCCTGCTGCAAAGAATGTGTATCATGCAAAGAACAGTATTTTATGTGCATGACACAGTGGGTTACTGCTTTTGTCACAGAGATTATTTTGTTACAATGCAGTTCATAATCGTAATCTAGCACAGTGAGCTGTGAATTGCCATTAAAGAGCTGCATGCAAACCGCATGGCACTAATTGGAAAGTTATTTTTTTCCTAGTCTTTCATTTTCCTTATGCTGCTAAAAAAGGTTTGCTTGTGTAGAAATACATTCTTATTGCTAATGCAGTGCTTAATTTGTCCTTGTTGTTTCCGGTGCTGAGCACCAGCACTTATTTTTGAGGGCCAGGGCTTATTCTTCTGCCTCAAGCATTTGCTGTGAGCAAAAGACACATATGGGAAAGACAGAGGAAGGGAAAAACGAAAAAGAGCCAGAAAGGGAGAAAGTAGAAAGCTGCTAGAGTGAGCTGAAGTGGCAGGGAGTGGCTTTATATGGATTGAAGAGTCCCGAGATAGCTTCAGGATTATGCTGCCGCAGTATTCCGTGTACCCACATTTAATTGCAGCAGCCGTGTGTTTAAGAGGAGGGCTTTGGGCACCAGCATGTTCTTATTTACAAATTAAGCTCTGCGCTAGCGTTATCGCTAATCACTGTGCTGTGTTCTGAATCCTAAGTTTGTGCTTCTCCGGACCAAGCACTCTTAGAAAATGCCTACCAGTGTGGATGACATGTGAATCCTACACCTTGTAGTCCCCTGCAAAGTGCCCTGACACCCTACAGTGGTATGAGAGGTGCTATAAAACAAATGAAGTACATGTGACAGAGAGGCTAGGGAGAGATGAGAGGCCCTTATGGTTTACTTCCTTTCCCCTTCACTTATTTATGTGAAAAAGCTTTCTCAGATCTTGCATACCTAAAAAATACAAACAGAAATCACTCCGGAAATGTTGAATCTGACCTGAGGACTCACCTTTCCTAAATAGAACCAAACATTGAAAAGGTAGTTGCCGAGATGCAGCGCCAACCTTCCCAATAAAATGTTTCGATTTTTGCATATTTTTTCAATATAAAAGAATTTTACCTTTAGTAATTTGAGTATTTGTTTGGTGTGTACTTGTTATATATTTTGTGAATTACTGTTTTAATGTTTGAAAATTAAATCGTACAAATTGCTGGGGGTTCCAGTAATGATTCTTTAAGGGTCCTCAGGAGTCAAAAGGTTGGGAACCACTGGTCTAAGTGATTCTTATATTTAATGTGCACCATTGTGTTCTATGTGGAGGAAATACTCCATAAATTATGAAAGACAGGTACAACAAATAGTGACTGTAATGTGGGCTCATCAAAATATAAATTACCACTTACATAAACCAATAGCGGAGTAGGTAAGCTATTAACCCCTTTCATATTGTTTAAATAAACTCAGTGAGAAAAGCAGGACATGGCTTGAAAGTTCCTGTGACAAGCAGACAAGACACCTTCTGAAGTGAGAAAAATACCTCTGTTCCAGCCCTTCAACACTTAAAGCACCAATCAGCCAAAAACTGTGGCTAGCGCCTGTGCTAAACTTCTGTGATATGGTCTTATCTTACAAGGAGAATGTTAGCCGCAAATGTTTGGTAAGAGTTTGTAGAACTGTTAACACCTCGGATGGGTAATATACAGAACGCGAGTGAATGAAGTGGTGAAGTATTGTAAACATCTTCTGAGTTCATGTCAGGAATGCAATTCATGATCGCGCACATTTTATTTGTGACACGCTGGGTCTGGTGAACTGTCACTTCAGTTGGCACACGGAAGCAGGTTTTGAGAAACACACTTGCAGTCAGAATAATTCACGAGCCGTATAATTAAAACAAACGTCTGTACTGCTGAATGACGTGCATGGTGGTGGGGCAGAATGGGCTGGTCATGTAGGTGTGCTGCTATTCTCCAAGCTGACGAGGGGAGCATGGCCTGCCTCCAAGGTACATGCTTGGCAGTCACCACCCAGAGATGAGCCGGCAGTGCATGAAGTTTAGCGCAGAATGAGGTATCACCTGATGCGTAGGTACTCATCATCTACCACCACACAAATCCATTTTATGCACCACACGGCTTGGTGTGCATCTGGTACTTTTTTGCTAGTAGTGTTTCTGGGTGGATGGCACGACACCATCTGGTGCGTAGCCTGGTCAGTAGGATTGGAGGTGTGCGAACCTCAGATTTCCCAACAATCAAGCAGGACATGAGGGGGGCTAAGGGGCATTTTTAAGATCATCAAAACAAAGAGATCGATTGTGTGTTTGTATGTAAAAACAACACTTGAAATCTGAGAGGCACCTCACCCGGCTGAAAGCACTTGTATCCAAATATTTGCAGCAGCATAAATTTTTTATGGGTGTGTAAAACCCCAAACACCTCCTAAAGCTACGCTCCTGCACACCATCCCCAAAATGTGCCCATGAGGAACACAGTCAAGACTGATTTGCATGTGGCTGGGTCCAAACTGGGGTGGCATGGTGAGCAAAAGAACAATGGATTAAACCCAGATCTGTGACTGGGGGTGAGTGTTTGCATTGTTCAGCACTACGTCCATCATCCCTTCGTATTGCTAACTTTCTACCCTGCTCCAAAAGGAACCAAAAGGCCCATCCACTGCAGTCATTGGAGGATCAGATATGTCATGTGGAGATAGTTGATTTGATTAAGTTGCAAGGAGACTGCCAGCTCTTGCTAGGCCAAGCATGTCTCCCTCCAGTCACTATCATCCAACTCACCCCCACTGAGCCCTCCCACCTGTGTTTCAGAAGAAGAAAGTGATCAGGTGCATTAATCATCAAGAAGCAATAGATCACAGAATTAGCTCCCTTGCCCAATCTTCCCATCAACTGCTTGGTCTCAAGATGATTGTATTTGGGGTTCTGGACATTTACTGAGAGGTTAACAAGCAAGGCATGATGCAGCTGAAGGTAACAAAATAATTGCGTGTGGGAGAGGCAGTATTGGTCCCACAGCTCCTGAAAGAATATCAATGTCCCCCCTCAGTGAACGTCCCCAAGTAGGTGATTACCATCCTGTCCCACAGGGCGAACCACAGAAGACTTGCCACTTGCTTGAGCCAAGTACCCTGCCACAGCATTATCATGTCCATAACGTGATGATTTCTGTGTGGAGATAGCACAAGCTGCTCTCCAGCAAAGCAACGTCACCTGTGTACAGGAGGGAATTGCAGGAGATATTGGATTGCCTAAAAGAAGTTCCATGAGGTGGTGTTCAAGATGATACATGAGGTCATCCTACCCCCCCTGTAAACCACTCATTTATCACAACTTGGTGCGCACCAAGTTAATATGTCAACAGATCAGTCATAACAAGGCACCCATTGAATGGGGACTTTCTCGCAGAGGCAAAAGCCACTTAGTGCTGCCTCTCCTGCCCAAAAAATGGCCCTCATCTTCAAAGTCAGTGATCAAAATTGCTTTCAAGGGATCGGATGGGGGAAATTAGACAGAACATACGGATAGCGAGGGAGACACTTCATTTTGAAAATGGCAATGCACCCTGTCGGGTTCAGCTCCCCTTTCCCAAATTCCTATCCAAAGCTGATGCAAGGTGTTGAAAATTGAAGGGCCAAGCCAGGTCTGGGAATGAAGAGATGTAAATTCCAACATACTTGAAGGAGTGTTGCTGCACTGGTACCTCAGGCACCAGAGACACTCAGCAGTGTCTCCAGCATCTGGCACCAAGAGTGATTTGCAGACATTGATCTAGAACTTGAGGCCTTCTCATAAAGATGGAGGATCGCAAGCATCTGGGGTCCGAACATTGAGGGTCGCTGAGGAAGAAGAAGACATCATCTTCATAGAGGGTGATGCAGTCCTCAACACCTCCCTCCCACTGCCATTCCCCAACCCGAGTATTGCACCTAATCAGGCATGTCATAGGCTCAATGGCATGGACGACAGAGGGCAACCCTGACGAGTGCCTTTGCGAATCGGGAAAGGGGAGGACAGGACTCCATTGACACAGACCTGGGCAGTAGGGACATTATTTAGGAGACCAATAGGTCTATGGAAGGAGGACCCAAAACCAGACGGCTGGAGCGCGGCCTCCAGAAACAGCCATTAAACCATGTCAAATGCCTTCTATAAATCCACAAGAAGGAGGGCTAAGTAGTGACCAGGGCGTCTCAATTGAGAGAGGGGCAACTGTACCCTCTGAATGCATTGTTGGGTGCTCCTGCCTGGCATAAGGCCACACTGATTCAGATGGATTAAGTAAGACAGTATCTGGCTCAACGTAGTCCCTAAGACTTTTGCGCATATCTTGATGTCAACAATAATAAGGGAAATTGGCTGGTAAAAGGAGCAGCTGTGCGCAGGCTAGTCCACCTTTGGTATAACCACAATACTGGCATTGTCTACATCTGGGGGAAAAGAGACCCATTTCTGAGCCACATTTCTGCTTCATTTTATAGGGCCAACAGGTGGGGTATCAGATGAGTGCATAACACTTAAAGAATTCAATAGGAAACATGTTAGGGCCAGTGGTCTTGCCTGATTAAAGGTCAGATACAACCAAGCTTATCTCCTCCGCTGTTAAAGGTTGATCAAGTTCACAGGCCAAGGAGTCAGGACTAGAAGGCAGTGGGATATATCAAATTAGTGGAGATTCAATCTCACACAGGGAGTCAGGAGTGCTGTATAGAGGTTTTAATAATAAGCTGCAAACTACTATGCAATTGCAGGCATTTCCTGACAGAGGCCCCTGGGGGAGCCCCAAATGGCCAGTACTATTCTGTTGGAGCCATCTCAGGTCACCAGCCAACAGAGTAATTTGCTGAATTTATCTCCGTATTCATATACCCTCTGGCTTGATACTCTCAAGCACTTCTTTGACTCTTCCACAGAGACCTGTCGCAGTCTGGATCTCAGCAGCGCCAGTTGGCAGTTGCCTTCTTCTGGGTCCCAAGCACAAGCTTGTCACTCCAGGGTAAGGATTTGGGTCTTCAGGTCCACCACCTGCGCCAGTTGGCACTGCTCCTTTCTGTGCACATACCCTATAAGCAGACTTCTCAAGGTAGGTTTATTTGCCGCCCACAAGATCATAGCAGATGACACTGACCGTGACTGATTCTAAAAAAAGGCAGAAGGTCCTCTTTCACGAAGTGGGTGCAGTCCTGGTTGCCATGCATTAAATCTCCACAGCAGATAAAGGGAGCCCAGATGAGTCCCCCATAGTAGGAGTAGGGGTGCATGACCCCAGATTCCTCGAAGCAGGATCCGGATGGACTCCACCAACAGTAATTCACAGGCTGGGAGTCAGAGCAGGTCAATTCTGAACTCTATTTTGTGGGCCACTGACGTGTGTATAGGATGACTGTGGCCACTGCTCTGTCACCAACTCCGAGGCCTGTCCATGAGTGTCAGAGAAATAGTTCAACAAATGAAAGATCACCTTGAGATAGGCTGAGAAAAGGAGCATGTACTGGACCCTGAGTGCACAAAGTTTCTGCTTGACTTTCTCAAATGAGCAGAGGCACTGCTGGACCGCTCCGGTACAGACTGGAAAGATCAGAATTTTGGCATTGAGGTATTGCACGTCTTGTTGATTTCAACCTTCTTGGAGGATAACATTTCAATGATTGAAGATGCATGCTATCCTGGGTGGGGGGCAGTTGGAGACCGGTCAGGCACGATGTGCCTGTTCCACCACAAAACATCAGGATGCTTTATCTATCGGAACCAAGGTCCGGAACCATTCTTCTAGAAAGCTGACCATCTCGGTTAGCTTCACCCCCTCTGGAAAACCAATAAGGTGCAGGTTGTTTCTCCTGGATTGATTTTCAGTATCTTCTGTCCTTTCTTTCAGGATGGCTGCTGTGGACATCAGCTTGGAGACCTGGCATTTGAGGGTCACCACCTCATCCTTCATTGTCAAATTCTAGGCTTCAGCCTATGTCACCCTCTCCGCCACTTTGTGTAGGTCCTGCAGGAGGGAGAGATCAATGCAGAGGTTGTCTGCTTTAGATTCCACTGTCTCTCTAGAGTCCTGAATTGCTGTAAGGATCAGTGGCGGCCCCTCAATTAGAAGGGAGGAGCTTCGCCCGCTAAAAAAAAATGCCTCCAGAACGGAAAAATAAAATGGTAATAAACTTTCTTTATTACCATTTTATTTTTCAGCATCCTGAACCAAGTGTCAGAACGGGGCTGGTCTTGTTTAAAGTGTACATGTCCCTTTGGCCAGCTGTCTTGAGATGGCCAGCTTGACATGCGCACTTTAAACTTCTCTAACCCAGCTGTGTTAGAGAAAGCACAGGTGGGAGAGGCCACTCCCAGCAATCCTGACTGTTCTTTGATGCTGATTATCAGCATGAAAGCAGCACCAGAATTGGTTATTGCAATTTCCTTGGTCCCATCGTGCTTTGGAGCCGGGAGAGACAATGAGAGAAGAGATGATCCTAAGGTAAGTGCCTGTATTTTATTTTATTATGATTGTAACTTCCCTCCTGCCCCCAACTGTAAATATGGGCTACCCACCAATGGTAAGGATGGCTATCAAATCTGCAGGGAGCTGTTGAAGTATGGCGGGTGGGGCGTCTCCACAGCCCCGCTAATATCCAGTATGGAAGTGTTGTTCTGGTCTATCTTGGTCTGGCCTGGTTTCGGCATGGGGGGTTTATGATGTTCCATCTCTAGCCAAAAATTAACGGTTACTATGGGGAACAGATTGCTGTACAGTTGGCTTGCTTGTCTTGGGGCAGTAAGAGCAGTCAGCCACAGTGGAGATGAGATCTACTTCAGGAAGGTGCCAGTTCAGGAGCCCATGTCGGACCAGATGAGGCTTGTGGAAGACGTAGCTAACCCATTTGTCCAAGTACAGCACAAGCAGGCAGCAGTGGTAGGCTGGGCACCTCTCCCCTCCCCAAGAAGGAAAGACCCTCTCCAGTGCAGGACAATGGATCCAGCCAGGCAGATGAGCAACCAGATGCAGGGAATCGGCTCCTTCACCACCCAATCAGTGCCTCCAATTACATCAATGGGGTGCTGCAGTCGTCTGACACCAAGTACCTAAGGGACTTCAATGTCCAAGAGGCCCAAGCATTCCCTTTTGGCCAAACCAGTGCAAGAGCTGCTGCTACCTCCAACCCAAAAGAAGTTCCTCAAGGGGGCCCGACCAGCAGATGAGCTGGGCAGTGCAGGTCACCCAACACACAGCCAATCTCCTCTCAGTGCACCACAGCTGTCAACATGAGGTGTCTCTTAGCTTGACTGCCAATTACTTGTGGTGCAGCAGCACTGTCACCCCCCCCCACTGCTGCAGATTGCATCACATTACAATCAATAGGGCCCCAGGTTTCCTCCTCACAGGACACAAAGGCACTGGGATCCACAAAGCAAGCCCCACAAGGTCCCTCCACTGCCATAGGCAGGGTCTGGTGTGTCATAGGAGCAGACCCACAGCGGCATGAATCCAGGGCACCAGAGCGCCTTCAGCAAGTCCAGGGAGTGCACAGGTACAGTTCCAGGTGGGGGAGGACCACTATTGGAAAGGCAGTTTCCCCAACCACCCAAAACCAAGGCACAGGGTCTGCAATGGATTGTGGGGGTCCCACAGTCTGTTTCACCTGGGTCTCACTGTGGCAGTCGCATATTCCCAATCACTGCTGATCTCCTGCATCTGGAACTGCTGGCCAGGATCTGCATCACTCAGGGTTCTGGTCGCAGAGAAGGGCCGACCTTCCCTGAGCACATGGCCTCAGATGTGCTCCAGGGGTCTCCCTCGAGTGCAGAAGGGCCCACCTTCATATGCCACTGGTCACCCCTGGCCCTGGAGTCCACCTCTGAGGGACACCAATTCTGTCTAGGGGTAGTGCCCTCGTGCTGCCTGCAGGAGGAGGCTCAAATGTAAGGTGACTACCATTTTGTCAAGGGCCTGTCTCTCGACCAGTTTCTGCAGTGAAGCCCCAGCAGGTCAGCTGTCACCCCAAGGAGAGCTGAGAAAAGGTCCCAAGGCTCCCTGGGTCTCAGGGGGGACTGTGTCTGGTGCTGTCAGGCAGGATGGGGAGAGATATAAGTTGAGCGATGGGAGCTTACATACGGTTCAAACACCATCTTGGCTCCCTGGCCACACCTCAGCTTGAGAGCGAAACTCTATTAAGCTGAATGTCATGGGAGCTCCTGGAACTCCAGTAAAATGTCTGACAAAAAACTCCCAGCACAGGTGGACACAACATAGTACATGGGACACATCTCTGAAAAAATTCAAAGGGGGGTTTACCCATTGAGCAGTAAGGGGGCATGAAATATCCCTAAATACATTTTTGAAGTGCTACCCTCCAATACAACTCACTTAATCTTGCCGCCAGCTGTATACCTTCCTTACGCGTTTTGTATAACCTCTCCACCACCCGTTGATTTTGGTATGGTAGAGAGAACTTCTTTTATGGATGATGCCACATGACTTCAAATAACTATGGATCATGCTTGAACAAAATTGGACTGCATCAAAAAGCAAACCCCTGGGATAGCACTCACATTTGAAAACAATTTCCAAGAAACGCCCTGAGATGATATGTCTTTGATACATGACACCAGTACCCACTTTGAGCATATGTCCATCATAATTATGAGTTGGTGAGTAAAGTGCTCCCTCCTTATGGGTTTACGCAGGTCTACAGTAACCTCTTCCCAAGGAGACATCTACGTCACTTTTAGCCCCTTGCCACTACTGTTGTATTCCATAATTTCCCTTACCATATATTTCAGCTCCTCGTCTAAACCTGGCCACAACAATCAGCCCTCAGTCTTTCCTTACTCATTACAGTTTCTAGATATCCCTCATGGGTCACCAACAAGAGTTTCTTCCAAAAGTTCTCTAGAGCTTTAAGGCTCGAGGTTTTGAACAAAATTACTCTATCTACTGACAACTTCTTCCTTCCCATCCACCAAGTTGAACATTAATCACACAACATTCTCTCAGTCAACTGCTCATTCTGTGGAGCTTTCATCAATGTACGAGGTACATAGAGTTTTATCCTTAGACAATACTAAGACATTCTTAGATAATCCTTCATTCATCCTTGGTTACCACACCCAAAGATATGACACAAACATCAGTCTTCTTCCACTTCCTCACCTGAGGAAACAGGCTCCTAGGGGCATATTTATACTTTTTTGTGCCCCATTTGCGTCATTTTTTACGTAAAAGTGGCACAAACTTTCAAAATATAGTTGTATTTTGTAAGTTTGCACCACTTTTGCATCAAAAGATGATGCAAATGCGGCGCAACAAAAGTATAATTATGGGCCCTAATCTCTGATAGCCAGCCTAGAAAGACTATCATCTGAACAGTTGCAAACCCATGGAATACCTTTGACAACAAAACAAAACTCCTGCAAGAAGATAACCAAACACCTGTGTCACCACACAAACCATAAATAAAATTCGTAAGCAGGATCATTCTTTGAGAGGGAAGCTTTATTAAGCTGAATGACATAGGAGCTCCTAGAACTCCAGTAAAATGTCTGATGAGAGACTCCTAGCACAAGTAGTTATAGTCTTGTCCAGCAATGGACATTTACTCAACAGATCAGCTCTCAGACAGGACAAACAGATATGCATCAGTTCTACGTGTAAGAGCTCCTTCCTGGTACATTGATAACTTTTGTTAATCAGTTCCTTCTTTCCACTGCAGATGCAACCTTGAGAGACACCAGCAAATGCTAGAACAAGAACATCATATCTCACTCCTTAGTCTTCCTATGCCATTCGGAGCTGAGCTCTGTAATATACACCTAATTATTAATCATTGAAGTTCAAGAGTGTATTAGTGCTGTGGCATTGTGTTCACATGGCAAAAGCATGGTAGAGTTGGTTTAGTTTTTGTGTTTGCAGCCCAGACACTCACACCTAATCTTGGATGAAATTGAATTTAAGCCTTTTTTGCGAATAACTCTTTAAGGGGTTAATGGTCCTGCACACCTTGAACTTAGCACCAGAAATCAGATTCCTAAATATATTCAGAGCCCAATAAGTGGCTAGTGTCTTTCTTTCAATTGCAGAAAAAATTGAACACTGAACCTCTCACAATATGTGAAGCACAAGATTTCAGACTCTTTTTCCAATCCTTTTTTTTGCAGAAGCAAAGTCTTTTTAAACTTGCATGCATGGCAGTAATCATCTTCTCACTCGAATAATACACATGTAAATACACTGTCGTCTCTAGTTTATGCTTTACCAAGTTAGGATCATCCTTACACTAAGTACACCCCTGGAACTCCATCTTCTTCATGAGCAATGTTCTCATGCTGGAAGTCTTGTCATTATAACCTTGCAAACTTATAATATGATACCATACACTGAAATAAAGATAATTAATCTTGGATGGCAGGCTCACACACATATTTCTGATGATTGTGAGACAGTGGGTTATTAGTTGGGAGGGATGTAGTCTGCCTCAAGTAAAAAGGACACTTTTCTTGTTAAGTCTAGTAAAGGATCCAGTAATTTAAACCTGAGCTCAAACCATGGTTGCTTTGGCACAAAGCAGACAGGCTTAACTTAAGAAAAGATTAAAAGGTGTTTGAAGTATCAAAACATTTAAAAGGTAAAAAACGTAACACAGTAAAATTCTCACTCCAATGATCTATAAAAATTGAAAATAATTTAGTGAACAAAACAACACCAAAACAACGTTACTCCAATAGAGGAATTCGAGATAATGGATTTTTAAATTTGAATTTAAAAACAGTGACAAAAAGCATGAAGTGCTAACTGCGGTCATCTGATAGTACTTGACTGGGACCTAGGCTTGAATTTAAGACTGACCCAATGGAGCACGTGTTGGATACAGAAACCAGATTCGACCCGTCATAAGTTTTATGTTCGGCCTTAGTCTCCGAAATGGAAGTCGAAAATCCTCAGTGGGGGTAAGCAACAGAATGTGACCAAGAAGAGCGTCATGACACTGGAAAGCCATCGAATGAGAGCTCTGGGAAGCCTTTGTCTTTTGTCAGGAAAGTTCTTTGAGTGGGTGAAATTTAACATTCACTCCAAGGAAGATCTGTCACCGGCTGGTACGTAGATGCCTTCACCCAGTGAAGAATTATACATCTGGTCTTAATCCCTTTTTTGGAACTCGGACATCTGTAGCAGGGCAGGGCTACAAACTGTAACTGAACAAGGCCCCAAGAGGCTGGATACCCTTTCTGCAACATCTGACTGAAAAGGATTTGCTGCTGCGGAAAAGGTCAGAGAGTTTGTATCTGTGGCACGTTGAAGCGCACCTTCATCAGGTTGACTTGGCAAAGTTTGTTCTGGTCCTCCAGTGGTCTATGGCACCAAAAAAGTATTAAGTTCTTCACAATGTTGTAAAGAGTACACCTTGACACACCCAAAGTTACCAGGAGCTTAGAACAGCACTTGGGTGTCACGACTCACCCAGCAAAAGCTACCAGCAAGGTCGAGGGAGGGCAGATCCAGTTAGAACTAGTCAGCTGAGCTCCTCAGGAAAAGGGCTGCTGGCAGCTTAATGTGTCCCTGCAGCTTTACAGGAGGTCAGTCAACTAACCCTTAGAGTTGTTTTTTTTCTGAGGCACAAGTGAGAGCAGGTCCTCTCTTTTAGGTCTCATCACGATCTCAGCAGTAGTTGCAGTCCTCCTTCAGTGTTCCACAGGTCCAGTAGTGTCCTGATGAGGGTTCCCAGTGTACCACATGTATTCCTGGCACTAGCCTGTGAAGGGTGACTCCTGGCCCCTCCCCAACCAATAGGGAAAAAGTTCCCAGGGGTAGCACTTCACACGTTTGCATCAGTTCCAGTGTACCCTGAAAACATTCCCACAATGCTCCTCTCTATCTAAATCCAAGATGGTTAAACTTGTCTCCTCTGTGCAGATGATATTTGTTTATGCCAGAGGTACGGCCAAGGAAATGAGCAACCTTTCCTCTGTGGTCACTTCAAACCAGTTCTGGAGGCAGCTTCTGTCCCACTGTGATTTGTGCCTGTCTGACTAGGGGTCCTTCTTAGGTGTCATCCAACATTTGTTTGTGGCAAGACAGGCCTCTTAGTAGTTAATCAAGCTACTGGGAACATCCCAGATGGTCATCCTGCCTGAGGAAAAGACCACTTACCCAGATCCAAGGCCTTTGTTTCAGCTCTGGGAGCAGGTTCTCACCTTATCAAGGGAACTATTCAGCTCCTAGGTGATAGTTGGAGCTCATTTACATTGGCCTCAAGAGGTTTTAGGCAAGGGAAAGGTAACTTTCTCAACTTTCTAAAAGTACCTTTGCCAAAATATTTATTAGAAATCTGACTTCACCAGTGAATTAGGCTTGTAATAACTATATTAAAAAGTAAATAATTCAATGTATATCTGTTTTCTAGCTCGAGGTAAGTAACCATTTTACAGTTTAACATTGTAACCCAATGCTTTCCTATGAACCAGCTAACCTTCCTACTGTGAAAATAACTTTTGAGGCCTTTTCACTCTAAGGACATGCTTAATATAAAATGTGTTACATGCCCTCCTTTAAAATACCATGAACCCTGCTTTAGGGGCAGCAAGGCTTACTTCAGGATGACTTATTATTGTTTAAAGGGAAGGTTTAGGCCTGTCTACAGGGGTTATTTTGAAAGGTGGGATTTTCAGTTTAAAACTACATAGGTAGGCTACAATGGTAGGTGTGCAGTCATGTTTGCACTGTGACATTAGCGGGTGGCACAATGGTGTAGGAGGCTGGCCTGGCTAGTAGTGGGTACCAATGGTAATTACACCTTATGCCAGGTCCAGTTATCCCTTCTTAGTAGAGTGTAGTAGTGTTCTAGCAGCTTAGGCTAATAGAGGTAGCTATAGCAGAGCAGCCAAGGCTGAACTAGGAGAAATGCAAAGCTCATGCAATACCACTTGTATCAAAAAGGTACTATATCATAAGAAAGACAATACTCATAGTTACTAAAAATAAAGGTACTTTATTTTAGTGACAATGTGCCAAAAATATCTCAGAGGATATACTCCCTTAGGAGGTAAGTAACATACACAAAATATACACAACTAACCAAATCAGGTAAGTAAAGCAGTCAGAAAGTAGTGCAAACACTGTAAAACACAGTAGAATGCAATAGGCCTAAGGGCAACACAAACCATATACTAAGAAAGCGGAATGCAAATCACGAATGGACCCCTAGGCAAGTGTAGTGTGTAGAGGGTCGCTGAGAGTGTAAGAAAACACAAGGGGTGTAAAGGAGACTCCACCCCAAGACCCTGTAAAGTAGGAGTAAAGTACTACTATTTCCCCAAGAACACACTAAAGCCGTGATAAAGGATTTTGCAAGGACCACAACAGACTGCAAAGCACTGAAGATGGATTCATGCATCTGAAGACATGCAAAGGAAGGGGACTAAGTCCAAGAGTCGCTAAAGTGTCTGGGGGGTAGGGGGGAGGAGCCCACTAAACCCCGGATGAAGGTGCAAAATGTCTGCCTTTGGTTGGAAGAAACTGTACGTTTTGCAACAATGAAAGGAGGTAGGAAGTTCTTCTTTGTGCAGAAGATGTCCCACGGCGTGCTGGAGGATGCAGAGGATGTTTCCTTGGCAAAATACTGCAAACAAGCCTTGCTAGCTGCAAAAGTCGCGGTTGGAGAAAAAGGGTGCTGCTTGGGCCCAGGAAGGACCAGGATGTTGCCACTTGGGAGAGGAGACAGAGGGGGACCTCAGCAACGTAGAGAGCCCACAGGCAAGAAGGAAGCACCTGCATAAGTCCTTGAACACGGGTTCAAGAAGTCTGAACACGGCGGTCATCTCAACACTGCAAAGAGAGGTCCCACGACACCGGAGATGAACTCAGGGAGCTGAGCATTGCAGGACGGAGTGCTGGGGACCTCGGATCAGGTGTGCATGCAGGATTTCTTGGAAATGTGCACAGAAGCCCTTGTGGCTGCAGATCACACCGTGCAAAGGTTTACTGTCTTGGGAGGGGAGGCAAGGACCTACCTCCTCCAAATTTGGACAGTTGGACCACTGGACAGTCTGGGTCATTAGGGTCCACCATCTGTGTTCCAGGGCCCACGCTCGTCAGGATGAGAGGGGACCCAATGTACCGGTGAAGCTGAAGTTTGGTGCCTGCTGGAGCAGGGAGAAGATTCCGTCGACCCACGGCTTCCAGTGCAGGGAGAAGGCAGGCAGCCCCCAGAGCATGCACCACCAGGAAACAGTCGATAAAGCCGGCAGGATTAGGCGCTACAATGTCTCTGGTAGTCTTCTGGCTACTTTCTTGCTGTTTTGCAGGTGTCCTGGAGCCGTCAGCGGTCGATCCTTGGAGTCGAAGAGAGAAGTGCAGAGGAACCCTGATGAATTCTTGCAAGTTGTAATCTGAGGAAAAGCCCACTGGAGAGACCCTAAATAGCCCTCAGAGGAGGATTGGCCACCTAGTCAAGTATGCACCTATCAGGAGGGGTCTTTGATGTCACCTGCTGTCACTGGCCGCTCAGAGGCCTCCAGAGTGCCCCCACACCTCTGGAAACAAGATGGCAGAGGTCTGAGCCACACTGGAGGAGCTCTGGCACCACCCCTGGGGTGGTGATGGACAGGGGAGTGGTCACTCTCCTTTCCTTTGTCCAGTTTCGCACCAGAGCAGGGACTGGGGGTTCCCTAAACCGGTGTAGGCTGGCTTATGCAAGGAGGGCACCATCTGTGCCCTTCAAAGCATTTCCAGAGGCTGGGAGAGGCTACACCCTGCTCTCAGAGGAAATACTTATTCTGCCTTCCTGGGACTGAGCTGCCCAGACCCCAGGAGGGAAGAACCATGTCTGTGGGGTGGCAGAGAATACCCCAGAGAGCTGGTTTGGCAGTACTGGAGGTCCATAGTGGAGCCCCCAAGATGCATGGAATTGGCTCCCCAATACCAGATTTGGAATGGGGGGACAATTCCATGATCTTAGACATGTTACATGGTCATACTGGGAGTTACCATTGCGAAGCCACATATCAGTGGCTACCACAACTTTCTTTGGGCTAGTAACCCCCCCCAGTTGAGGTTCACAACAGCCACGGGGTGGCTAAGAGTGTTGTTAAGAGCATCAGTCCCTTGGCACTGCTGACCAAGTAGGTGTTGTTCAGGGGCAACCAGTTTCTCAATCACCTTGGTGACACTGGCTCCTGTGTCCCTGTAGGCCTCAACCTCAACACCATTTATTAGGGGTAGTTGATTGTACTTACCCATATTAAGGGGACAAGCAACTAAGGTGGCATAATCAATAACACCATCAGAGACTAAATCAGCCCCTGTGGTCTTCCTATCTAGACCAACCCCCATTACATTACAAATGGTGGACCCAACTACACCCTTTGTCTGGCTATTTGTAGTGTTATTCCCACCACCACTGCTACTACTAGGGGCACTAGTGGACGCAATTGGGGTTGTGATGGTGGGAGCCTTGGTGTTTTTCTTTGGACAAGTGGGATCACTTGCCCAATGGCCTTTACTTTTACATAAATAACACCATGGCTTCTTTTGATTGTGTGAAGAGGATTTGGACCCACCTCCCCCAGAGGATTTTTGTGGGCCTGATGAAGGCTCAGAATTATTTTTGTCTTTGTCCCCACCCTTGTCATGAGACTTATCATCCTTCTTCTTGCCATCCTTGTCACCCCCTGTATGAGCTTTTCTGCTCACCCTTGTTCTGACCCATTTGTCTGCCTTCTTTCCCAATTCTTGGGGAGAGGTCAGATCTGAGTCTACCAAGTACTGATGCAACAATTCTGACACACAATTATTCAGGATATGCTCTCTCAAAATTAGATTATACAGGCTTTCATAGTCAGTCACCTTACTGCCATGTAACCATCCCTCCAAGGCCTTCACTGAAAAGTCTACAAAGTCTGTCCAGTCTTGAGAAGACTCTTTTCTGGTATCTCTGAACTTTATCCTATATTGTTCAGTGGTTAAGCCAAATCCTTCTAAGAGTGCATCCTTCAAAACTTTGTAATTGTTGGCATCACTCTCCCTGACAGTAAGGAACCTGCCCCTACCTTTACCAGTGAAAGATAACCAGCCACAATGTAGCAGCCCACTGCCTTTGAGGGACCAACTGTACCATACAGGCCCTCTCAAGTGCAGAAAACCACTTATTTATGTTATCCCCCTCCTTGTATGGGGGGACAATATTATGCAGGTTTCTTGAATCTGTCTCTCTAACAGGATGACTATCAAGATTGCTGCTGTTGCTGCCATCATGGGGAACTAACCCCAACTTCTGTCATTGAAAAGATAGTCAACAGCCAACTATCTCGCTTCCTGGTGGACAACAACCTACTCAACATCTCCCAGTCCGGCTTCCACAAGAACCACAGCACTGAGACTGCCCTTATCGCTGCCACCGACAACATCAGGAGCAGGCTCGACTAAGATAAAACCTTTGCCGTCATCCTCCTTGACCTTTCTGCAACCTTCCACACCGTCTGTCACCACACACTTCGCACACGCCTCCACGATGCTGGAATCCGCCACAGGGCCCTGGATTGGCTCACATCCTTCCTCTCTGGCAGAACCCAAAGAGTCTGCCTCCCCTCGTTCCTGTCAAAAGCCACCAAGACCATCTGCGGAGTCCCCCAGGGATCTTCAATCAGCCCCACAATGTCTACATGGCACCGCTCACCAACATCGTCTGATCCCTCAGCCTCAACATCATCTCCTACGCGGACAACACTCAGCTGATCCTCTCTCTCACGAAGGACCCCGCAACCGCCAAGACCAACCTCCACACCGGACTTCACGCCATCGCCAACTGGATGGAGGCAACCTGCCTCAAACTGAACTCGGAGAAGACCGAGATCTTCATCTTTGGCTCCAACAAAGCAGCATGGGATGACTCCTGGTGGCCTGCCACTCTGGGAGCCGCCCCAACGCCCACCACCCACGCATGCAACCTCGGCTTCATACTGGACTCATCGTTCACTATGACCCAGCAAATCAATGCCATCGCATCCTCATGCTTTAACACTCTTCACATGCTTCACAAGACCTCCAGATGGATCCCCATTGACACCAGAAGAACGGTCACCCACACCCTCATCAGCGGCAGACTGGACTACGGTAACACACTCTATGCGGGAACAATGACCAAGCTCCTGAGAAAACTCCAGCATATCCAGAACGCCTCAGCACGACTCATCCTCAACCTCCCTCGCCACAAACACATCTCAGCCCACCTCAGAGACCTCCACTGGCTCCCTGTCAACAAAAGGATCACCTTTAAACTCCTGATCCACTCTCACAAGGTTCTCCATGACGCCGGACCTGCCTACCCCAACAAGCGTCTCAACTTCTACATCCCAACACTCCAGCTCCGCTCCGCCAACCTCGCCCTCGCCACCGTCCCCCGTGTCTACCGAACCACAACCGGCGGCAGATCCTTCTCCCACCTCGCCGCCAAAACCTGGATCTCCCTTCCCGTCAACCTACGTCTGACCCAGGACCTCCTGATCTTCAGGAAGCACCTCAAGACCTGACTCTTCGAGCAGTAGCACCCCGCCTAGCGCCTTGAGACCCTACCGGGTGAGTAGCACACTTAACAAATCACTGATTGATTCCGTCTTTCTCTCTCTACATCTAGGGATTCCCTCTCTAAGGCCAACTGTTGCTGCCTTAGCCTCAGTCTGGCCTCTTCCAACCTCAGCTTTCTGAGTTCCCTGTCTAGGGTGTTATCCTCGGGGTGGGAGGTTTGGGAATTCTCTGATACAGAGGTAATGTGAGAATGTGCAGAAGTGGACCTTTCTCTAGCTACCTGAACCCTAGTGACCTGGCCTTTTGAAGTGAAAGGTATCCTACTGTTGCGTGCCCCCCTCCCACTATAAGCTTCACCAGGTGGCCTGATAAGTGAAAGGTCTATGGAAGTACCCTCCCCAGAGTTCTCAGGACCCTCCACTGATTCTATCTGGGTACCCCCCTCCTCTACCTCCTGATCCTGGGTTTGATCAGACTGACTAAGGTCACTTTCAAGGAGAGGGTTAGGAAGGAGATCCTTAGTAGGGTTCTTACCTATCCCCAAACTTCTTTCTATACAGAGACCCCTCAAACTTTTAAAGTTTAGATTGTCATAAGTTGTCTTCACAACTTTGGGAAGGGCCTCTAGCACAGACATGGTGAGAAGAAAGAGGTTATGGGTAAGCAAAAAAGTTTTGAAACTTTTAAAGACAAGAGAAAAACTTTTTCAAACTTTTTAGAGACTTTTTAGAAAGTTTTTAGAATGAAAGTAAGACTGTTAAGTTTACTTGTGTATATTTCAAAGTATTTAGAATATGTTTTTCTTATGAAAAGCACCAATGACAAAGTGGTAAAGCAGTTACAAGTACTTATCCCACCGCTGCACCACCAATGTAGGAGGCTGGCCTGGCTTGTAGTGGGTACCAATGATATTTACACCTTATGCCAGGTACATTTATCCCTTATTAGTAGAGTGTAGTAGTGTTCTAGCAGCTTAGGCTGATAGAGGTAGCTATAGCAGAGCAGCCAAGGCTGAACTAGGAGACATGCAAAGCTCATGCCATACCACTTGTATCAAATAGGTACCATATCATAAGAAAGACAAAACTCCTAGTTACTAAAAATAAAGGTACTTTATTTTAGTGACAATGTTCCAAAAATATCTCATAGGATATACTCCCTTAGGAGGTAAGTAAACATACACAAAATATACACAACTAACCAAATTAGGTAAGTAATACAGTCAGAAAGTAGTGCAAACACTATAAAACACAGTAGGATGCTATAGGCCTAAGGGCAACACAACCCATGTACTAAGAAAGTGGAATGCGAACCACAAATGGACCCCTAGGCAAGTGAAGTGTGTAGAGGGTCGCTGGGAGTGTAAGAAAACACTAAGGGTGTAAAGGAGACCCCACCCCAAGACCCTGGAAAGTAGGAGTAAAGTACAACTATTTCCCCAAGAACACACTAAAGTCGTGATAAAGGAGTTTGCAAGGACCACAACAGACTGAAAAACACTGAAGATGGATTCCTCTACCTGAAGACCTGCAAAGGAAGGGGACCAAGTCCAAGAGTCGCTAAAGTGTCCAGGGGGGGCAGGAGCCCAGTAAACTCTGGATGACGGTGCAAAATGTCTGTCTCCGGTTGGAAGAAACTGCAAGTTTTGCAACAGCGAAAGGAGGTAGGAAGTTCTTCTTTGTGCAGAAGATGTCTCACGGCGTGATTGAGGATGCAGAGTTGTTTTCTTGGCAACATACCGCAAACAAGCCTGGCTAGCTGCAAGAATTGCAGTTGGAGAGAAAAAGGGTGCTGCCTGGGCCCAGGAAGGACCAGGATGTCGCCACTTGGGAGAGGAGACAGAGGGGGCCCTCAGCAACGTAGAGAGCCCACGGGCAAGAAGGAATCACCTGCAGAAGTCCTTGAACATGGGTTCAAGAAGTCTGAACACGGCGGTCATCTCAACACTGCAAAGAGAGGTCCCACAACACAGGAGATCAACTCAGGGAGCTGAGCATCACAGGACGGAGTGCCGGGGACCTAGGCTCAGCTGTGCATGCAGGATTTCTTGGAAATGTGCACAGAAGCCCTTGTGGTTGCAGATCACACGGTGCACAGGATTACTGTCTGGGGAGGGGAGGCAAGGACTTACCTCCTCCAAATTTGGACAGTTGGACCACTGGACAGTCTGGGTAACTAGGGTCCACCACCTGTGTTCCAGGGGCCACACTCGTCAGGATGAGAGGGGACCAAGAGTACCGGTGAAGCTGAAGTTTGGTGCCTGCTGGAGCAGGGGGAAGATTCTGTTGACCCATGGGAGATTTCTTAGTGGCTTCCAGTGCAGGGTGAAGGCAGGCAGCTCCCAGAGCATCCACCACTAGGAAACAGTCGATAAAACCGGCAGGATTAGACGCTACAATGTCACTGGTAGTCTTCTGGCTACTTTGTTGCTGTTTTGCAGGTGTCCTGGAGCAGTCAGCGGTCGATCCTTGGCAGAAGTTGAAGAGAGAAGTGCAGAGGAACCCTGATGAATTCTTGCAAGTTGTAATCTGAGGAAAAGCCCACTGGAGAGACCCTAAATAGCCCTCAGAGGAGGATTGGCCACCTAGTCAGGTATGCACCTATCAGGAGGGGTCTCTGACATCACCTGCTGGCACTGGCCACTCAGAGGCCTCCAGAGTGCCCCCACACCTCTGGAAACAAGAAGGCAGAGGTCTGAGACACACTGGAGGAGCTCTGGGCACCACCCAGGGGGTGGTGATGGACAGGGGAGTGGTCACTCCCTTTTCCTTTGTCCAGTTTCGTGCCAGAGCAGGGACTGGGGGTTCCCTAAACCGGTGTAGACTGGCGTATGCAAGGAGGGCACAATCTTTGCCCTTCAAAGCATTTCCAGAGGCTGGGAGAGACTACACCTCCCCAGCCTTTAACACCTATTTCCAAAGAGAGAGGGTGTAACACCCTGCTCTCAGAGGAAATACTTTGTTCTGCCTTCCTGGGACTGGGCTGTCCAGACCCAAGGAGGGCAGAACCCTGTCTGTGGGGTGGCAGCAGCTGTAGCTGCAGAGAAAACCCAAGAGAGCTGGTTTGGCAATACTGGGGGTCCATAGTGGAGCGCCCAGGATGCATGGAATTGGCTCCCCAATATTAGATTTGGAATGCGGGGACAATTCCATGATCTTAGACATGTTACTTGGCATATGGGGAGTTACCATTGTGAAGCTACATATAGGTATTAACCTATATGTAGTGCACGCGTGTAATGGTGTCCCCGCACTAACAAAATCTGCGGAAATGGCCCTGAACTATTTGGGGGCACATTTGCTATTGCAAGGGTGCCCTCACACTTAGTAACTTTGCACCTAACCTTCAGCAAGTGAAGGTTAGACATATTTGGTGACTTATAAGTTACTTAAGTGCAGTGAGAATGGCAGTCCTGTGTAAAGGTTTGTCTGAGCTCCCTATGGGTGGCAACCGAAATGCTTCTGCCCATAGGGATCTCCTGGAACCCCAATACCCTGGGTACCTAGGTACCATATACTAGAGAATTATAAAGGTGAACCAGTATGCCAATTGAAATTGGTAAAAGTGGTCACTAGCCTATAGTGATAAATTTCAAGGCAGAGAGAGTATGAGCACTGAGGTTCTGATTAGCAGAGCCTCAGTGACACAGTTAGGCACTACACAGACATACACATTTAGGCCACAAACTATGAGCCCTGGGGTCCTGGCTAGCAGGTTCCCAGTGAGACTGGCAAAAACATCCTGACATACATGTAAAATTGGCGGTAACATGCCAAGAAAGATGGTTCTTTCCTACAAATTGGTCCTGCATTCTAGTAGTGGCATTTCTTTACAGGCCCAAGGTACGGAATGTACAATATACTAGGGATGCATAGTTAGGTTAACTATGCCAATTAGTTGTACAACCACCTTTAAAATGTTTTGAAGGGTCAGAGCACTTGCACTGGGGCCTCTGTAGCACACACCCACTGCATAGAGTCAAAAAGCTATCAACATCGGTCCACAAAAATGGGAGTGGTCTTGCAAAAAGAGGCATTTTCCTACAGTAGTAATACCCAAGTCATATTTTGGACATTCAGCAGAAATAGGGTTTGCACTTCTCCTGTTTCAAAGTCAATACTGCCTCCATAGTTTTCTGAGCACTATTCTGAAAAGCTCATCATGTTGGCTTTTGGTACCACCAAAAATCAATAGGCCATCTTCATACTACCTAACTTCCTTCACTCACTTCAAAACCCATGCCATGGAACTTTTAAAAGCAGAGTTAGACAACATAGCAAAAACACACTGAAATGGTGATAACTGGAGACAACTCTTGTGAGTCATGCTACAACAAAATTTACAAAGGGAAGTTGCGGGTGATAAAGTATCTTACCCCTTCCGAGGTCATCACTATTTCTTCAATATTATGGTGTGGAAACCTGTCTTCCATCAAGTTTTCTCGAGACAACAATCAGGCTCTCTCCTCTGCTCTAATTCATAGCTAAGCTCATCTTGCATACTCAACGGAATGCGTCTTACACTTGATGACAAAGGAACTTCCACTTCTCCAATCTGATCTTGTGCTGATAGTCCTTTAAAAACTTAGTTTTCTCCTAAAAAACGTCTTGAATTTTCACACAAATTAGGGTGCTTTATCGGGCACCTCATGCACTTGTTACTGAAGTGAGGCATTCGGATTAAGTGTTACAGCCAGCACCCTCTGTTGTGGCCATCCAATTATGTCAGCAAATACGTAAGAGAGAAACTATTTGCCAGCTAGATATCTCTCTGGCACTTCAATACATGCATTGAAATATCCGAACATGTTTATAAGTTATCCACCATATCCTCCAGGTGGTATGTCCATTTTATGTAACTTTTGTCCTGACTTGAATTTCTTTAGAAATGTGTTTTTAGATACAATCGTGAGATGAGAAATACAGCAAATGTCATGCAGTTATCAACTCCATTTCCATCACATCAAAAGGATGTTTGTTCCCCACATTTCCTACCCTTAATACTATCTCATCATTTATTCCTAGACTTGTTTTTCTGAAAATCTTTCCTATCCTTCATCCTGGAACATCTGATGAAAGGGTCCTTTATACCACAAGCATTACAAATCACAGTCAATGCAGGACACTCTCTCACATTTGGTTTATGGCCTATGTTGCCACAATGAATGAAAATATACTGCAACAAAGTACTTTTTGTCTTCTTGTATCATTTCTTTTATTATATAAACAATTTCCTTTGCTTCTTCTTCAGACACACCCTTCACACTCCACTCCTTGATATGTTCATACTCACAATTAAGCATATGCTCAGCCATTTTTCTTATTCCAATCACTTCTTGCAAATGTGGCTTGTCCTTTAACCAAAGTTCTTCCCTTATGTTATCACAGTTGCACCTCAAAACAAATTGCTCTCTAGTTCTTTTTCCTGTTGTTGCTCCAAATTTGCAAGAAGAGACAAGTCCCTTTGACTTGTAATGTATTCCTCAACTGACTAGTCTTTTCCGAACACCCTTAAACCAAAACAATGGAGCTCAAAGATCATGCTTACCTGAGGCAAGTAGTTTACGTTCAACATCCTTACACACACCTTATACTCATTTAGAGTCCTTTCTTCCTCTGGACTAAGTGTTGGAAGAGTTTATAAGATTTGATCCCCTTTAACACCTAAACAGTGCAGAAACAATGAGTACTTCCTTTTATGTTTAGGTTTGAACCACATTTTCAGGTATAGTTTCGGTATATTTTATATAACGTTTTTACATTTTCATCAGCACATATTTGTTTCTCCTGCATTTGGAACAAAGAAATGGGAGGAATAAAATTATGTATGGTGTCCAACATACGAAATAGTTGCTGGTCTAATATCGAAGAAAATCCTGGTAGATGAAAAGACAGAGGTGAAGGTTCATCTCCCACTTATTGCACCTCAGCCAATCAACTGACTCTTAGTTGATTTCCAACATTCCAAGTGGCAGAGTTCTGTGATATAATACACCTGATAACTCTTTAAAGCACCTGTGTCTTACTAGACATTTACCACATAGCGCCATATTTTAGCAGACATGGCGCTGTTCTGCTTTCTCCCTTTCACACAATGCAGCACTGCGTTGCATGAATACTTTGTAAATTTGGCCCACAATGTGAAACAATTTGTCCTTCTGCTCTCTTTGACTGAACAAATCCTAGAGCACATGTAATTGCATGATGAGTAAGCACAGCACTGCACAACAGCATTATGAGGAAAAACTAATATTAAAACCTGGGATTAATTTGTATTTGTCAATGAGCTGCGCGCCACATTGCAAAAGCATGTTAGGGCAATGTCGCTCTGTAGTCATAAAACGTCAAAACATTTTCACTTCAGACTTCGTCAGGTAGAATTTCTCCAGTAAGCGCATGATAGTTCACATACTGCAGTTACCTTGTAGTAGGTACAAAGTAATCCCTGGGAGAATTATTGCTGTACATGACTTTTACATATCAACTTTAATGTATGGTTGATAAGAAATTCCACTGTTTGGTTTATTATCATGTTTCTTTTATTAGTTTTTAACCTATTGTCATGTTTTTGATCACTTGGCATCATCATGGTCAAGAGTTGAATTGTCAAACGTAATGTGTGAATATTACTTCTGCTGGTGAATTGACTTTCATGATCCCCTCACGGTATTTGTTTTTTAATTACAAGAGCTCTTCTCTGTATTTGGTTTTTAATTACAAGAGTTCTGGCTAAAGCTAGAAGTATCACAGGCCAGACCTAAAAATCACTGATAACAAAAAAACATGTCATACCCATATCGCCTGTTTCATTACACTAGCCTCTGAAAACCCCTGTCAGCAGATTCACTGAGGGTTAGAAAAAATAAACGATGAACATGATTTACAGCTCCACGTCTTTATAAAAGCCGCACAGCATTTCAATCGCAAAGAAGCAGCAGCCTTACAGAATCATAAAGGAATTAATAAGAATATAAAACTCATTGTGAGAAATGCTGAAAGGAGCTCTGCATGTAGATCAATCACAGCTGTTAAAAGAATAAAAACATATCGGATAGTACTGCCAAATCCAATCTGCACCATTCGGTATTCCAATGCGATTTATGACAGGCTTGCTTTAGTGTTATTTTTCTTGGATGTTTAAAAATATCATCAAGTGTAAATGCATTGGGACCAATTGGTGCATCACAATTAGAGAAACTAGGTGCAAATACTGGAAAAATGCTATACTAATTTGAAAAAAAAAATACTTCCCTAGGAGCATTTCCCAATAGTGAAGTAATAATATGGGAAGTATGTCTGGTGCACTCACAAATAAATACACCAACAAATTATGAGAGAAACAAAGGAAAGAAAAATGTGTTGTTATTGGGTGATTGCCACAGTCCAACCTTTTGCATGGTATCACTTTTAACCAAATGATAAAATGTGCCTTGGTCATTTATAGTATGGCTTTATTTTACTTACATATACAGGAATGAGTGGAATGATAAGGAATTTATTCATGCATTTTTTATGAAAAACTCTCTTTATAGTGGTTCAAGCTTACGGGTACACCATTTCCTATATTTTTGGAATATTATTACGTTTACATCTGATGTTTGTTTTTGTTTTTTTACCTAATCATCAGTTGCAATTGATAAGAAATTGCATTGTGTGATTCAATAATTTAAATATGCTATTACGTATATGTTCCTAATAGCCATTTGTTGGGGTTTGTGTCCCTAAAATACGGAATCTCTAAAAGCGGTACTTACCCGTTCGCAAAATATGAATTGCACTAAGACACACACAGATGACATCACAATTAGGAAATGCATTGTTGCACTGCCTTTCTGAAGAACAGGAACTTCCAGTAAGGACTGTTTGGACTCCCAGCTGCACGATATTGGAAGAATGTTAACTTAGGATGGACTGGTAGAGAAAACATCAATAAAGCACAAGCAGAGATTCTCAGATGATGAGATTGCTATACAAATGGAGAAGTTTTGTGACGTGTTCTTCTGGAAAAGCCTCCCTGACTGTCGCTAAAGTCACCAAGAAAAGAATATGGACCCATATCAAAGAAAGGATAAATGTTGTGGGTGTAACGACACGCAGTATTCCAGAAATATGGAAGTGGTGGAACAACCTTCGCTCACACACAAAGTAAAGGCTAGCCAGTAGGATAAATGAAGGTGCTGGCACTGGAGTGGGACATTTTACCCAGCCACCAGCTACAACAATGGATAAGGCCAACGAGAGCACACTAACTGCTGAGATTATATCTGGCCCTCCAAATATTGAAACCTCAGAACCTCCTTAACAGAACCAGGGGAAAGTGTCTACCAAATTATTTTCAAATGAGTCAATAATAATATTTTTTTTTCAAGGAAGTTATTATCAGTGCCATTTAATTTTGTCAAAAAACATTACAGTTGAGGTGGGCTAATTTAATTCACTTTTATTATGTTCAACAAAATGGAATTTGCAGTCCAATCCATCTCCCTTTTTTTAAATGAATTCACAGTCTCCTATTGTATTATAGGATGCAGATTACTGCAATTTCAATTATTTTAATCTTTAGTAGCATGATCCTGAAAAGGCAAGGAAAAAATAGTGCATCATACATGTAGAATGCTTCCTCTGGTACATATCCACCTATGTGGCATAATAAATCTTTAATTTATATATAGGCAACATAATAGAGGATCATGGTGATCACAACATGGATAATGTACATGAACAGGAGAATAAATCATTGATCTATCACCAACAATAGACATTATAACAACACCAACAGTGTCTGAAAAATCAGTGCCGACACGAAGACTCACACATGGATCTTCAAGGAATGTACAGGCAGCTACACAATGTACAACAAACTTTTTTATTCAGAGACTCAGGAGGCAAATATTCTTATAACTACAACCACAGCTTCCATCAAGACCTGACAATACAGGTGTACAAATCGAGAAATCAATGTTAGACATTCAAGCAAAGCAATTGGATGCCAGTAACATGATAGCACGAAACATGGATGAAGGCATACCTACTATGGTTAATATTATTGAGCTTTTGAATGAATCAGTGAAGTAATTACGTGATTCTATTGCTCAGGAATTAAAGCAAGAACATAATAGACATTGACATGGTGTATTTAATTTCAGCATTTTGGAAAATTATTGAAAAAATGGCAACTGCGACAGGGCTACTCAGTCGTCACCCTATACACATCAGCAAGAAATGTCACACTGTAGCAAAGATGTTGAAAACAAAATGTTTAGGGCAGGTTACCTCATATCTCCACTATATTGGAACTATGCTAACACATTCTAGCGATCAGGCTCCCCCTGCTTTAGAAAGGGGGAGGCTAGTAGTCATTGAAGTATGTTTATGTCTGATGTAAGACGATCTAGCAGTACTCAGTCAGGCTACTGATTTAGAAGTTGATATTTTGCAAAGCAATCTAGAGAGGCTCACTTCCAGCAAAGAAAAAGGCGTCAAATATATATGTTGTGAAAGTGAAAACCAAGATTTATTTTTGACACTAATCTGTTATACCAAATCTTGTTAAAAACACAATTGTTCTCAGTCACCGTCGTGAGTCTTCGCATTTCCTGTGAATAGAATTGGGAATAAAAAATATTGTTCTGCATTTTACCAATGCCCCTATACATTGCATGTTTTAACTAAAACACCTACCTCAAATATAATGTTGCCAATGTAACTGTGTGTCTCCCTTCCATCAGCTGCTGTGTTAGCATCTTTGGTGGATTCAGCCTCTTTCTCTTCCCGATGTGTGTGTTTTTCCATTCTTCAGGTCAGTAAATAACTGATGCTGGAAAATAAGTGCCGGTCCACAGAATTAAGTGCTGGTTCCCGCAACAGAAAACACCGGCTCTAATGAAACATTGCACACAGTAACAGACATGCACAGAAACATTCCAAACCTATTGGCTTTGCCACTGCTTGTTGTCAGTAGCAGATAAATAAGTAACAACTATGATTTTGTTGTGAATAATTAAAACTGAAAATGTTTAAAAATACATTACTAAGGTCTGTGCAAGGCGTAGTGATATTCGAAGTGCCTCAGTCACTCCACTTCTTTCCTTCATATGGCTTTCACCTGCAGTCTCTCTGTTAAGACACATCCTTATTCTCCCCACATCTTTCTGAAATCCTTTGCTTATGTCATATCTCATCTCTTTCCTTTTCAGCACCCTCTTTTCAGTCTCTCCTGCATGCATTTCCTGGTGTGCACCTTGAATATCGAGCCCAGAAAATCAATGGAACACAATATGAAAGACAAAATATAAAACAGAAATACTGACAGGCAAGTAAGTCTCGATTTTCTATACCTAACACCACATATATGTACTTATGCAGTACATGTATATTCATGTAGCTGGGTAGTGGGAATAGTACATCTATATATCCTTACATGCAGTTTCTTTTTGATATTTTTTCTTGATATTCTGTTCTTGATATTCTTGTACTACAATATTTTGGGGGTTGATGTTCAGTAGCGCAATTGAGCTTCCTTGCATCTGCTTCGCTTTACCACCCCCTTATACACAGCACACCAACTCACTTATGCATATCTTTTGCTTTATTTTCACCCTGTCAATATTTCAACAGCTATGCACCTTCTTGACAGACATTTGCAAAGAATCACAGTTTCATTTGTCATTTCATCAGGGTAGTAAGCACTACTTAAGTGCAATTACTATATACACCTTTCTGTGCGATATGCAGACAAGCCAAAGACTGGATGAGTATGTATTCTGAACACCTTTATGACCCACTGACAGGTACTGTGAGAAAATCTCACAGTCTGCCACCTAAACTGCGAGAGCTCTGAAGAGTGCACCATCATAAACACCCACCCACAACCTCATATCACACAGATACTGAGGCCCTGATTTATACTTTTTGACGCAAAACTGCACTAACACAGTTTTGTCTCAAAAAGGTTAGCGCTGACTAGCGCCATTTTTAGTGCCACTCAGGCGTCAAATTTATACTTTGACGCTGGGTGGCGCAAAAAAATGTTTAGAGTAATTTTTTCCCATGTTAACCATTGCGCCTTGTCGTAAGTCAAAATGAAGTTAACGGAGGAAAAATGACTCTAATCCAGTTTACGACATATAAACACATCCCAAAACGGAAATCCACCATTTTCGCCCGCAATAGCGTCAAAAACAGATGCTAACAGAGAAAACAGTGCAAAGGAGCCCAAAAATGGATTCCCGAAGCCAGGAGACCCAGGGAAACCCCATTCAACCAGGAGCCAGCCTGGAGGACACAGACAAGACCCAGGGGAGGGAGAAGAAAAAGAAGAAGTGTCATTTCAGCGCAGAGGAGCATGAAATACTGGTGAGAGAAGTGACGAAGCATCAAAATCAACTCTTCGTCACCTCAAAATTGCCAATTGCAAGGACATTGTAGATAAGATCAACAGTGTGGCAGAGGTCAGGAGAACTGTGACTGAGTGCAAGAAACACTGGCATGACTCTAAGAGAAAGACCAAGGAAAAAATGGCACAGAAAAGGAAGGCAGCACTGCAAACTGGAGGTGGGAGTCCAGCACCGCAAGAGGACTTTAATGAGATAGAGGAGATGCTGTCAGCGGTCATCCCGGAGGAAATCATGACAGGGATACAAGGACAGGACAGCACAGAATACCAGGAAACACCACAAATGCTGGGTAAGTTGCATGGGGGAAATATATGCTTAAATGTCAAGTACAAGAAGTGTGAGGCACATAGGCTTCACACAATGCATGTCAAAGGAGCGCAGAGGGGTACAATACACATTAAGCAAGTTGTACCATGCCATTGTAAGCTACACATGTACCTACGCCTTGAGAGTGGCATGCACCATTGACACAAACACATCCTGGACATATTAAGAACACCAGGCCTAAATACCTACATGTAAAAATGCAGCACATGGGATGGATGGCATCTATAATCACTGTGCCACTGGTTGTGACATCACAATATCCCTTGCATGTAGTCACATCAACACCACTAACTCGACCAAGACCTCAGAGACCAGGTAGTCAGTCAACACAATTCCTGAAGCTACTTAAAAGTGCTGTTCCTTGTAGTAACACTTTGCAACTGCCTTGCCTCTTTGCCCAAATGCATGTGTGCTGCATTTCACAGCACACAAGTCATTGCAACTGTCCCAACAGTACCCAGGCATGTGCTGGTAGCACCACCACACCACACACAGACAACACATCCACATGAGGCAGCCATCCCTTTATCACGCAGTCAGGGTGTCCCCCGGGTGCATGGAACAATTAACTCAACAGGTGCTGGGGGTATAGCAGGCTGGACCGTTATCATTGGTAACATGCCACTACCCAGAACAACTAAACTGAAGTTGTGTTCAACCACACATATTGATGCTGAACTGAAATGTACCACTACAGAAAATACGTACCAACAGATAGCAGTAGGTCACAACAGTCACAGGCTGAGACAACAACTATTTAGACACAACTATGTCAGACATATGGGAATGTGGAAATAAACACACATACAACACATGGGGTATGCCACTTAATGGTGGTTAATTCCACATCAATGGGTGGGGAATGGTGCATGGGCAAGCCCGGTGTTGGTAAGACTGCCAGTGCAGTGTACCCATTACACTTGACAGTATGAGTCACACATTGGGATGGTGGCTGGAAATATGTCTGCACATGGTAGCTCTGTTATTGATGGATCAAATAGAGTCAGTGCCAGTTGTGGCCTGCATTGGGTGTAACAGGACACACTGCACTCAGCCCTGCAAATCAGGCAGTGGAAAGGGCAAATGGCCAAGGTATGGGACACCCTGCACTGCCCATGTCAAGTGCACGGGCTGTGTAGCGGCAACCAGGGGCACACCACTTCACCAACAACCATTTCTTGGGGGTTACACCACCATGCAAATGCTGGAGGAAATGTGGAAACATACCTGGAGGGTAGTGTTGAATGTTTCACTGGTCTGGTGTCACAGGACTGATGCCATAGCCAGTCTGTAAGCTGATGGTAACTTGCCATGTCCAGATCATTGGCCCATGGGGCATTACACATTGACAACAGTTGTCACTACCACATGTACTGTAGGGGGTGATCAATTACACAGTGGCAGTCAGGTACCCCTTGGGCTGATGAACATGAAATATGAACATGCCTCAGGCCCTGAATTAAGTACAACTCCTGTTGTCAGGAATCCCCAAGGTGCCTCCTGCGTTATCTGTCAGCATTCCCAAGGATTAGGGTTAAATCATATCTCTGTTCTTGGTTAAACCTTCATATTTCTAAGTGAACATAGGCCCTCATTACAACCTCTGCGGTCTTTTAAAAAGACTGCTGAGGCTGCGGGAGCCAGAATACCGCCAGTGCCGGTGGTATTCCTGGCTCCCTATGATGACTTTTCCGCAGGGTCAGCGGACGGTAACAGTGTTACCGTCCGCTGGCCCAGTGGAAAAGGCACATCAACATTGCTGCTGGCTCGTAATAGACCGCCACGTGGAAGCCTGGCGGTATGTTGGAGGGGCCGGCGGTATGGCCGTGGCTATTGCGCCACAGTCATAATAGCTGGCGGAACACCACCGGCCTGTTGGCGGTGTTACCTCCAGCTTACCGCCGGCTGCCAAGGTCGTAATGAGGCCCATAATGTGCTGTGTTACACAATTGGTTTTATCAATGCTTGTTTTACCAGTGCTTGTTTGCTAATGTGAGCAGGTGTAGACATGTGCTCCTAATTGGGTGTGGTGTAGACATGTGCTTCTAACTGGGTGTGGTTACTCATCCACATTTGGAAACTCAACTGTTTTCCTGATTGGCTGTAAATAGCAGAGTGAAGCATGTCTCCCTGCTTGGCTTTGTTTTCCTTTCTGATCTCAGCATCTGATTTGGCAGTCCAGCCCCTGCTGTCATCCGCGTATTCAGGAATTTTGAAGCAATTCTTTTCTTCGTTCCTGTACCAGCTGACACCAGGCATTCCTCCAGCACTCCGGAAAAGACTGCAGCTAAGTGACTAGTATTCTCCAGGGAGTTTGTTCTTTGAGCGCCGTACTTTCCTAGAACAGCTGGTGTATTTCAGACCTCATATTTTGGCAGAGTTCTTATCTTGAAGAGACAAATGCATTTCTGAACATTCTGCATTATAAGAGGGTGTCAAGACTCAATTAGGATAGACAACACACTCAGAAGATATGACGCAGCCAATAGTGGCAACTGGGCTTCCATTCATGTGACATGCAGGTGGGGCATAGGGCTGTAGACTGCAGCTATGATGTCCTGGAACAATCCTTTGGAACTAATGGGCGCATCATAAGCCCCTAGTGCCACAAAACCGTCACTTTCAGTGATGCTCCTGTGGCGCTAAGCACTGCGCTGTATTGACAAGGTAGCGTTGAGCCACTTTTTGTGGCATTATGTCACCTTGTAAGTACGTACTCTCTTGATCAGGACTGTGCATGGAAGGTGCACAGCAACACCCATTACATTTTGATGCTGCCTCAGATAAATGGAATATTGTAAACTTGAGGAAGGGCCAAAAATCTAACGGCAGCACCAGGGGTGGCATTAGCAAGGTGTGACGATGTGGAATACATTTAGACATCCTTCTTTTCTGCTTTTCCAATGTGTGCTGCATTCTGCAGCATGCATGGGAATAGCAAAATGCCAGAAATGGTTGTTTATGAGCATGAAGGTGTTCCTTCATGCACATAAACAACCATATATAAAAGACAATTTGTCTCTTCTGTGTGTGCTGCATTCTACAGCTCAGACAGAAGTACCAAAGTGCCAGTAGCGCTTAACCTCTTCTGTGCCTTGGACGAGATGATCTCGTCCAAGGCTACAGTTCCCCTGTGCCTTGGACGAGATCATCTCGTCCTAGGCACAGGGGAACTTGGGGGCGCGCTAGCGCGCCCCCCGTGCACCCCCCTCCCCCCCCCAGGTGGGGATGGAAGGGGAAGACCTTCCCCTTCCACCCCCGCCCCCCCCCACGGCAATCCGATGACGTCAGCGCGCGCACAGCGCGCTGACGTCATCTAGTGTTGCCGGGCGCGCTGGAAGCCATTTGCTTCCAGCGCGTCTACCGAGGAGGACACGAAAGGTGAGTCCTCTTCGTTTTTGGGGGTCGGGGGTGGTGGGAAACAGACACGGGGGGAAAGGAAAGGGTTTTTCCTTTCCCCCGGTGCCTGTTTTCATTAGATTCCTGCTCCACGATCGCGGGCAGAGCCCGCGATCGTGGAGCAGGAATCTCCACTAGCCACCAGGGATTTATTTTTTTCAATATTTTGGGGGCGACCCCTTGGGCAAGGGTCGCCCCCCCCGGGGGCAATTATTTTTAGTATTTCGCCCCCCCCTGGGGGCAGATCCGCCGTTTTTTCGGCGGATCTGCCCCCAGGGGGGGGGGCGAAAACCACTAGACACCAGGGATAGTGTTATTTTGCCATAATTTTGGGGGCGACCCCTTGGGCAAGGGTCGCCCCCCCCCGGGGGCAATTTTTTTTTGTATTTCGCCCCCCCCCTGGGGGCAGATCTGCCGATTTTTCGGCGGATCTGCCCCCAGGGGTGGGCGAAAACCACTAGACACCAGGGATATAGTATTTTATGTTTATTTTGGGGACGACCCCCTTGGGCAAGGGTCGCCCCACCCCGGGGGCAATTTTTTTTTGTATTTCGCCCCCCCCCCTGGGGCAGATCCGCCGAATTTTCGGCGGATCTGCCCCCGGGGGGGGGGGCGAAAACCACTAGACACCAGGGATTTTATATTTTGTGTATGTTTTGGGGGCGACCCCTTGGGCCAGGGTGGCCCCCCCGGGGAATTTTTATTTGTATTTAGCCCCCCCCCCCGGGGGGCAGATCCGCTGATTTTTTGGCAGATCTGCCCCCGAGGGGGGTTGAAAACCACTAGACACCAGGGATTTATTTTTATTGTAAAGTTTTTTTTGGGGGGGGCGACCCTTTGGGCAAGGGGCGTCCCACTGGGGGACACATTTTTTAGTATTTGCCCCCCCCCTCCCCCCACGGGGGCAGATTGCCAATTTTTGGGCTGATGTGCCGCCGGGGGGGGGGGGGGGGGGCGGGGGGGCAAAATCCACTAGACACCAGGGATTTTGTTTTTGTTGTTTATTTTGAGGGCAACCCCTTGGGCAAGGGTCTCTCCCCTGGGGAGTTTTTTTTTTCTGTTTCGGCCCCCCGATGGCAGACCAGTCATTTTTTGGACGATCTGGCCCCGGGGGGGTGGAAGCACACTAGGCGCCAGGGATTGCGTGGTGTGTGTGTAATTTTGTAGGCCCATCTGCCCCCAAGGAGGGCAGAAACCACCAATACGGCAGGGATTTTTTTGTTTTGTGCTGGGGGTGCCCCCTTTGGGAAGGGTTGCCCCCTAAAAGGGGGCACAGAGGTGTTGCCCATTTCGGCTAATTTTTTTACGCCCATCTACCCCCGAGGGGGGGCAGGATCCACTTAGGTACCAGGGACAACTTCTAAGTTCTTGGTGGTGGGGTGTTTGTCAACAGGCAAAGTATTTGTATTTGTGATTATAACAATTTATTTCTTCTTTTTCTTCTAGTTCAACGCTTTTGCTTCCTTTGCTGTGGATCTTAGCGGTTTTGGCAGTAGTTGTCCAGTGGTTTGCATAGCTGCATGTTTTAGGTAAGTGAAAGCAATTTACTCCAAAGGAGTATTGTTGACATGCATGAATGACATGTTTGTAGGTGGTGTACTAAATGCAGTATTGTGTGTTTGACATTGTCCTTAGATTTGAGCACAGTGATGTTTGTGTTGTCATATGTCTAATTTGCTTTTTTCTTTTTTCTTTTTAGTGGGATATCATTGGTGATTGCTGTGTCTGTGCAGAGTAGTTGCTTGGTGAGTAGCTATTTCAGGCAACTGAGTGGTATAGTTTTTTGTAGTACATAACTCTTTGTGATAAAGCTACACTTTGTTTATTACTTATTTTAGTGCTAGTTGTTGTTGGCAATCCATTTGTTGTTAGGATCATGGCTAGCCGCAAAGTGACCGCTCAGCAGGTTGTTCGCATGCTCTTTGAGTCGTCTTCAGACCATGATTACGACACTGACTCTGCATCTGAGGCAGAGGAGGAAGCAGGAGATTCTGGAAGTGAGTTTTCTGTCCAAGAGTATTCTTCTGATGAGGAAGCTACTCTCAGTGCAGATGAAGGGCCTGAGTTAGAGGAGGACATTGATGTGCCAAGAGTGCAGCAGCCTGGGGCTGAAGGGTTTCCCATTAGAAGACCTGACACCTGGATTGCCCCAAACATGGAGCAGCCACAGTTACCTGCATTTACTAGTCTCCCAGGGTGTAGAGTTAATACGGAAAACTTTCTGCCTGTCCATTTCTTTCACTTGTTTATGGACGATGTATTTTTGGAAGAGATTGTGGAGCAGACAAATGTGTATGCAGAGCAATATTTGCGGGACAACGCTGCCAGACTTAAGCCTCAGTCTAGAGCTACTCATTGGGTTCCCACATATCTGGAAGAGATGAAAAGGTTTTTAGGTTTGTCTTTTTTGATGGGGTTGATCAGGAAGCCGTCACTGGCTTCTTATTGGTCTACTAGTCCCTTGATGGCAACTGCTATATTTCCTGCAACTATGACACGTAATCGGTATTTGCTTCTTCTTCGTATGCTGCATTTTGTAGACAATGCTTTAGCCTTGCCACGAGATCACCCTGATTGTGACCGCCTTTTTAAGATTAGGCCTGTCCTTGATCATTTTGTGGATCGGTTTTCAGAGGTCTATGTTCCAGGCAAAGAGATAAGTGTGGACGAGTCTTTGGTCCTTTTCAAGGGGCGTTTAGTTTTTAAGCAGTACATCCCTAGTAAGAGGGCACGGTATGGGATTAAATTGTATCTGCTGTCAGAAAGCAGTACAGGATATGTTTATAATTTCCGGGTCTACACTGGTAGGGATTCCAGTATTGACCCTCCTGGTTGTCCGGCCACTTTTGGAGTTAGCGAAAAAATTGTGTGGGAACTTGCTAGACGGCTGTTTAACAAAGGTCACCATTTGTACGTAGATAATTTCTACACTGGAGTGCAGTTGTTCAAGGAGTTGTTTAGGGTGGACACTGTTGCTTGTGGCACAATCCGTTCTAACCGCAAAGGCTATCCAAGGGAGCTTGTCTGTAAAAAACTTGAGAGGGGACAGTGCAGTGCCTTGCGGAATAATGAGCTGTTAGCTATGAAATTTTCAGACAGGAGGGATGTGTACATGCTATCGACCATCCATGATGAGAGTACTTCCCCTGTGGCTGTTTGGGGTCAGGTTGCGGAAGTGCGCAAACCTGCGTGCATTTTGGACTACAATAGGCACATGGGTGGTGTTGATAGAGTAGATCAGAGGTTGGAACCTTACACTGCTCTTCGTAAGTCCTATGTGTGGTATAAAAAGTTGGCCCTACATTTATTTCATTTGGCAACTTTTAATGCCTTTATTGTATACAAGGATTGTTCACCTGAGTCAAGGATGACTTTTGTTAAATTTCAGGAGTCGGTGATAGAAAGCCTTATTGTGGTGGAACCGGCAAGAGTTCCTAGAGTAGAAGTGGTGGAGGATGTGGCTAGATTGAAAGATCGGCACTTTCCAGATCACATTCCTCCCACTCCCAAAAAAGACATGCCCACAAAGAAATGTAGAGTATGTGCCCGGAGATCAATCCAGAGGGAGAGCCGGATGTACTGCCCCGAATGCCCTTCAAAGCCTGGGCTGTGTGTGCCTAGCTGTTTTAGAAGTTACCACACAAGGAAAAACTTTTGGGAAATACCGTGAGCGTAAGCTGTCTGTTTTATATTTTCCACGGTTGGCATCTGTCGTGTATTTAGTTTGAGGTTTTGTGTTTGTAGTTTTGTGCCTATTTTATAATTAGTAGTTTATTTGTTGTTTATAAATAAAAAAAAGTGATTGCGGTGTGCGTGGGGTGGCGCTTGGCTGGCGGTGTGCGTGGGGTGGCGGTGTGCGTGGGGTGGCGCTTGGCTGGCGGTGTGCGTGGGGTGGCGCTTGGCTGGCGGTGTGCGTGGGGTGGCGCTTGGCTGGCGGTGCCAGCCAAACGGCAGTCCACACTCCCATCAGCTGGTGTGATTCTTGTATCAGGCATGTGGCGTATGTAAGTGATGGGCCCTTGAGTGGCGCGGTCTGTCGATGTGAGTGTTGTAATGTGCTGGGCCCGTGGCTGGTGGTGTGAATGGTCTTGTGCGTGTCATGTATGAAAGGTGTGTGAATGGACTGTAAAGCGGTTGGTGCCTTGTCGCGGCTTTACAGCTCACGAGCTGTGAGTCATTGGTTCACTTTTTTGCCTTTCAGTTATTAGCAGTGCATTTCATTTTTGTGAAATCTCTTGTTAATAAAATTTGATCCACTGAACCATCACTCACCCTCGTGCCAAATCCAACCAGTATGTGTTGTAAAAAATGACAAAACCTGCTCCGCTGTAATCAGGCGTCGCAGCACACCTGTGACACGCTAGGTGCCTCGGGTGGGACCCCGATGATGAAGCATGCCACCAACTTGGTTGGTGGGTGAGGGGTCTTCTTCACATAACCTAAGTGTTTCTTTTCACTATTTTAGTGTTTGGCACATCACGGACGTATGTGCACACATCAAAATGATATATTGCAAAAATACCTATCCCTTCTATCTCTTCAGGTTTTGGGCCTTATTCTGTTGCAGGCACCTGGCCCACCCACACAAGTGAGGTATCATTTTTATCGGGAGACTTGGGGGAATGCTGGGTGGAAGGAAATTTGTGGCTCCTCTCAGATTCCAGAACTTTCTGCCACAGAAATGAGAAGAAAAAGTGTTTTTTTGGCCAAATTTTGAGGTTTGCAAAGGATTCTGGGTAACAGAACCTGGTCCGAGCCCCGCAAGTCACCCCTCCTTGGATTCCCCTAGGTCTCTAGTTTTCAGAAATGCACAGGTTTGGTAGGTTTCCCTAGGTGCCCGCTGAGCTACAGGCCAAAATTCACAGGTAGGCACTGTTTTCTTCCAAAATTTTGGTTGTGTCCACGTTGCGCTTTGGGGTGTTTCCTGTCGCGGCCGCTAGGCCTACCCACGCAAGTGAGGTATCATTTTTATCGGGAGACGTGGGGGAACGCTGGGTGGAAGGAAATTTGTGGCTCCTCTCAGATTCCAGAACTTTCTGCCACAGAAATGTGAGGAACATGTGTTTTTTTAGCCAAATTTTGAGGTTTGCAAAGGATTCTGGGTAACAGAACCTGGTCCGAGCCACACAAGTCACCCCTCCTTGGATTCCCCTAGGTCTCTAGTTTTCAGAAATGCACAGGTTTGGTAGGTTTCTCTAGGTGGCGGCTGAGCTAGAGGCCAAAATCTACAGGTAGTCACTTTGCTAAAAACAGCTCTGTTTTCTGTGATATGTCCACGTTGTGTTTTGGGGCATATCCTGTCGCGGGCGCTAGGCCTACCCACACAAGTGAGGTATCATTTTTATCGGGAGACGTGGGGGAACGCTGGGTGGAAGGAAATTTGTGGCTCCTCTCAGATTCCAGAACTTTCTGCCACAGAAATGTGAGGAACATGTGTTTTTTTAGCCAAATTTTGAGGTTTGCAAAGGATTCTGGGTAACAGAACCTGGTCCGAGCCACACAAGTCACCCCTCCTTGGATTCCCCTAGGTCTCTAGTTTTCAGAAATGCACAGGTTTTGTAGGTTTCCCTAGGTGGCGGCTGAGCTAGAGGCCAAAATCTACAGGTAGTCACTTTGCTAAAAACAGCTCTGTTTTCTGTGATATGTCCACGTTGTGTTTTGGGGCATATCCTGTCGCGGGCGCTAGGCCTACCCACACAAGTGAGGTATCATTTTTATCGGGAGACGTGGGGGAACACTGGGTGGAAGGAAATTTGTGGCTCCTCTCAGATTCCAGAACTTTCTGCCACAGAAATGTGAGGAACATGTGTTTTTTTAGCCAAATTTTGAGGTTTGCAAAGGATTCTGGGTAACAGAACCTGGTCCGAGCCACACAAGTCACCCCTCCTTGGATTCCCCTAGGTCTCTAGTTTTCAGAAATGCACAGGTTTGGTAGGTTTCCCTAGGTGGCGGCTGAGCTAGAGGCCAAAATCTACAGGTAGTCACTTTGCTAAAAACAGCTCTGTTTTCTGTGATATGTCCACGTTGTGTTTTGGGGCATATCCTGTCGCGGGCGCTAGGCCTACCCACACAAGTGAGGTATCATTTTTATCGGGAGACGTGGGGGAACGCTGGGTGGAAGGAAATTTGTGGCTCCTCTCAGATTCCAGAACTTTCTGCCACAGAAATGTGAGGAACATGTGTTTTTTTAGCCAAATTTTGAGGTTTGCAAAGGATTCTGGGTAACAGAACCTGGTCCGAGCCACACAAGTCACCCCTCCTTGGATTCCCCTAGGTCTCTAGTTTTCAGAAATGCACAGGTTTGGTAGGTTTCCCTAGGTGGCGGCTGAGCTAGAGGCCAAAATCTACAGGTAGTCACTTTGCTAAAAACAGCTCTGTTTTCTGTGATATGTCCACGTTGTGTTTTGGGGCATATCCTGTCGCGGGCGCTAGGCCTACCCACACAAGTGAGGTATCATTTTTATCGGGAGACGTGGGGGAACGCTGGGTGGAAGGAAATTTGTGGCTCCTCTCAGATTCCAGAACTTTCTGCCACAGAAATGTGAGGAACATGTGTTTTTTTAGCCAAATTTTGAGGTTTGCAAAGGATTCTGGGTAACAGAACCTGGTCCGAGCCACACCAGTCACCCCTCCTTGGATTCCCCTAGGTCTTTAGTTTTCAGAAATGCATAGGTTTGGTAGGTTTCCCTAGGTGGCGGCTGAGCTAGAGGCCAAAATCTACAGGTAGTCACTTTGCTAAAAACAGCTCTGTTTTCTGTGATATGTCCACGTTGTGTTTTGGGGCATATCCTGTCGCGGGCGCTAGGCCTACCCACACAAGTGAGGTATCATTTTTATCGGGAGACGTGGGGGAACGCTGGGTGGAAGGAAATTTGTGGCTCCTCTCAGATTCCAGAACTTTCTGCCACAGAAATGTGAGGAACATGTGTTTTTTTAGCCAAATTTTGAGGTTTGCAAAGGATTCTGGGTAACAGAACCTGGTCCGAGCCACACAAGTCACCCCTCCTTGGATTCCCCTAGGTCTCTAGTTTTCAGAAATGCACAGGTTTGGTAGGTTTCCCTAGGTGGCGGCTGAGCTAGAGGCCAAAATCTACAGGTAGTCACTTTGCTAAAAACAGCTCTGTTTTCTGTGATATGTCCACGTTGTGTTTTGGGGCATATCCTGTCGCGGGCGCTAGGCCTACCCACACAAGTGAGGTATCATTTTTATCGGGAGACGTGGGGGAACGCTGGGTGGAAGGAAATTTGTGGCTCCTCTCAGATTCCAGAACTTTCTGCCACAGAAATGTGAGGAACATGTGTTTTTTTAGCCAAATTTTGAGGTTTGCAAAGGATTCTGGGTAACAGAACCTGGTCCGAGCCACACAAGTCACCCCTCCTTGGATTCCCCTAGGTCTCTAGTTTTCAGAAATGCATAGGTTTGGTAGGTTTCCCTAGGTGGCGGCTGAGCTAGAGGCCAAAATCTACAGGTAGTCACTTTGCTAAAAACAGCTCTGTTTTCTGTGATATGTCCACGTTGTGTTTTGGGGCATATCCTGTCGCGGGCGCTAGGCCTACCCACACAAGTGAGGTATCATTTTTATCGAGAGACGTGGGGGAACGCTGGGTGGAAGGAAATTTGTGGCTCCTCTCAGATTCCAGAACTTTCTGCCACAGAAATGTGAGGAACATGTGTTTTTTTAGCCAAATTTTGAGGTTTGCAAAGGATTCTGGGTAACAGAACCTGGTCCGAGCCACACAAGTCACCCCTCCTTGGATTCCCCTAGGTCTCTAGTTTTCAGAAATGCACAGGTTTGGTAGGTTTCCCTAGGTGGCGGCTGAGCTAGAGGCCAAAATCTACAGGTAGTCACTTTGCTAAAAACAGCTCTGTTTTCTGTGATATGTCCACGTTGTGTTTTGGGGCATATCCTGTCGCGGGCGCTAGGCCTACCCACACAAGTGAGGTATCATTTTTATCGGGAGACATGGGGGAACGCTGGGTGGAAGGAAATTTGTGGCTCCTCTCAGATTCCAGAACTTTCTGCCACAGAAATGTGAGGAACATGTGTTTTTTTAGCCAAATTTTGAGGTTTGCAAAGGATTCTGGGTAACAGAACCTGGTCCGAGCCACACAAGTCACCCCTCCTTCGATTCCCCTAGGTCTCTAGTTTTCAGAAATGCATAGGTTTGGTAGGTTTCCCTAGGTGGCGGCTGAGCTAGAGGCCAAAATCTACAGGTAGTCACTTTGCTAAAAACAGCTCTGTTTTCTGTGATATGTCCACGTTGTGTTTTGGGGCATATCCTGTCGCGGGCGCTAGGCCTACCCACACAAGTGAGGTATCATTTTTATCGGGAGACGTGGGGGAACGCTGGGTGGAAGGAAATTTGTGGCTCCTCTCAGATTCCAGAACTTTCTGCCACAGAAATGTGGGGAACATGTGTTTTTTTAGCCAAATTTTGAGGTTTGCAAAGGATTCTGGGTAACAGAACCTGGTCCGAGCCCCGCAAGTCACCCCTCCTTGGATCCCCCTAGGTCTCTAGTTTTCAGAAATGCACAGGTTTGGTAGGTTTCCCTAGGTGGCGGCTGAGCTAGAGGCCAAAATCTACAGGTAGTCACTTTGCTAAAAACAGCTCTGTTTTCTGTGATATGTCCACGTTGTGTTTTGGGGCATATCCTGTCGCGGGCGCTAGGCCTACCCACACAAGTGAGGTATCATTTTAATCGGGAGACGTGGGGGAACGCTAGGTGGAAGGAAATTTGTGGCTCCTCTCAGATTCCAGAACTTTCTGCCACAGAAATGTGAGGAACATGTGTTTTTTTAGCCAAATTTTGAGGTTTGCAAAGGATTCTGGGTAACCAAACCTGGTCCGAGCCACACAAGTTACCCCTCCTTGGATTCCCCTAGGTCTCTAGTTTTCAGAAATGCACAGGTTTGGTAGGTTTCCCTAGGTGGCGGCTGAGCTACAGGCCAAAATCTACAGGTAGTCACTTTGCTAAAAACAGCTCTGTTTTCTGTGATGTGTCCAGGTTGTGTTTTGGGGCATATCCTGTCGCGGGCGCTAGGCCTACCCACACAAGTGAGGTATCATTTTTATCGGGAGACGTGGGGGAATGCTGGGTGGAAGGAAATTTGTCGCTCCTCTCAGATTCCAGAACTTTCTGCCACAGAAATGTGAGGAACATGTGTTTTTTTAGCCAAATTTTGAGGTTTGCAAAGGATTCTGGGTAACAGAACCTGGTCCGAGCCACACAAGTCACCCCTCCTTGGATTCCCCTAGGTCTCTAGTTTTCAGAAATGCACAGGTTTGGTAGGTTTCCCTAGGTGGCGGCTGAGCTAGAGGCCAAAATCTACAGGTAGTCACTTTGCTAAAAACAGCTCTGTTTTATGTGATGTGTCCACGTTGTGTTTTGGGGCATATCCTGTCGCGGGCGCTAGGCCTAGCCACACAAGTGAGGTATCATTTTTATCGGGAGACTTGGGGGAACATAGAATAGCAAAACAAGTGTTATTGCCCCTTGTCTTTCTCTACATTTATTCCTTCCAAATATAGGGGTGTGTGTAAAAAAGACATCTATTTGAGAAATTCCATGTAATTCACGTGCTACTATGGTCACCCCGGAATTCAGAGATGTGCAAATAACCACTGCTCCTCAACACCTTATCTTGTGCCCTTTTTGGAAATGCAAAGGTTTTCTTGATAGCTATTTTTTACTCCTTATATTTCAGCAAATGAATTACTGTATACCCGGTATAGAATGAAAACGCACTGCAGGGTGCAGCTCATTTATTGGCTCTGGGTTCCTCGGGTTCTTGATGAACCTACAAACCCTATATATCCCCGCAACCAGAGGAGTCCAGCAGACGTAGCGCTATATTGCTTTCGATAATCTGACATTGCAGGGAAAAGTTACAGAGTAAAAAGTAGAGAAAAATTGATGTTTTTTTCACCTCAATTTCAATATTTTTCTTTTTCAGCTGTTATTTTCTGTAGGAAACCCTTGTAGGATCTACACAAATGACCCCTTGCTGAATTCAGAATTTTGTCTACTTTTCAGAAATGTTTAGGTTTCTGGGATCCAGCATTGGTTTCATGACCATTCCTGTCACTGACTGGAAGGAGGCTGAAAGCACAAAAAATTGCACAAATGGGGTATGCTCCAGTAAAATGCCAAAATTGTGTTGAAAAATTGGGTTTTCGGATTCAAGTCTGCCTGTTCCTGAAAGCTGGGAAGCTGCTGAGTTTAGCACCGTAGACCCTTTGTTGATGCCATTTTCAGGGGATAAACCACAAGCCTTCTTCTGCAGCCCCTTTTTCCAATTTTTTTGAAAAAAACGAAATTTTCACTGTTTTTTGGCCAATTTCTTGACCTCCTTCAGGGGAACCCACAAAGTCTGGGTACCTTTAGAATCCCTAGGATGTTGGAAAAAAAGGACGCAAATTTGGCTTGGTTAGCTTATGTGGACAAAAAGTTATGAGGGCCTAAGCGCGAACTGCCCCAAATAGGCAAAAAAAGGCCTGGCACAGGAGGGGGAAAAGGCCTGGCAGCGAAGGGGTTAATGTGCAGGAGGGGACACCTTCACTCACATAAACAGTCACACCCCTCAACGCATACATCCTTGGACGATGGTGCAAGGATGCCTGCGATGACGCTTGCAGCTGAATCTTGCAACAGCGGGGGGGACAACATCGGGGTGCCCTGTATTCACTTACATACGGTGCATCCTTATGTTACAAAAGTGACGCAGTGAGGCGCTGATTATGTTTGCACTGCACCGTGCTGCACCACATTTACATCAACACGGGCCTAATATGAGATTGAGCCTCAAATTTCAAGTCTGTGACGCGACTTGTCAACTGCCACAACACAAATAGACTGATTTTACACCATCTCATTGCAGAGGATGATGGCTCTCCTGTGGATCTGCCTGTCCTGCAGTACCCTAATAACCTGGATGACCAGCTGTCAAATATCAGCCAAGAGACCCTCCAAGAAGTCCTTGTAAACCTGCAGACACCACCTCCAGTAGCCAGGATTGTTGAAGTAGCAGACATCCCACAGGCCCCACTTAGCACTCCAATAGTACGACCTGCCAGCACTGACACAGCAGAGGACTCCTAGGACCCAGGCACCAGCTCTGAGAGGACAGTGGTGGGAGTCCAGTGGGAGCTGGCCACGGAGGTGCAGGTTGGGATGCAAACACTGGCAGCCAGCCTTGAGGGGATGCGGATGTGCATGGTCACGGCAACAGAACAGACTGCAGCCAATCAACGCACACACTCCCCAGTGCGTGAAGTCCAGGAGTGTCTGAAGGACATAGCTGCTGCCACGAGAGAGAGGCCACAACAACTGCCCTCCCAAACTGGCAGCAGCGTGATAGAGGACAAAATGGACTTCATGCTGGGAAATGGTCTCCCTGAGTGCAGACATGGCTACCTAGCACAGGGATGTTGCAGCTATACTTAAAAACTAGCAGCTCCCCCTTGCTGCAGTGATTCCATATGTAGTGCCACAGATGGCAACTGCCGGGAAATGGGAATCCACATCTGCAACCACTGAGGTGTGTGTGGCCCCCTCTACCTCCCTACTACCACCATCAAGGGAAGAGGAGTCACCACACCCATCAAAGGATGAAGATGTGGAACAGATCATCTACACCCATAGGAGTTCCCGGGAGCAACAGCCCATGCCACATGGGCAGTGTTTTCCTTACTCCTGTGCTTGACATCATGCCAGTGTTAGCACTGTTACAGATATGCAATCTTCTACACTGTTGACCTTTCTGCTATGGACTGCTGTTGTCTCTAACTTTTCAATTGGCAATTTATGTTCTCCTGCACTGAAAGACACTTTACCCAAACATGTCCCATGACATGTCCCTCAACCCTGGACTTGTTTTGTGTCCCCATTGGATGGATTTCATGAATGGGGTCACAGACCTGGACATTGTATATATTTTGCACTGTTACACTTGTTAATAAACACCACCTACAAAACCTGCATGTTTATGTGTGTTGTAACACTTCTATTATGCCTAGTATTTGTGATGTGTGTAACATGTCTCAAGTCATAGAGTGTCAGTAAAAGAGTGCATGAATATGTGGGCACATATTTATGCATATGGTACCTACATGTTGCACGTTGATGTTGGCCTCATCCCCTAGAAGCAATTCACTGAATATGTGATACACGTTGAACAAATATATGCTACACCCACTACATACTGCAGGAATGGGTGCGAAACAGTAATTGGGCAATATCGTCAGCTGGGAGTACCAGTAGAACACATTGGTGTGAAACAGAGGGACTCAAACTGATCTATTATTACCACTGGTCAGTTTAGCAGGGCAGGAATGAAATGTAGGCTGTTGTAAAATGTCCCACAGTGCCCAACATTCCAAAAAAAACCCTTACATTGTCAGCTGAATTCCCACATCTATCCTGGTCAACATAGTCAGCTTGAGTGGCGGGTACACTGGATGACAGGTGCACAGGTACGTAGATGTGTTGTAGCTGCCAATGTGACAGCTCAGTCATAAGGAGGTGCGGAACATGTCAAGAGAGGGATTTGGATGCAGGACGGATGCCCCAGGGCAACACACAATTTTCACTGTACACCCATGGGAAGACCCTGAGACCCAAGCATATGACCCATGAAGCAAGGGAGTACCCAATATTATTTATTATGAATATGAAATACATTTAAAAAAAGTTATTTACACCTTTCCTAATCTAACCTATTCTAACTATACATAACCCACAACAGACACTAACTACTCTGTGCTACACTTACCTAACATATTTAACAACACACTCTAAACATTCACCCCTCACACCTCATATACCACAGGACACATGGACGGCAACATACACTAAACTACACATTTACTAACTATGACTAAAAAAAATATTTTTCGGTATTTTGTTTTGTAATTTTTTTAAAATAAACATATAAAAGCCACAACATCACCCCCACCCACCCACATAGTAAAACATAAAAAGTAGAAAATCCACCTCCAAACCTTCTTATCCTAACTAACCCACTAACCTATTCTAACCTACAACTAACCACCTAATACCCACAGAAAAACTAGAAAAAAAGAGGAGGCAGGGCAGTGAACTTGGGAGGAGTGACATAATGCCATTCAGAGGTTGGCTTTTTTCAGTCTTTTCTTAATGTTTTTGAGGGCCTTTGTATTCTTTGCCACTTCCTTTTCAATGGAGTCCAACTTTTGGAGGACCTGTTGTACTTTCCTCTGTAAATCAGTGATGGCACTCATGTCCATGGCAGCAGGTGTGGTTGGCTGTGTGATGGTACTAGAGTGTGCAGCAGCTGGAGCAATATTTATGTTGGCAGCTGTGGGCCCATGGGCTGCTGTGGTGCTTGGTCCAGCCTGTGTTGGCAGTGTGGGTACCCCTTGGCTGAATGCCCGCCACTCACCAGTGGATCGCTCTGAGCAATAGCGGTGTACCATCCTCCTGAACCCAAATTCCACTGCCAATATGTGCCTATAGCACACTGTCCTCTTCTGAAAGGCACAGAGTTGGTCATTATTCATGTTGGCAGCTGTTAAAATGAGACAGACAACCATCAGTGTCAGCATTGTGTGGAGTATGTTCCGTTAATTAGCCTACTATCTACATCGATTTGCACATACACTCCTACTCACATCCTGGATGATACAATGGCCCTGATGGATGAAACGACAATGCTGCCTTAGCACCATTTCCTTGACACCATAGCCACCCACAACAAGAAGAGGAAACAAACCAAGTTAGATCTGCTTAGATTTTGCACCATGTGTGACAATGCTAAGGCAGTGTCAAATTCACATTGATCAGGGCCACTATTCCTCTTCATATGTGTCAAATGTTCCAACACACATCACCAGAAACTTGCATCTGTTATTGGGAGTATGGGATGCTGTTGGTAACCATAAGGGTTCATTGTTGGTATGTACACATGCAAGCCTGATCAAAATGACTGTCACCTACACTGTGAGCATCACATCTACCTACAAATGTGTTGTTCTCACCCCCTGTGCCTCAGGGAGTATGGCCATGCAGATCAACATCTCAACTGTCCAGGTCATCGACCAATGCATGCCCACTCACACATGGAGTCAGGGAGTAGACCATATGTTAGGTGATGACAAAAATGAAGCTGGTATTCATAGGTCTATCACTTCTACATTCATGCGTCCAGGTGTAGACACCTTCAAAAGGTGACCAGCGAATACCATTTCAGACATACCCATAACCATGTACACGATTGGACTTGACCTACATACACAAAATGGTGCTTGTGGGAATGACAGTGTGTTCCAGTGCCATTATATACACAATCTAAGTCACATATGAAGCTACATGTGGCTTGTCATCACTTTGTTTACACAATGATGGCCACTGAGCGCCAGATGCCTCACAAGATATGACTCTCTGCATGGGAATCACTTAAATGTGACACAGTGTCACCATCCAACCTCCTTTGATTTCTGATCGTTTTACAGCTCATCACTTCTAGCATTGAGTGCAAAACCCATGACTCACTCACACAAGACACTTCAACACTACACAGGACAGACAAAATCACACTTACTGGATACATCTGGGTCCTCAAATCATGCCACTTCACCTATGGTGTAGGGGGGAAGTCCACCTGAAATATATGGATGGAAAACCATGGTTACTATCACATCACTGTCACTACTAGTGGACACCATATGGCAGTATGTACTAGTTCATAGGAGTGAGGTAATTATCCAGGTTGTGGACAGTGCAACAGACACAGCACTGCAAACTCACAATGAGACTGACACTCAGGTGAATGAGAGCCATACATTTGCACTCTTACACTGCCCCTTTGACTCATTTAGTGCTATGCCCTGCAACAACCATTTGTGGCCAATCTGTAGAAGATGGAACTCCATGGAATGAGGGGGAGTTGGGTGACAGATAAATGACACTACCTTTGTGTGCTGCAAGACAACTGACTCAGGTATTCTGACTTGTCCTGCGAGGCACACAGAGGCACTTTGTGGAGGACAAGCGGCTAAATGTTTAGTCTGCAATTTTCATGCATTGAGTGATCCATGACTGATGTGTCTCAGTTGGGTGATGGCATCAAATGCCCCATTACCAGTGCGGGTATGCTCCCTTTGTAAACAAAATGGCAGAGATGATGTATGTGAAAATCTGACATTGTTGTAGCATACATGGATTGTCGTACTTTGTTATCACAATCCACTTACATATGGTATGCTGGCGGTGTCTTGGTTTATCGTACATGACACAATTCTGGGGCACAGATGTTACCATGGCCCCTGAAATGTGTGACTTAGCGACGGATGTGCATGACTCACCTAACATCTGACTTGCATTGGTAAAATGGTAGGATATGTGAAGCCCATGTCTATACTGGCACAGTGACTCTTCAGTCTGGTTTCTTGTAACCTGTCCACAAGCATTGAATGCAGAACGCCAACACATCTGCTACTGTCATTCAAGTGTAGTGAACAGTAATTAGATTGCCAATGGAGTACTCACCAACAGGGCCACCAATCACCACACCAAGATGGTCCAGAAGATACTGCCCCCTTGCCACCAGATCAGCCCAGCGATACTTGAGCTGGTGGTCGTTGCGACTGCTGTGGTACACCCTCTTCAGGTGGTGGAGCACCTTGCCCCACCGCAGCCGCCTCGCCTCCGTACAGTAGCCCTGGATCACACGGCCACCCATCTCTAGCATCAATGAGAGGTAGTGAGCTACCAGCCAAATGAAGCCTTCCAGTTCCTCCTCCCCCATTCTGGTCCTCCTCCCCTTGCCAGACCTTGCAATGGGGTACAGGTTGAAAAAAGTAAAATGTAGTAGTAATAAACAGAAATAAGGAAAGGAAACTTAACACCCAAAAAATCACTAGCCCAACTAACCCACCTATAGAACTAACCCAGACAGACACCACACAGCACAGGTACAAGGTAAAATACAGTAGACACACAAAATCACAGACACTGGACAAATAACAATCAAATATAACAGAAAACACAACAGGAGGGACACCACAAGATACAAAAAAGAGCGAGAAGACACCACCAACTCCAAGGCACAACTACACAGTCAAAAGAGGCACAGACTGTAAACAGAAAGTGAAAGTATACCCACTGTACCATGCCTGTAAACAGGCTATCCTATTAAACCAATTCCTGTACCCTTGTGTCACGTTTTATGTTATGCATGTATTTTTTGATGCATGTGATATCTGTGTGAGTATTTCTGACGCATTACTTATGTGCGTCTATGTATATTCCTGCATTACCTTTATGTGATGATTTAACAGTAAATCAGCATTTCGATGAGTGCAAAGGTGGAAAGCACACTAAGGGTCCATGGGTCATGTACTTTGCGTTTGCGGATATTTTTGACGCATTTGAGTAATTTATTTTTACTCTACTCCTGATTATGTGATTTTGGGCCAGATGTATCAAGGTTTTTTGCATTCGCAAACGGTGCGAATGCCTGTTTGCGAATGCAAGAAGCCATTTCAGAATGTATGAAAGACATTCTGAACGCAATTTTTACGGAATCGCTAAAATAGCGATTCCTTAAAATTGCAACCCTGTTTAGAGAGTCGCAAATTGCAACTCTCTAAATAAGAAATCGTAAATAAGGATTCCTTATTTGCGATTCCTTAGCACATGTATGAAGCAATTCCTAAATTCGATTTGGACATTTAGGAATCACTATTTACAACCAAGTTGAACTTGGTGGTAACCATATGCAAATTTTAAAAATGCATTTAAAATGCATTTTTAAAATTTACATGTAAAGCACACATGCCCTTTTGGCATGTGTGCACCTTACATGGTGAAAAAAATAATTTTGGGGTGCAGCAGAGGGGGCCTTAAGCCCTCAGCACCCTGGGGTTTTGCATTTCCAAAATTACGATTTCTAGTTAAGAAATCGCAATTTTGGACATGCAAAAAATTTGCAGATATAGGCCAACAGGCCCATAGGTGCGAATGGGGGCGGTTTCGCAATGTGCGATTGAGTAATAGCATTTGCGATTTTTAAGAAATCGCTATTACCGATTCGCAAATGTAATACATGGCATTTTCCGAGTCGGAAATAGTGATTTCTTAAAAATCGAGAATTCCAAATTGCAAAAGGCCTTCATGATACATCTGGCCCTTTGTCATTTGTTAATGGATGCACCCTGTATCAACATACAAATTGAATGTGCTGGCGTGCAGTATGGCATTTTGTGTATGGCCACATGTGGTATTCCGATGTATAATGTGATTTGTTTGTGATTGCTCTGTTACACCAATGTGTGTGTTACAGATTCAACAGCATGAAAATGTATACACATCATGCATATGTATGTATGTGTGACAACAGTGTATCCACATATGTATGGCAGTCAGTACTATGCAAGAGTCATGGTATGTGATTGTGAATTATGTTCACTTATGTGCTGTGTGTAGTCTTACAGAGCATCACGTTTCAGACAACATACACAGCTCAGGCATTGTTAATGATGGCTGATGATTGCAAACTGGCAAATGTTACCCAACATCTGTCTCCATATGTTGATCTTTAGTATATGGATGACTTGTGTGTGGATTACACATATGTATGACATGTGTAGATATTTGGTACATACTGTGATTGACACACTCTGCCTAAATTCCAACAATAACATGTATTGAACACAATAGACAGTTGAAAATCATAACATTTTGCATTGTAATTAAAATTACTTTGTTGTGGACCTGCAGCCTTAGCTGCATATGTTCTCATCCATTCTGATGTGCATTCCATAGACATGTCCGTGCAAAGTGTGAGGTCATGTGTACCCTGTGACACGATCGGGCCCCATGGCAGTGGCAGGAGTGATTTCCAGGATTGTACTGAGCAGGCTCCATTTCTCCCATTGCTTGTCATACCTGGGCTAATCATGTTAATCATTGTCACCAATGATGTCCCCACCTTGTCACACAGGCTCCATGCAGCCATTGCAACTCTCACACTGAGCTGTGTCAGTGGTCTGTTCAAACATTACAGTCTCACCGTATTTTGACATCCACTTCCTCATGTGTGGGCCCCTTATTTAGCTGATTTTTGAACATGTTGTTGTTGAGTGTGATGAACTATTGTTATACAAGTTGGCAACTTGGATGTAATTATTAGTTTGTGGTCCATAAACTGTGTCCTTCAGTTGTCACATTCAAGTGATGAGGCTAATTGTGATGTGTGTGATGGTAGCAGTTCACTCTTACGCTTCACATGTGATGTTGCTACAGTACTCTTAGGATTAGTATTTGTGACATGCTCCCTGAGGTTAGACTCATAATCCTAAGGTATATGTTTAAGAGATTGAAGACACCAAAGCCGGATTGTGTGAATAAGTGAGGTGTTTATTGACAAAATTTACAAGGTGAGTTACGTGAATATTATGTGAAGAAGTTCTGTACAATGTGCAGTCTGCGGAGTATCCCAGCAGCTGTGTTGCGGTCTTACCCCTCATTTTCTTCCCCGCCATCCTCCTCCTCCTCCTCAGGCAGGTCATCAACCTGTTCATATAATGGTACGTTCATCTGTACACATATTTTGTGCAGGATAGCACAAGTCAATATGATCTTGCTGACCATTTGTGGGGCATATAGGAGGCTGCCTCCTGTGATGTCCAGGCACCTGAATCTGAACTTCAGGATGCCAAATGTCCTCTCCACAATGGTCTGTGTCCTCCAATGTCCCTCATTGCACGCTCTGCTGCTGTGCTTGGGTTGTGAAAAGGGGTCATTATCCATGGCTGCATGCCATAACCCTGATTCGCTTCAAAAGATTACAGGAGTAATTTGTTGTTAGGGCTTGCAACAGGTATATCATGTAGCATGACAGTTGATATTAAGAGCTGGTTGTGGCTCATATGTATTTGTGGTTTGGTGTGAGTTCCTATCCTTGTGTGATCTTTCCTCAGCAGTAGGTTGTTGAACATGACAATCTTGTGTTTGGGTCACGGACCTGGAAAATATGATTTGGATTCCACACTGATAGTCATTGTGTATGTACCATGCGTTGTGTAGTGCACCTTTGTATCGGTGTGCTCTCACTAGAGGAGACATGACACATCCTCACAACACAATGGGGTCAGATGTCGTGGCAACATGGTAGCACTACACTGCCTGGACATCCCATCCCTTTTGGCAGGTGTAATTGCAGATGAGGTGTAACACTTAGGGCCTTTGAAATTGGTTAGTGAGAATGCTCTACATGTCTCCAAATTTGGCTGCTGTGTCCTGCAACATTTCAACTATGCAAGAATACCCCATTTGTGACATGTTACTTGGCAACCCTTTGTTGTCCCCTGCGCCAGTTGCTCATGTGTAGCCATGGCTAGCTGCCTTGTGGAGGTGGATGTTTCTGTGCAGGACAGTACACCGCCCTGTACGTATGCTTTTTTGATGGCCAATTGGCTCTTTCTGTGTGTGTAGCAGTGTGCAGCATGCATTTGTGCCACATTAATTTGAGTTCATAGCACAGTCTACTTCCTTTTTTGCAACCTTCATATTGCACACCTGGGGTGGTATTTGTTGTTGGCAGTTTCTCACGTTTCAGGGGACAGCTACATGTGATTCTGCATCATCATGCTATGTATCTTGTGGTGACATACCTGCAGTGAGAAACATTGCACACCCCTTCTACGCTATATACAGCATGGGAGGGTGGCCAATTTATAATGTGGCTTCAAGTAATGATAACATGGTCATCTGCCAAGATGTACATACAGTGCAGGCCATGACTATGGAACTGTGAGCTATTACATTGTTCCCTTGGTGTTCCTGAGTGGCAGCTAATGTTTGTGTCAGCCATGAGGTGTCCAAGGGTGTGTTTCCCATTGTCACAGGATGATCAACCTAACTGGCAGTGTCTCTCCTATCTTCCAAAACATGAATGTGCATTTCTACTTCTCTACACATGCACAGTGTAGGCTATGGGATGTAGTTCAGCTACTTAGCAAGTGTGTCCCTTGTCAGTGATGTCCTGTTTTCTCCTACTGGGTCCAACTATGACATCCATGATCTGCACTGTCTGACTCTGTCTATGCCCCATGGTAGGACATTTCTTGTATCTGGCACAGACATGATGGTGTTGTGAGTCAGTGAGTGTTGCATGTGAGGTTGCACTACAGTAAGTGTGGTTCCACTTCTCACACATCTGGCACATGGTATGTGATGGGCATTAATCTTGTATTCCTATGTGTGTCAGCCAATGCATCAGGCAGATGTCTGTGCACACTACATATAAGTTAGGTATGTGTTGATGAGATGCAGTTGATATAAGCACAAGTTGTGAGGTGTTTGATATTTGATCTGGCAGTGATCTGCACGGCATGCCTTTCGGCATCTGTGCCTATTTGGAAGTTACATGACATGGGCATGGTGTATGCCTTTGACATGTCTGTGCTATTGGTGTAGTGTGTGTGATGTCTACGTCGTGGGCAACCTGAGGGCTCTTGTAGGGTTTGTGCAGTTCTGCTGTTATCAAAGTGTACATGTCTGCACCTGTCCTTCCTGTTGTGTGCCTGTCAAGTTGTTGGTGTGTTATGTACATGTGGGTGTATGTATAAGTGTTGTGCACTGATTGTGCTGTACTGTAGCATGGTCCATATGTGTTATCACCTGCACATGAGTGTAATCCTGGCCACATGTTACTGTAGTGGTGTATGTCTTGTGTGTCCAACAGCGTTGGTGTGTTGTGTGTACATTACTAGATTTGTTGACTTACCCACAAGTAGGCCAGTTCCAAATTGTCCATCCTGGAATTGTTCATTGATCGTGCTGTGCCAGAATTTGTAGGCGTCATGGACACTCCCAGGATACTTGGGCAAAACGTTTATGAATAATCGGCAGTGGCCCACTAAGCCCTGCACATTAATGGAATGCGTGTGCTTGTGATTCCGTTCCGGCATAAGTGTTCTGTTGCTGCAGGTGGTGCGAGCTGGACATCGGTGCAGTCAATTGCACCTAGCACATTGGGGAAGCCATGGATTTGATAGAACCCCTGTTTGTTCTCCTGCTGCTTTTGCTGGGTGTTGGGGAAGCTGATGTGGCGGGTGTCAGGGAGATGATGGTGTCTAACACCTTTGGCAGGAATACAAAGAACGTCGGCCAGGAGACACCAGCAATGAGTGCACCCGTTGTTTGGAATGAGCCACTTGCCAGCATGTGCAGGAGAGCGAGCAGCTTTGTAATAGGTGGTATGTTGTGTGGGGTCTGCGGGCTTGCTGCAATTTGTGGTTCAGTGTGGTGCAACAGATGTAGTATGGCTTGCTGGTTGAGTCTGTAAGTCCTAATAATGTTCAGGTCCCTGAGGCCAAAGAGAGTTGTCCTGGTTCTGAAGACCCTCTCCTGCCTTCTGTGTTGCCTTTGTGGGCCGCGTTGCCATGCTGGTGATTGCTGGAGTTGTTACTGTCCTCTGGGCCATCTAGCAAGATGTATAAGTATCACCTCCATTTTCTCCTGTGGGTTGTAATGTTGCTTCTGTGTGTTCTCCTTAAGTAGTGATGTGTTTACCTAATTTTAACGCCTGCCCTGACCCAGGTGTTACATTTTGATGCAAATTGGTGTTAACATAATTTTTTGGGTTTGCCTCCCACCCGTGCGTCTTTTTTGCCTGGGTGGTTAAATATGGCGCAATGGTGTTTTGAGTCATTTTTTTGATGGGAACGCCTACCTTGCATCTCATTGACGCAAGGAGGTTTCACGCATCCGAAAAATGATGTTAACACCTATATTTTGACGCTAGGGTCTAGCGTCAAAATCTAAATATGGCATTGGGTTTGTGTTGATTTAGCGTAAAAAAATGACGCTAATTCAGCTCAAACAGAGTATAAATATGTCCCCTAGAGTCAACTCGCAGTACGCATGTGGCATGCTGCACACAAAAAAAAACTACAGAAACACAACATCCTGGATAAAGCAGGCACTATAAGGAAATGCATGATTGAGCAAAACGTGAAATGTAAACAGGAACCACAACTCTGACATGGCTTACCTTCATTATGGTTGGAGTTGCGCTTACAAATCAATCAGTGTTTTGGCCTCTATAGTTAAGTAAATGAAAATATGGTTCCATAGGGACCCTTTTCAATGTCAATTTTTCACTACTGCGAGTCTTCCACCTGGAAGAAACTGCCCCACTTAAAGACATGCCTTCTTCTCTAGTTGAGCAGGACCCTTGAAGGCATTGGAGTAGGTGACTTTCCTTTTCCTGCTGGCCCTCCACAACATTGAAGTCCAGTGCAACGCTGCTGAAGGCAACTGAGTTGGTCAAGCAATATCCATCAAACTTCAGTAGCAGAGACCACAACAGAGAAGAGTGCATGGTATTATACTGACAATGCTCAGATCACTGTAGTGCAGCTCACAGTACATATTCACAGCCAGAGATGGTTAGAAGCAAATAATGAGTAGGTTGGTCAATTGGAGCAAACGGGTGTAGCAACTTGGATCTTTTGGGCCACAGACACAGTAAGAATAAGCTGACCCTGGGAGCCTGTTGCCACTGCAGCAGCTGCCCTAAGCTCTTACCGTCTGCATCTCAGTCAGTCAAGAGTCAGTGAGGCAGCTCAGAGCAGATGGTCTCTACGGTCTGTCTTAGTTAGAGACAAGTCAGTGAATATCTTGACAGCTTCACAATGGGAGTCTGTCACTGGTGCATTTGGCCCTGTGTTCTTCTCTGCTGTGTCAAAGACACACTTTAATGGAAGGGGGAGCACAGGTGCAATAGTAGGGCTCAGTAGGCCATTGTGCAACAGACGAGCACCTTCTGCACCTGTGCTCCTAATTTCCCCATTGAGTACCAGGAAAACACTCATCAGCCCTGTGTATCCACTCTTTACATGCCTCAGATATGCATGTTGAAGTTAAATCAGATCTTTTGTGGACAGCTTTAAATAGGCAGTCGGAGCTGGGCACAAGATTGAAGAATTTTAGAAAGGGGGGGCTACAGCCCAGTTAAGGTTCACCGCTTCCCTTCAAGTTATGCATAAAAACAAAATGCATAATTTAATGTATTCCAGAAAAGCGGATAAACTGCTCGACAACATTAAAATGAACACTGGATAATCCTCTGTTAGATAATGGCTGGTTAGGTGGCTGTCGATGCTGCTGTTGTTTAAACTGTGTTGCGGTTTCACTGGTATTTACCTATATTGCTTTTATGGTTGCTTGCCTGAAGCTCTGCTACTCTTTTGGTGAGTCCAGCATGAGAACATCCCGGAGCACTCAAAATTGACTTTTCTAAGTCCATGTAGGCTTATAGGAGGGTTCTCCAGGTGTGGGGTTTCTGACTGGGTTGGGGTGGGCGCAGGTGGTGTGGGGCAGAGGAACATTGTGTGGGGAGCATGAGGTGAAAAACAAAAAAATAATCCTTTAAAATCCCAGTCTAAGTTTTTTAAGTCACGCCAAGTCTCTAAATTGTGCAATTGGGGTTGAGGATAACCCTATTACAGATTTGCTGCAGCTCATTACTTGGAATATTAATGGCCTGTGTACAAAAGAGCGAAGAGAAAGGATTTTACAGGACTTAAGGGACCTGCAAGCTCAAATGATAATTTTACAGGAGACACACCTTACCAGACTAGAGTGCGTACAGGTATTTAAGACACAAAAATGGGTACAACAGCTGGTTTGCACAGATCATAATACCACCACTAAAGGGGTGGCTACATTGGTTAAGCTTCCAAAGGCCGAAGGCATTTCTTTCAGGAATGGTTACAGATAAGTCAGAGAGGTAGTTCATTACTAATTTACAGCTTTATGACAGCAATTTCACCCTGGTCAGATACTATGGTCCAAACTGATGATTTTGAGCATCTTAGAATGGCCTTCTCAATTGTGCTAACTTTTTCTGCACCCATTATAATTTTATTGAATCATAACTTAGATAGATCGCCTAAATCTAGTGCAATTGTTTTTCCCAAATGCCAGGCATTCTTGTAATATATGATGGAGCAGTTAGCCTTGGTGATGTTTGGAGTGAAAGTGTACCCAGGAACCAAGGTCCAGAACCATTCTTCTAGAAAGCTGACCATCTCGGTGAGCTTCACCCCCTCTAGAAAGCCAATAAGGTGCAGGTTGTTTCTCCTGGATTGATTTTCAGTTCTTCTGTCCTTCCTTTCAGGATGGCTGCTGTGGACATCAGCTTGGAGACCTCGCGTTTGAGGGTCACCTCCTCATCCTCCATTGTCGAATTCCAGGCTTCAGCCTCTGTCACCCTCTCCACCACTTTGCGTAGGTCCTGCAGAAGGGAGAGATCAATGCAGAGGTTGTCTACTTTAGATTACACTGCCTTTCTAGAGTCCTGAATTGCTGTAAGGACTAGGGACGGCCCCTCAATGAGAGTGGAGGAGTGTCGCCCGCTGAAAAAAAAAAATGCCTCCAGAACGGAAAATTAAAATGGTGATAAACTTTCTTTAATACCATTTTATTTTTCAGCATCCCATCCTGAATCAGGTGTCAGGATGGGGTGGGGCAATTGCAGCTGAGTGGCAGCAGGGAACTGTGCACTTGTTCAAAATGTGCATGTCCCTTTGGCCAGCTGTCTTGTGACGGCCAGCCCGACATGCACACTTTAAACTTCTTGAACCCAGCTGCCTTAAGATAGCTGGGTTAGAGAAAGCACAGGCCTCCAGTGCTCTTGTGAGTGCTGCAAGAGGCCACTTCCACCAATCCTGATACTTCTTTCATGGTGGTTACCAGCATGAAAGCAGAGCCAGGATTGGCTAGTGCAGTTTCCTGGGTCCCATCGCATTAGGGAGCCAGAAGAGATGCCGAGAGGAGGCAGCAAGAGCAGTCAGCCACAGTGGAGTTGAGATCTGTTTCAGGAAGGTGCCATTGCAGTTCAGGAGCTCATGTCAGACCAGACGAGGATTGTGGGAGAAGTTGCTAGAAGAGCCACACTGCCACTGACCTATTTGTCCAAGTCCAGCACGAGCAGCCAGCAGTAGTAGGCCAGCCCTCCAGCCCCCCCAGAAGGGGAGACCTTCTCCAGTGCAGGAGAATGGATCCATGCAGATAAGCAACCAGACGCAGGACAGGGGCTCCTTCATTACTCTATTGGTGCCTCCAGTTACATCAATGGGGTGCAGCAGCCGTCTGACACCAAGTACCTAAGGGACTTCAAGGCCCAAGTGGCTCAAGCATCCCCTTTTGGCCAAACCAGTGCCAGACCTGCTGCTACCTCCACCCCAAAAGAAGTTCCTCAAGGGGGCCCAACCAGCAGAAGAGCTGGGCAGTTCAGGTCACCCATCACACAGCCACCTCTCCTCTCAGTGCACCACAGCTGTCAGCCTGAGGCATCTCTCAGCATGACTGCCAATTACTTGGGGTGCAGCAACAGTGTCACCCCGCCATTGCTGCAGATGGCATCACATTACGATCAATAGGGCCCCAAGTCGCCTCCTCACAGGACACAAAGCCGCTGGGGCCCACAAAGCAAGTCCCACAAGGATCCCTCCTCTGCCACAGGCAGTGTCTCGTAGGAGCGGGCCCACAGTCGCATGAATCCAGGGCATCAGAGTGCCTTCAGCAAGTCCAGGGAGTGCACAACTACAGTTCCAGGTGGGGGAGGACCACTACTGGAAAGGCAGTTTCCCCAACCACTCAAAACCAAGGCACAGGGTCTTGCAATGGGTTGTGGGGAGCCCACAGTCTGTTTCACCTGGGTCTCACTGCGGCAGTCACAGAGTCGTAATTGTTACTGATCACCTGGGTCTGGAACTGCTCGCCAGGTCCTGCATCACTCACGGTTCTGGTCGCAGAGTAGGGGTCACCTTCCTCGAGCACATGGCCTCATCTGTGCTCCAGGATCTCCCTTGTGTGCAGGAGGGCCCACCTACAGATGCCACTGGCACCCCTGGCCCTGGATTCCATCTCTGAGAGACACCCACTATGTCTAGGGGTAGTGTCCTTGAACCACCTGCAGGCAGGGGCTCAAATGTAAGGGGACCTCCATTTTGTCAATGTCCTGCTCTCGGCCAGTCTCCTCAGTGAAGCCCCAGCAGGTCAGCTGTCACCCCAAGGAGAGCTGAGAAATGTTCCCAAGGCTCCCTGGGCCTCAGGGGGGGCTGTGCTTGGTGCTGTCAGGCAGGATGGGGACAGATAAAAGTTGACCGATGGGAGCTTACTTAAGGTTCAAACACAATCTTGGGTCCTTGGCCACACCTCAGCTTGAGAGCAAAGCTCTATTAAGCTGAATGACATGGGAGCTCCTGGAACTCCAGTAACATGTCTGACAAAAAACTCTAAGCATAGGTGGACACAACATAGTACATGGGACACATCCTTCCCACTCCAAAGATTTATAAAAATAGAAAATACTTTAGTGAAAACAATAACACAAAAACAACGTTACTCCAATTGAGGGATTCAGGGTTATGGATTTTTAAAGTTTGAATTTGAAGACAGTGACAAAAAGCATTAAGCGTCAACTGCGGTCATCTGATTGGGACCTAGGCTTGATTTAAGATGGACCCAATGGAGCACGTGTTGGATACAGAAACCAGATTCGACCCAGTCATAAGTCCTATGTTCGCCCTTCGTTTTGGAAATGGAAGTTGAAAATTCTGAGTGGAGCAAAGCAGCAGAATGTGACCAAGAAGAGCACCATGATGGTGGAAAGCCATCAGATGAGAGCTCGGGAAGCATTTTTATTTTGTCAGGAAAGCTCTGAGTGGGTGAAATTTAAAATTCATGCCAAGGAACATCCGTCAACCGCTAGCACGTAGGTGCCTTCACCCAGTGAAGATTTGTGAGTTTGGTCTTAATCACCTTTTTGGAACTCAGATATCTCCAGCGGGGCAAGGCTGCAAACTGTAACTGAACAAGGCTCCACAAGCCTGAATAAACTCTCTGCGATGTTCGGCTGAAAAGGATTTTCTGCTGTGGAAAAGGCCAGACCGTCTGTATCTGTGGCCCAGTGAAGCGCACCTTCATCAGGTTGACTTGGCAAGTTTGTTCTGGTCCTCCGGTGGTCTATGGAGCCAAAAAGTTATTAAGTCTCATGTTTTTCACGATATTATGAAGAGTACACCTTGACACACCCAAAGGTACCAGGACCTCAGGAACAGCACTTGGATGTCAAGACTCACTCAGCAAAAGCTACCAGCAAGGTCCAAGGCAGATCTAGTTGGAACTAGTCAGCTGGGCCGGGCCAGTCTTTAAGGTCTCATCACGATCTCAACAGTAGGTACAGTCCTCCAGTGTTCCACAGGTCCAGTAGTGTCCTGAAGAGGGTGCCCAGGTATACCACATGTATTTCTGGCACAAGCCTTTGAAGGGTGACTCCTGACCCCTCCCTAGCCAATAGGGAAAAAGCTCCCACGGGTAACCCTACACACGTTTGCATCAGTTCCTGTATACTGTGAAAACATTCCCACAATTCTCCTCTCTGCCTAAATCCAAGATGGTTACACTTGTCTCCGTTGTGCAGGGGATATGTGTTCATGCCAGAGGTATGGCCAAGAAAATAAGCAACCTCTCCTCTGTGGTCACTTCAAACCAGTTATGGAGGCAGCCTCTGGCCCACTGGGATTTGTGCCTGTCTGACTTGGGGTCCTGCGTAGGTGTCAGCCAACATTTGTTAGTGGCAAGGTAGGCCTCTTAGAAGTTAATCAAGCTCCTGGGAACAGCCCAGACAGTCATCCTGCCAGAGGACAAGACCACTTGCCCAGATCTAAGGCCTTTGTTTCAGCTCTGGGAAGAAGTTCACTCCTTATCAAGGGAACTATTCAGCTCCTATGTGACATTTGGGGCTCATGTAAATTGGCCTCAAGAGGTTTTAGGCAAGGGAAAGGTAACTTTTTTACCTTTCTAACAGTACCTTTACCAAAATATCTATGACAAATCTGCCTTCACCAGTGAATTAGGCTTGTAATAAATATATTAAAAAGTCAAAGAATTCAATGTATATCTGTTTTCTGGCTGGAGATAACACACTTTTTCAGTTTAACATTGTAACCCCATGCCTTCCAATGGACCAGCTAACCTTCCTACAGTTAAAAAATGTGTGAGGCCTTTTGACTCTAAGGACATGCTTAATATCAAATGTTTACATGTCCTCCTTTAAAATATCATGCACCCTGCTTTGAGGGCAGTAAGGCCTACTTCAGGGTGACTTATTATTGTTTAAAAGGAAGGTTTAGGCCTGTCTAAAGGGGTTATGTTGAAAGGTTGGGTTTTCAGTTTACAACTACATAAGTAGGCTACAATGGTAGGTGTGTAGTAAATGTTTGCACTGTGACATTAGTGGGTGGCACAAGGGGGCCTCCATTCTACTAGTGGCATTTAACTTACAGGCCCTGGATAGCGATTGTACAATATACTAGGGATCCATAGTTAGGTTAACTATGCCAATTAGTTATACAGACAATTTCAACATGTTTTGAAGGGTCAGAGCACTTGCACTTGGGCCTGGGTAGCACCCACCCATTGCATAGAGTCAAAAAGCTATCAGGGGGTGATCTTGTAAAAAAGAGGCATTTTTCTACGATAGCAATAACCAAGTCATATTTTGGGCTTATATAATCAGCATAAATATGGTATTGTAAGTACTTGACCTCTCTCACAACGAATTTGCACTTTACCTGTTTCAAAGTCAATACTGCCTCCATACGTTTTCTGAGCACCATTCTGACAGGTTCATCATGTTGGCTTTTGGCTCCACCAAAAATCAATAGGTCATCTTCATATTACCTAACTTCCTTCACTCACTTCAAAATCCATGCCATGGAACTTTTAAAAGCAAGGTTAGATAAAAAAGCAAAAACTCATTGAAATGGTGATAAGTGGAGTCAATTCTTGTGAATCATGCTACAACAAAGTTTACAAAGGGAAGATGCGGGGTGATAAAGTATCTTACACCTTGTAAAGCCATCACTATTTCATCAGTATTATGGTGTGGAAACCTGACTTCCATCAACTTTCCTGGAGACCACAATCAGGCTCACTCATCTGCTATACTTCATAGTTAAGCCCATCTTGCATACTAAACAGAATGCGTCTTACACTTGATGACAAAGGAACTTCGCCTTCTTAAATCTGATCTTGTGCTTATAGTCCTTTAAAAACTCAGTTTTCTCCTAAAATTGTCTTGAATTTCCCCACAAATGAGGGTGCTTTGTTGGGCACATCCTACACTTGTAGATGTAGTGAGGCATTTGGTTTAAGTGTTACAGCCAGCACCTTCTGATGTGGCCATTCAATTATGTCATCAAATAAGCAAGAGATAAACTATTTGCTAGCTAGATATCTTCCTGGCACTTCAATACATGCAATGAAATAACCGAATATCTTTATAAGTTATCCACTATATCCTCCAGGTGGTATGTCCATTTTATGTAACTTTTGTCCTGACTAGAATTTCTTCAGAAATGTGTTTTTAAATACAATTGTGAGATGAGAAACAAATCAAATTTCATTCGGTTATCAACTCTATTTCAATCACATCAGAAGGATGTTTGTTCCCCACATTTCCTACCTTTAACACTATCTCATCATTTATTCCTAGACTTGTTTTTCTGAAAATCTTTCCTATCCTTCAGCCTGGAACATCTGATGAAAGGGCCCTTTATACCACAAGCGTTACACATCATATTCAATGCAGGACACTCTCTCACATGTGTTTTATGGCCTTTCTTGCCACAATGAATGAAAATACAACAAAGTTCTTTTTGTGTTCTTGAACCATTTCTTTTATTATATAAACCATTTCCTTTGCTTCTACAGACACACATTCACACTCCACTCCTTGATATGCTCATACTCACACTTAAGCATATGTTCAGCCATTTGTCTTATTTCAATCACTTCTTGCAAAGATGGCTTGTCCTTTAATTAAAGTTCTTCCCTTATCTTATCACAGTTGCACCTCAAAACAAATAGCTCTTTAGTTCTTTCTCCCGTTGTCGCTCCAAATTTGCATGAAGAGACAAGTCCCTTTTGCTTGTAATGTATTGCTCAACTGACTAGTCTTTTCCCTGCACCCTTAGACCAAAACAATGGAGCTCAAAGATCATGCTTACCCGAGGCAAGTAGTTTACGTTCAACATCCTTACACATACCTTATACTCATTTAGAGTCCTTTCTTCCTCCAGACTAAGTTCTAGAAGAGTTTATAAGATGTGATCCTCTTTAACACCTAAACAGTGCAGAAACAAAGAGTACTTTGTTCTATGTTTAAGTTTGTTCCACATTCTCAGGTATACTTCCGGTACAGTTACAAACAAAACATTTTTACATTTACCTCAGCACATATCTGGCTCTCCTGCATTTGGAACAAAGAAAGGGGTTGAATAAAATTATGTATGGTGTCCAACATTCTAAATAGTTGCTGGTCTAATACCAAAGAAAATCCTAGTAGATAAAAAGACAGAGGTGAAGGTTCATCTCCTAATTATTGCACCTCAGCCAATCAACTGAATCTTAGTTGAATTCCAACATTCCAAGTGGCAGAGTTCTGTGATATAACACACCTGATAACTCTTTAAAGCACCTGTGTCTTACTAGACATTTACCACATAGCGCCATATTTTGGCAGACATGCTGCTGTTCTGCTCTCTCCCTTTCACACAATGCAGCACTGCGTTGCATGAATACTTTGTAAATTTGTCCCACAATGTGAAACAATTTGTCCTTCTGCTCTCTATGACTGAACACATCCTAGAGCACATGTAATTGCATGATGAGTAAGCACAGCACTGCACAACAGCATTATGAGGAAAAGCTAGTATTGAAACATGGGATTAATTTGTATTTGTCAATGAGCTGCACGCCACATTGCAAAAGCATGTTAGTGCAATGTCGCTCTGTAGTCATAAACGTCAAAACATTTTTACATCAGACGTCGTCAGGTAGAATTTCTCCGACAAGGACCTTCAGACTATAATGATAGTTCACATACTGCAGTTACCTTGTAGTAGGTACAAGATAATCCAAGGGAGAATTATTGCTGGAGATGACTTTTACATATCAACGCTAATGTATGGTTGATAATCAATTCCACTGTTTGGTTTATTATAATTTTTCTTTTATTAGTTTTAAACCTAATGTCGTGTTTTTTGATCCCTTGGCATCATCATGGTCAAGAGTTGAATTGTCAAACGTAATTTGTGAATATTACTTTTGCTGGTGAATTGACTTTCATGATCCCCTCACGGTATTTGTTTTTTAATTACAAGCGCTCTTCTCTGTATTTGTTTTTTAATTACAAGAGTTCTGGCTAAAGCTAGAAGTATCACAGGCCAGACCTAAAAATCACTGATAACAAAAAAACATGTTATACCCATATCGCCTGTTTCATTACACTAGCCTATGAAAAACCCTTTCAGCAGATTCACAGAGGGTTAGAAAAATAAACGATGAACATGATTTACAGCTCCCCGTCTTTATAAAAGCCGCACAGCATTTCAATCGCAAAGAAGCAGCAGCCTTACAGAATCATAAAGGAATTAATAAGAATATAAAACTCATTGTGAGAAATGCTGAAAGGAGCTCTGCATGTAGATCAATCACAGCTGTTAAAAGAATAAAAACATATCGGATAGTACTGCCAAATCCAATCTGCACCATTCGGTATTCCAATGCGATTTATGACAGGCTTGCTTTAGTGTTATTTTTGCTTAGATGTTTAAAAATATCTGTAAGTGTAAATACATTGGGACCAATTGTTGGATCACAGTTAGAGGAACTAGGTGCAAGTACTAGAAAAATGCTATACTAATTTGAAAAAAATAATACTTCCCTGGGAGCATTTCCCAATAGTGAAGTAATAATATGGGAAGTATGTCTGGTGCACTCACAAATAAACACAGTAACAAATTATAAGAGAAACAAAGGGAAAAAAAATGTGTTGTTATTGGGTGATTGCCACAGTCCAACCTTTTGCATGTAATCACTTTTAACCAAATGATAAAATGTGCCTTGGTCATTTATTGTAAGTCTTTATATTACTTACATATATACGAATGAGTGGAATGATAAGGAATTTATACCTGCATTTTTTATGAAAAACTCTCTTTATAGTGGTTCAAGATTATGGGTACTCGATTTCCTATTTTTTTAAATATTATTACGTTTACATCTGATGTTTGGGCAGATTTATTATTTTTTTGTTTACCGAATCATGACTTGCAATTGATAAGAAATTGCATTGTGCAATTCAATAATTGAAATATGCTATTACGTATATGTTCCTAATAGACATTTGTTATGGTTTGCGTCCCTAAAATACGGAATCTCTAAAAGCGGTACTTACTTCTTTGCAAAATACGAATTGCACTAAGACACACACAGATGACATCACAATTAGGAAATGCATTGTTGCACTGCCTTTCTGAAGAACAGGAACTTCCATTAAAGATCTGTTTGGACTCCCAGCTGCACGATATTGTAAAAATGTTAACTAAGGATTGACTGGTAGAGAAAACATCAATAAAGCACAAGCAGAGATTCTCAGATGATGAGATTGCTATACAAATGGAGAAGTTTTGTGACGTGTTCTTCTGGAAAAGCCTCCCTGACTGTCGCTAAAGTCACCAAGAAAAGAATATGGACCCATATCAAAGAAAGGATAAATGTTGTGGGTGTAACGACACGCAGTATTCCAGAAATATGGAAGTGGTGGAACAACCTTCGCTCACACACAAAGGAAAGGCTAGCCAGTAGGATAAATGAAGGTGCTGACACTGGAGTGGGACATTTACCCAGCCACCAGCAACAACAATGGATAAGGCCAACGAGAGCACACTAACTGCTGAGATTATGGGGGTCATTCTGACCTTGGCGGTCTTTTCGCAAGACCGCCGAGTTACCGCCGCGGTGAAGACCGCCGACCGCGGCGGTATGCCGCTGTGCGCATTCCGACCGCTGGGAGCGTTCCGCCGGAAAACCGCCAGCAGCCACACTGGCGGTCGGCGGGAAGGTGGAGACTGGTCAACCTCCACCGCCACGCCAGCAGAACACCGCCCACAGAATTACGACCCACATTTCTGTGTGGCGGTCTTCTGTTGGCGGTCTTCTGTTGGCGGTCACCTCCCCATGGCCTCCCGGAGGACCAACGCACAAGGTAAGTTGATCGTCCGTGAGGGGAGGGGGTGGGGGGGTGTTGTGTGATGTGTGCGTGCATGGGGGTGTGCGTGTGAGTGTGTAGAGGGGGTGTGTGAGTGCGTGCATGCGGGCGGGGAGTGCCTATGGGCAATGTGTGTAGTTCGGCGGGTGCGCATGTCGGCATGTATGTGTGCGGGTATGTGTCCCCGTTGTGTATGTGTGTGTGTAGGGGGTGTGTATATGTGCATGTTGGGGGTGTGTGCATGTCGGGGTGCGTGTATGTGCATGTCGGGGTGGGGGTGGGGAGGGGGTTCGTACCACCTCTGGGGGGGTGGCAGGGGGGTGGAGGGTGTGGGGGGAGGACTCGGGGGGGCAGTGGGGGGTGGGGGAGACCCCTATCAGTGCCAGGGAAGGAATTCCCTGGCCCCGATAGTGCCTACCGCCATGGTTCGCATGGCGGTTCCCGACCGCCAGAAACCGCGGCGGTAAGCAGGGTCATGATACCGTTGGCGGTCTTGGGTCGACCGCCGGACCGGAGTGCGCAGACTCCAGCCCGTCGGTCATGACCGCCGTGGCTGTCGGAGTGGGGAAGTGGCGGTCGATCGCGGCGGTTACCGCCGCGGTCAGAATGCCATTTTTTTGACCGCCGGTCTGTTCGCGGTCTGACCGCCGCCTCTCCGCCGACCGCCAAGGTCAGAATGAGGGCCTATATCTGGCCCTCCAAATACTGAAACCTCAGAACCCCCTTAACAGACCCCAGGTTAGTGTCTACCAAATTATTTTTAAATAAGTCAATAATAATATTTTTGTTTCAAGGAAGTTATTATCAGTGCCATTTAATTTTGTCCAAAAACATTACAGTTGAGGTGGGCTAATTTAATTCACTTTTATTATGTTCAACAAAATGGGATTTGCAGTCCAATCCATCTTCCTTTTATAAAATGAATTCACAGTCTCCTATTGTGTTATAGGATGCAGATTACTGCAATTTCAATTATTTTAATCTTTAGCAGCATGATCCTGAAAAGGCAAGGAAACAATAGTGCATCATACATGTAGAATGCTTTCTCTAGTACATATCCACTTGTGTGGCATTATACATCTTATATTTTAGGTATAGGCAACATTACAGAGGATCATGGTGTTCACAATATGGATAATGTACATGAACAGCAGAATACATCATTGATCTAGCACCAACAATAGACATTATAACAACACCAACAGTGTCTGAAAAATCAGTGCCGACACAAAGACTCACACATGGATCTTCAAGGAATGTACAGGCAGCTACACAATGTACAACAAACTTTTTTATTCAGAGACTCAGGACGCAAATATTCTTATAACTACAACCACAGCTTCCATCAAGACCTGACAATACAGGTGTACAAATCGAGAAATCAATGTTAGACATTCAAGACAGCAATTGGATGCCAGTAACATGCTAGCACGAAACATGGATGAAGGAGTGCCTACTATGGTTAATATTATTGAGCGTTTGAATGAATCAGTGAAGTAATTACGTGATTGTTAAGGAATTAAGGAAAGAACATAAAATACATTGTCATGGTGTACTTAATTTCCAGCATTTTGGAAAATTATTGAAAAAATGGCAACTGCGACAGGGCTACTCAGTCGTCACCCTATACACATCAGCAAGAAATGTCACACTGTAGCAAAGATGTTGAAAACAAAATGTTTAGGGCAGGTTACCTCATATCTCCACTATATTGGAACTATGCTAACACATTCTAGTGATCAGGCTCCCCCTGCTCTAGAAAGGGGGAGGCTAGTAGTCATTGGAGTATGTTTATGTCTGATGTAAGAAGATCTAGCAGTACTCAGTCCGGCTACTAATTGAGAAGTTTATATCTTGCAAAGCAATCTAGAGAGGCTCACTTCCAGCAAAGAAAAAGGCGTCAAATATATATGTTGTGAAATTCAAAACAACGCTTAAATTTTTTACACTAATTTGTTATACCAAATCTTGTTAAAAACAAATGTGTTCCCAGTCACCGTTGTGAGTCTTCATATTTCGTGTGAATAAAAATGGGAATACAAAATATTGTTCTGCATTTTACCTATGCCCCTATACATTGCATGTTTTAACTAACACACTTAACTCAACAATGATGTTGCCAATGTAACTGCATTTCTCCCTTCCATCAGCTGCTATGTTAGCATGTTTGGTGGATTCAGCCTCTTTCTCTTCCTCAGTCTTTCCGATGTGTGTGTTTTTCCATTCTTCAGGTCAGTAAAAAACTGATGCTGGAAAAGAAGTGCCGGTCCACAGAATTAAGTGCTAGTTCCCGCAACAGAAAACACCGGCTCTAATGAAGCATTGCACACAGTAACAGACATGCACAGAAACATTCCAAACCTATTGGCTTTGCCACTGCTTGTTAACAGTAGCAGATACATAAGTAACAACTATGAGTTTGTTGTGAATAATTAAAACTGAAAATGTTAAATAATACATTACTAAGGTCTGTGCAAGGCGTAGTGATATTCGAAGTGTCTCAGTCACTCCACTTCTTTCCTTCATATGGCTTTCACTTGCAGTCTCTCTGTTAAGACACATCCTTATTCTCCCCACATCTTTCTGAAATCCTTTGGATATCTCATATCGCATATCTTTCCTTTTCAGCACCCTCTTTTCAGTCTCTCCTGCATGCATTTCCTAGTGGGCACCCTGAATATCGACCCCACAATGGAACACAATATGAAAGACAAAATATAAAACAAAAATACTGACAGGTAAGTAAGTGTAGATTTTCTATACCTAACCCCATATATATGTACTTATGCAGTACATGTATACATGTATGTTCATGTAGGTGCGTAGTGGGAATAGTAAATCTATACTTTCTTACATGCAGTTTCTTTTTGATATTTTGTTCTTGATATTCTGTTCTTGATATTCTTGTACTACAATATTTTGGAGGTTGCTGTTCAGTAGCGCAATTGAGCTTCCTTGCATCTGCTTCGCTTTACCATCCCCCATACACAGCACACCAACTCACTTGTATGCATATCTTTTGCCTTTCACCCTGTCAATATTTCAACAGCTATGCACCTTTCTTTACAGACGTTTGCAAAGAATCAGTTACATGTGGCATTTCAATGCATCATCAGGGTAGTAAGCACTACATACGTGAAATTACTATATACACCTTTCTATTGCTCTGTGCGATCTGCAGAAAGGCCATAGACTGGATAAGTATGCATTCTGAACACCTTTATGGCCCACTGACAGGTACTGTGAGAAAATCTCACTGCCTTCAGCCTATACTCCAAACCCCTGAATAGTGCACCAACATAAACACCCAGCCACAACCTCATATCACACAGACACCTAGAGGCAACTCAGTACGCATGAGGCAAGAGTAATATGCTGCACGAAAAAAAAAAACCTACAGAAACACAACATCCTCGAAAAAGCAGGAACTCTAAGGGAATGGATGAATAAGCAAAACATGTGAAGTGTAAACAGGAACCACAACTCTGACATGGCTTACTTTACTAGTGTTTGGAGTTGTGCTTACAAATCAATCAGTTTTTTTGCCTCTAAAGTTAAGTAAATTAAAATATGGTTCCATAGGGACCGTTTTCAATGTAAATTTTTCACTACTGCCGGGTCTTCACCCCGGAAGGAACTGCCCCACTTAAAGACATGCCTTCCTCTCTAGCTGAGCAGGATCCTTGAAGGAATTAGAGTAGGAGACTCCCCTTTTCCTGCTGGCCCTCCACAACATTGCAGTCCAATGCAATGCTGCTGAAGGCAAGTGAGTTGGTCAAGCAAAGTTTGAAGGTCCATCAAACTTTGGTAGCAGAGAGGGATGCATGGTAATATACTGACAATGCTCAGATCACTGTAGTGCAGCTCACAGTACTTATTCACAGCCAGGGACTGTTAAAAGCAAATAATGAGTAGGTTCAGCAATTGGAGCAAAAGGGTGTAGCAACTTGGATTTGTTTTGGGCCATGGACAGACAGAGTAAGAATAAGCTTAGACTAGAAGCCTGATGCCACTGCAGCAGCTGCTCTGAGCTCTCACGTTCTGCATCTCAGTCAGTCAAGAGTCAGTCAGGCAGCTCAGAACAGATGGTCTCTACAGTCTGTCTTAGTCAGAGACAAGTCAGTGAATATCTTGACAGCTTCCCAATGGGAGTCTGTCATTGGTGCGTTTGGTCCTGTGTTCTTCCCTGCTGTGCCAAAGACACACTTTTAGGGAGCGGGGAGCGCAGGTGCAACAGTAGGCCTCAGTAGGCCCCTGTGCCACAGGCGAGCTCCCTGTGCACCCGTGCTCCTAATTTCCCCATCGAATTCCAGGAAAACACTCATCAGCCCTAGGTATCCACTTTTTACATGCCTGAAATATGCATATTGAGGTTAGTTCAGATCTTTTGTGGACACGTTTAAATGGGCAGTGGGAGCTGCGCACGAGATTGAAGGATTTTAGGAAGGTGGGGGCTACAGCCCACTTAAGGTTCCCCGCTTCCCTTCAAGTTATGCATAAAAACAAAAATGCATAATTTAATGGATTCCAGAGAAGCGGATAAACTGCTCAACGATGCTGCTGGTGTTTAAGCTGTGTTGTGGTTTTACCGGTATTTACCTATATTGCTTTTAGAGTTGCTTGCCTGAAGCTTTTCTACTCTCTTGGTATGAGTTCAGCATGAGAACATCCCAGAGCACTCTAAATGGCCTTTTCTAAGTCTGTGTGGACTTATAGGAGGGATCTCCAGGTGTGGGGGTTTTGACTATGTTGGGGTGGCAGCAGATGGTGTGGGGGCAGAGGAACATTGTGTGGGGAGCATGAGGCGAAAAACAAAAAAATAATCCTTTAAAATCCCAGTCTATGTTTTTCAAGTCACACCAAGTCTCTAAGGTGTGCAATGGGGGTTGAGTATAGTCCTAGTATAGATCTGCTGCAGCTCATTACATGGAATATTGAAGGCCTGTGTACAAAAGAGTGAAGAGAAGGGATTTTACAAGACTTAAGTGTCCTGCAAGCTCATATGATAATTTTACAGGAGGCACACCTTACCAGACTAGAGTGCGTACAGGTATTTAAGGTACAAAAATGGGTACAACAGCTGGTTTGTTTAGCTCATAATACCAACACAAAAGGGGTGGCTATAGTGGTTAAGCTTCCAAAGGCCGAAGGGATTTCTTTCAGGAATGGTTACAGATAAGTCAGGGAGGTGGATCATTACTAATTTACAGTTTTATTAAAGGAATTTCACCCTGGTCTGATACTATGGCCTAAAATACTGATTTTGAGCCTCTTAGAATGGCCTTCTCAAATGTGCTCACTTTCTCTGCACCCATTATAATTATATTGAAGCATAAATTAGATAGATCGCCTTAATCTAGTGCAAAGTTTTTTACCAAATGCCAGGCATTCTTGTAATATATGATGGTGCAGTTAGCCCTTTGTGATGTTTGGAGGGAAAGGGTAGAGACATTGGGCGCTTAGTCCTTTCAAAAGAAAAATAGCCACTGTTCCAGGATAGATTTTTTCCAACAGCCTTAAGTTTGTGAGATCAAATTCAGGAAAAAGCTACCTATCAGCCCCCTTGTCAGACCACTCAGCTGTTTTGATGATATTTAAACCTATGGTTAGAGCCAAGGTAAGAAGGTGAACTGTAGACAGTACTATCTTATTAGATTTAGATCTGGTCAACACCCTTTGTGCCTGGGGTGAGCTTGTCTCGCCTCGGCCACGGTTGCCGTGTGCCGAGGATGAGACCAGCTCGTCCTTCACACAGCCCATGGGGGGAGCGCTAGCACACCCCCCCATGGACATCACAACCCCCAGTCAGGGATGGAAGGGGATTAGTTTCCCCTTCCACCACGAGCCCCTCCTCGGTGATCTGATAACGCTGGTGCGCTTACAGCGCGCCAACATCATCAAGTGCTGCCGGGGACGCACTGGAAGCCATTTGAATTCAGCGGTTTATCAAAGAGGACACATCTAAGGTAAGTCCTTTTTCAAGGGTTTATTTGTGGGGAAAACATACACAGGGGGAAAGGAAAGAGATTTTCATCCCCCCCCCTTTGCCTGTTTTGAATGGATTCCTGCTCCACGATCGTGGGCGAGGCCCACGATCGTGGAGCAGAAATCTCTTCACTAGACACCAGGGATGTTTTTTTTTCTTTTTTTGGGAGGGACCCCTTAGGCAAGGGTTGCTGCCTTACGGGCAATATTAGATCCATGTTTCGGCCCACCCTGGGACTAGATCGGGAGTTTTTTCAGTCGATCTGACCCCCGGAAACCCACTAGGCACCAGGGATTAGGTTTTTTATATTTAGTTTAGGGCAATGACCCCTTGGGCAAGGGTTGCTGCCCTGGGGGCAAAATATTTTTCTATGTTTTGGAACCCCTCCCCCCCGGGCTAGATCAGCCGAACTGGCCCAGCGGGGAGTTGAAACCCACTAGATACCAGGTATTGTTGTTTGTGTGTGTGTTTTTTTGTTGTTGGGGGGGGACCCCTTGGGCAAGGATCTCTCCCCTTAAGGGGCCTTATTGTTATACGCAATTTCAGCCCCCCTTGGGGGAAGATTGGCCTATTAAAGTTAAGCCCATCAAGGGGGCAGAAGGCACGCTGACGCCAGGGATTTTTTTTCATTGGTTTTTTTTGTGTTGGGGAGCGCTCCCCCTTTGGCTAGGGTCGCCTCCCAAAGGGGACACAGAACTGTTGCCCATTTCTGCCCCCTTGGGGCAGATCAGCCTATTTTCCGTAGGCCCATCTCCCCCAAGGGGGGCAGAAGCCACTTAGGCACCAGGTTTCTAGTGTGTGTTTGTTTTGTGTCGTGGGTGGCCCCTTTGGCAAGGGTCCCCCCCCCCAAAGGGAGCACATTACTGATGGCCATTTCTTCCTCCCTTGGGGGCAGATCGGCCTATGTCTTTTTGGCCTACCTGCCCCCAAGTAAGGCAGAAGCCACCACGACACCAGGGATTTTTTTGTTTCGTTTTTTTTGTGTGGGTGTTGGCCCCTTGGGCAAGGGTCGCCCCCCAAGGGGGGCTCACAACTGTTGCCCATTTCCACCCCCTTATTTTTTGTAGACCCATCTACCCCCAAGTGGGGCAGAAACCACTAGACACCGGGGAAAACATGTTGGGGGACCAACGCAAGCCACACCTCCCTGGACTTCTCCAGGTGTCTTAATGTCTGGGTGCTGTAGGTTTCCCTACATGACTGCAAAAAAAGGTAGTTTTCTAATAGATCATTTTGATGTGTCCACGTTCTTTTTTGGGGCATTTCCTAATGCGGGCACTAGGTCTACTCACACAAGTGAGGTAGCATTTTTATCGGGAGACCTGGGGAAACGCTGGGTAGAAGGAAGTCTGTGGCTCCCCTATCATTCCAGCACTTTCCATCACCGAAATGTGACGTAAAAGTGTTTTTTTTGTAAAGTTTTGAGGTTTGCAAATGATTCTGGGTAACATAACCTGGCGAAAGTCAGCCCATTCTTAATTATCCTAGGTGTCTAGTTTTAAAAAATGTGCAGGTTTGGTAGGTTTGACTAGGTGTCGGCTGAGCTAGAAGCCTAAAACCACAGCTAGGCACTTTGCAAAAAACAGGTCAGTTTTCTTTGGGAAAATGTGATGTGTCCATGTTGTGTTTTGGGGCATTTCCTTTCGTGGGCACTAGGTATACCCACACAAGTGAGGTACAATTTTCATCGGGAGATTTGGGGGTGCGCTGGGTAGAAGGAAGTTTGTGGCTCCCCTTACATTTCAGAACTTTCCATCATCGAAATGTGAGGAAAAAGTGTTTTTTTTTGTAAAGTTTTGAGGTTTGCAAACGAGTCTGGGTAATAGAACCTGGTGCAGGCCCCACAAGTCACCCTATTCTGGATTTCCCCAGGTGTCTACTTTCCATAAATGTATAGGTTTGCTAGGTTTCCCTAGGTGCTGGCTGAGCTAGAAGCCAAAATCCACAGCTAGGCACTTTGCAAAAAACAGGTCAGTTTTCCTTGGGAAAGTTTGAAGTGTCTACGTTGTGTTTTGGGGCATTTCCTGTTGCGGGCTCTAGGCCTATCAACACAAGTGAGGTAGCATTTTGTATCAGGAGATGTGGGGGAATGCTGGGTAGAAGGAAGTTTGTTTCTCCCTTCAGATTCCAGAACTTTGCAGCACCGAAATGTGAGGAAAAAGTGTTTTTTATTGACAAATGTTGAGGTTTGAAAAGGATTCTGGGAAATAGAACCTTGTGAGAGCCCCACAAGTCACCCTTTTCTGGATTCCCCGAGGTGTCTACTTTCCATTTATGTATAGGTTTACTAAGTTTCCCCAGGTGCCGGCTGAGCTAGAAGCCAAAATCCACAGCTAGGCACTTTGCCAAAAACAGGTCAGTTTTCCTTGGGAAAATGTGATGTGTCCATGTTGTGTTTTGGGACATTTCCTGTCCCGGCACTATGCCTACCCACACAAGTGAGGTACCATTTTTATCAGGAGACTTGGGGGAATGCTGGGTGGAAGGACATTTGTGGCTCCTCTCAGATTCCTGAACTTTCTATCACTGAAATCTGAGGAAACAGTGTTTTTTTGCCACATTTTGAGATTTGCAAAGGATTCTGGGTAATAGAACTTGGTGACAGCCCCACAGGTCACCCTATCCTGGATTCCCCTAAGTGTCTAGAGTTAAAAAATGCACAGGTTTGGCAGGTTTCCCTAGGTGCAGGCTGAGCTAGAGGCCAAAACCCACAGCTAGGCACTTTGCAAAAAACAGGTCTGTTTTCTTTGGGAAAATGTGATGTGTCCATGTTGTGTTTTGGGGCATTTCCTGTCATGGGCACTAGGCCTACCCACACAAGTGAGGTACCATTTGTATCAGGAGACTTGGGGGAATGCTGGGTGGACGGAAATTTGTGGCTCCTCTTAGATTCCAGAACTTTCCATCACTGAAATGTGAGGAAAAAGTGTTAATTTTGCTACATGTTGAGGTTTGCAAAGGATTCTGGGTAACAGTATCTGGTGAAAGCCTCACAAGTCACCCCATTCTAAATTACCCCAGATGTTTAGTTTTCAAAAATGTGCAGGTTTGGCAGGTTTCCCTACGTGCCGGCTGAGCTAGAAGCCAAAATCCACAGCTAGGCACTTTGCAAAAAACAGGTCAGTTTTCCTAGGGAAAATGTGATGTGTCCATGTTGTGTTTTGGGACATTTTCTGTCCCGGCACTATGCCTACCCACACAAGTGAGGTACCATTTTTATCAGGAGACTTGGGGGAATGCTGGGTGGAAGGACATTTGTGGCTCCTCTCAGATTCCTGAACTTTCTATCACTGAAATCTGAGGAAACAGTGTTTTTTTTGCCACATTTTGAGATTTGCAAAGGATTCTGGGTAATAGAACTTGGTGACAGCCCCACAGGTCACCCCATCCTGGATTCCCCTAGGTGTCTAGAGTTACAAAATGCACAGGTTTGGTAGGTTTCCCTAGGTGCAGGCTGAGCTAGAGGCCAAAACCCACAGCTAGGCACATTGCAAAAAACAGGTCTGTTTTCTTTGGGAAAATGTGATGTGTCCATGTTGTGTTTTGGGGCATTTCCTGTCACGGGCACTAGGCCTACCCACACAAGCGAGGTACCATTTGTATCAGGAGACTTGGGGGAATGCTGGGTGGACGGAAATTTGTGGCTCCTCTTAGATTCCAGAACTTTCCATCACTGAAATGTGAGGAAAAATTGTTATTTTTGCTACATGTTGAGGTTTGCAAAGGATTCTGGGTAACAGCACCTGGTGAAAGCCTCACGTGTCACCCCATTCTAAATTACCCTAGATGTTTAGTTTAAAAAAATGTGCAGGTTTGGCAGGTTTCCCTACGTGCCGGCTGAGCTAGAAGCCAAAATCCACAGCTAGGCACTTTTAAAAAAACAGGTCAGTTTTCCTTTGGGAAATGTGATGTGTCTATGTTGTGTTTTGGCGCATTTCCTGTGGCGGGCACTAGGCCTACCCACACAAGTGAGGTACCATTTGTATCGGGAGACTTGAGGGAATGCTGGGTAGAAGGACGTTTGTGGCTCCTCTCAGATTTCAAAACTTTCAATCAATGAAATGTGAGGAAAAAAAGTTTTTTTGCCAAATGTTGAGGTTTGCAAAGGATTCTGGGCAATAGAACCTGTTGAGAGCTCCACAAGTCACCCTATTCTGGATTCCCCTAAGTGTCTACTTACCATAAATGTATAGTTTGCTAGGTTTCCCTAGCTGCCGGCTGAGCTAGAAGGCAAAATCCACAGCTAGGCACTTTGCAAAAAACAGATCAGTTTTTCTAGGGAAAATGTGATGTGTCTACGTTGTGTTTTGGGGCATTTCCTGTTGCGGCCACTAGGCCTACCCGCACAAGTGAGGAACCATTTTTATCGGGAGATGTGGGGGAATGCTGGGTAGAAGGAAGTTTGTGTCTCCCCTCAGATTCCAGAACTTTGCAGCACCGAAATGTGAGGAAAAAGTGTTTTTTTTGCCAAATGTTGAGGTCTGCATAGGATTCTGGGTAATAGAACCTGGCGAGAGCCCCACAAAAGTCACTCCATTTTGAATTTCTCTAAGTGTCTAGTTTTCAAAAACACACAGGTTTGCCAGTTCAGCTAGAAGCAATAATCCACATCTAAGCTCTTTGCAAAAAATAGGTCAGTTTTCTTTAGGAAAATGTGATGTGTCAATGTTGTATTTTGGGGCATTTCCTGTTGTGGGTACTAGGCCTAGCCAGACAAGTGAGGTACCATTTTTCTTGAGAGACTTGGGGGAATGCTGATTAGAAGAAAGTTTGTGGCTCCCCTCAGATTCCAGAACTTTCCATCACTGAAATGTGAGGAAAAAGTGTTTTTTTTGCCAAATTCTGAGGTTTGCAAGGGATTCTTGGTAACAGAACCTGGTGAGATCCCCACAAGTCACCCCATCCTGAATTACCCTAGGTGTTTACTTTTTAGAAATGTCCAGGTTTGCTAGCTTTTCCTAGGTGCCGGATGAGCTAGAGGCCAAAATCCCCAGCTGGGCACTTTGCAAAAAACAGGTCAGTATCTTTGGGAAAATGTGATTTGTCCATGTTGTGTTTTGGGGCATTTTCTGTCACGGGCACTAGGCCTACCCACACAAGTGAGGTACCATTTGTATCTGGAGACTTGGGGGAATGCTGGGTCGAAGGAAATTTGTGCCTCCTCTTAGATTCCAGAACTTTCCATCACCGAAATGTGAGGAAAAAGTGTTTTTTTGCACAATTTTGAGGTTTGCAAATGATTCTGGGTAACAAAACCTGGCGAAAGCCTCACAAGTCACCCTATTCTGAATTCCGCTAGGTGTCTAGTTTTAAAAAATGTGCAGGTTTGGTAGGTTTCCCTAGGTGCCGGCTGAGCTAGAGGCCAAAATCCACAGCTAGGCACTTTGCAAAAGCACGTCAGATTTCAATGTAAAAATGTGAAGTGTCCATGTTGCTTTTCCTGTCGCAGGCATTACACCTACCCACACAAGTGAAGTACCATTTTTATCGGGAGACTTGGGGGAACACAGAATAGAAGAACAAGTGTTATTGCCCCTTGTCTTTCTCTACATTTTTCCTTCGAAACCTAAAACAGTGTGTAAAAAAGGCGACTATTTGAGAAATGCCCTGTAATTCACATGCTAGTATGGGGACCCTGGAATTCAGAGATGTGCAAATGAACACTGCTTCTCAACACCTTATCTTGTGCCCATTTTGGAAGTAAAAAGTTTTCCTTGATACCTATTTTTGACTCTTTATATTTTACCTAATAAGTTTCTGTATACCCAGTATACAATGAAAACCCATTGCAAGGTGCAGCTCATTTAATGGATCTGGGTACCTAGTGTTCTTGATGAACCTACAAGCCTTATATATCCCCGCAGCCAGAAGAGTCCAGCAGATGTAATGGTACATTGCTTTTGAAAATCTGCCATAGCTGGAAAAAGTTATAGAAGAAAACGTGGACAGAAAGGGCTCTTTTCATCTCAATTTCAATAATTTTTTATTTTAGCTGTTACTTTCTGTAGGAAAACTTTGAAGGATCTACGCAAATGACTACTTACTGAATTCAGAATTTTGTCTACTTTTCAGAAATGTTTAGCTGTCCGGAATCCAGCATTGGTTTCACACCCCTTTCTGTTACTAACTGGAAAGAGGCCAAAAGCACAAAAATAGTAAAAATAGGGTATGTCCCGGTAAAATGACAAAATTGTGTTGAAAAATGTGGTTTTCTGATTCAAGCTGGGAATATGGTGATTTTAGCACTGCAAACCCTTTGTTGGAGCTTTCTTCAGCAGCTTTTTCCTATTTTTTTTTTTAAAACAAAATTTTAGCTATGTTTTGGTAAATTTCTTGGTCTCCTCTATGGGAACCCACAAACTCTGGATACCTCTAGAATCCCAAGGATTCTGAAAAAAAAAGGACGTAACTTTGGCATGGGTAGCTTATGTGGACAAAAAGTTACAAGGGCCTAAGCCCGAACTGACCCAAATAGCCATAAAAAGGCCTGGCACCTGAGGGGGAAAAGGCCTGTCAGCGAAGGGGGTAAAGGTGAATATTGGCATGGCTCCAGTTAATATGGTGTGGGACGCTTTTAAGGCCTTCTTTAGGGGATTGATTCCTAGCTTCTCAAGCCTTGGGAGAAGGAGGTATAGGGATGAGATCATAAAGTTGGAGATTGAAATGAAGGAGGTTGAAGGTCTTCTGCTATTTAGTCAAATCCAGGATGCTTTAGAAATGAAGGCTCTGGATGCTAAAAGAATAACTGGTGGCAATATTGGAGGCAAGGGTGAAGGAGAGATGGGAAGCCAGCAAGCTAGCTAATTCTGGATATGGTGAACATGCAAGTAAGCTTCTGGCTTGGAAAATTAAAGCAGAGCAAGCAAGAAATACTATTAAGGGCATAAAGAGTTACGTGACAGGTGCTGTCTTGACTAGCTGTGTGGATAATGAGTATGCCTTCTAGTTTTTTTTTTTAAACCTGCATGCTGAAGATTTGCAGATAACAGAGGAAATGGTTAACGATTGGCTAGGGTCTCAGGTATTGCCCTCTCTTTCAGCAAAGGATGAACTCTGTATGAACCAGAGTATTTCTCAGCAGGAGGTCACAGGGCCAATTAGCTCTGCTAAGGTGGGTAAAGCAGGAGGCCCAGGTGGTCTTCTGGTGGAGCTTTTTAAGGCTCTAGGTATTCAATCCTCCCCTTTTAATGTTATTATGTGCCCTTTTATACCTACAAGTGTGGGGAGTACAAGGGTAAAAACAGGATAACGACATAAAGTTCCACAGAGACTGATTTAATTTAGATTCAGATACTTTTGTATCTTGATATATCTAGCCTCGCCTATGGCATTCTACGGACATTGGTCATATTTCTTGTATAACCTTCTACATCTGTCTGCTCTCTTTAGCTAATATCAAATGCCATCAGCTCCAGTTTTTACCTGTGCTGATGATCTCAGACACACTTTCCTGTCAGACAGAGCTGCCTTGCAGGCACCAGCTTTACCCGTTGCTTCCATTAGGTGATTTCTTAAAAACACAATTTTTTAAACTGAACAATACCAACACAGCGTTTATTTCTTTTTTTTTGTCAGAGGGACAGTGAAGATATACTAAACTCCTGATGGTTCAATTTTTGTGTGTCATTAATTGTTTACGAGTTTGGTGTTTGAAACATCAACTCGGGTCCCATTTCACATGTATGTACCCTCCCCTTACCTTAATGTTGTTTAGGGTATCTTAGGGTAGACTGTAGTTTTTTTACTACAAAACCTTTCCCTTCATGACCTACAATACATTTCGGTTCCTGACTAGACGTGTATATGGTGATCCCCTAGTTTCTTTTAATTTTACTATAGTACTCGCCTCTCATGGGCTACTGTATGATTAGATTCTTTATCCATTAAATTGAACGTTTTCAGGTTTGAACTTCTCACTTCACACCTCATCCATTATTTTTGGTTAAAAGTGTTATTAATATTGTGCTATTGTCTTGCTTTCTTCATTTCTGATCACTGAAAAGATCAGGCGAGTCTGACGATATTGCGGGGCGGTAGTTAGCAAACTCACAGCATCTGGGGATCATCTCCTGGCTAAGCCATGTTAGGTGACATGTCATAAATAAATCATGGGGCTCACTTCAAAACCCATAATGAAAAGTTAATATATGCTCACATGCCCCTGAAAAAGAGCGGTGCCTGAGGAATATTTACCTCCTCCCTTTCTGATGGGTTTGGAAAGGATAATGAAACCTTGAAGCAAAATATCGGTTGCACAGACTCTTTTTATCTCATGAGTCTCTCCCCACTCGTCATGGGCGCTGGAAGGATCCGGAAATCAAAAAGCGCTTAGATTGTTTAACTCTGGAGCCTTTCCCAGGACCCCATCCCTGATGATAGGCCTGGAAGGAATTCTGAAAGCTGCAAACATACAAAAGGGCATGTACACTGTTACCTCTGTATTCGGGTAATATATAATTGGAAATTTCGGTCATATATTTCCCTTTTTTAATGTTTCCGTCCACCATTTTGACGTTAGATACTAGGGGCCATATTTATACTTTTTGACGCAAAACTGCGCTAACGCAGTTTTGCGTCAAAAACATTAGCGCCGGCTAACGCCATTCTGAAGCGCCATGCGGGCGCCGTATTTATTCAATGACGTTAGCCGGCGTTAGTCGCCGGCGCTGCCTGGTGTGCGTGAAAAAAAATGACGTACACCAGGCAGCGCCGGCGTAGGGGAATATGGAGCTTGGGCGCCAAAAAATGGGGCACGTCAGGCTGAGGCAAAAATATCGCCTCAACCCGATTTGCGCCATTTTTTTAGACTCCCAACCCCCATTGAAATGACTCCTGTCTTAGCAAAGACAGGAGTCATGCCCCCTTGCCCAATGGCCATGCCCAGGGGACTTCTGTCCCCTGGGCATGGTCATTGGGCATAGTGGCATGTAGGGGGGCACAAATCAGGCCCCCCTATACCACAATTCTTTTTTAAAAAAAATACTTACCTGAACTTACCTTAAGTTCCCTGGGATGGGTCCCTCCATCCTTGGGTGCCCTCCTGGGGTGGGCAAGGGTGGCAGGGGGTGTCCCTGGGGGCATGGGAGGGCACCTCTGGGCTCCTTCCGAGCCCACAGGTCCCTTAACGTCTGCCTTGTCCAGGCGCTAAAAAACGGCGCAAAAGCGGCTGGACGTCATTTTTTTTGACCCGCCCACTTTTTTAGACGGGAACGCCTACCTTGCATATCATTAACGCAAAGTAGGTGTCCACGCTAAAAAATGACGCAAACTCCATGGACTTTGGCGCTAGACGCGTCTAACGCCAAAGTATAAATATGGAGTTAGTTTTGCGTCGGAATTGCGTCAAAAAAATGACGCAATTCCGGCGCAAACAGAGTATAAATATGCCCCTTGGCGTTTTACTTTATTCATAGGTGTTGTCGGACTATAGCAGTAAATAGGCCTGGGCACCAAAATAAAAGTAAACATCATTGGTGAATTAGATGCCAAAAAAAGTGGCCCATGTTTTGTAATTGGGGAAGTTTTGAACTTGTAAAGGCACGTTCTATATTTGCTATGCGAGGTATGATGTTTGTTTTAATATAAGGGCAATGAACAGACAAAACCAGTCCAGCACAGCCAAACAAAACACTCAGAAATCTGACCCACACACCCACCTGTCAGAGCAGGCTATCAGGCACCTACTTATTCCCCTTTAGAGCAGTCCAGTCTCGTCAATCATACTAGTCAGTTGGATTTCAGAGCGGGGTTAATTTCAAATCAACAATAATATTTCACACAGTTATTGCAACAGTGAGCATTTTCAGAAGCTATTTTGCATAATAGATGCTGGTAGATGGAATAAATGCCAAACTCAACTATTTTATCAACACCCGTACATATCATAATTAGCATTATCTGAAATCAGAGGGGAGTAAACAGCCTTGCAAGACACCATGGAATCCCTTCCAAGGCATCAAACCAAACCCTCTTGAATTTGTTAGAGCATCTATCTATCTATCTATCTATCTATCTATCTATCTATCTATCTATCTATCTATCTATCTATCTATCTATCTATCTATCTATACTTATTCACTAAAAAACCAAAGGTTACAGGGACATTATAGTTAGGTTTTCAATTTACTTGTGCAAACCCATAGGTGAAAATGTGTGGTATATCCATGCAGGATCTTGTACCAGTCTAGACCCTGAGTAGATCACATTCTTCCTGTGTACAAAAGTACTTCCTCCAGTCCGATTCTTCCAGAAGTCTGGCATCTGTCTCTAACTTTATTTTTACATTGGGTCCAGTTTTGGTAAGTTGTTTACTTAAGTTCTGAATATCTGTGATAAACATTGACATAACAATGGGCCTGAAGACACCCTGTATTCGATGAGTATTCATTCTGTGTGTCAAGAAGTAGACCAGGTATATTTAAAAAGGGCCAGCTTCCCCCATAGCTATCCAAAAACCTGATTCAGATAAATCAAACTCCTCCATGGCAAATGCAAAGGACTGAGGGTGGCTGCCACTATTTCTCAAGAGAGCATATGTAATGACCTTCACTCCCTAGGTGGGTTACCGTCCACCATATTTGCGTTCTCCCCTGGCTGGCAGAGATCTTTTTATTTTCAAATGATTAAGCTAATACTCTTGACCTTTGGGCCGACAATACACAATAACTTCAACATGTCCAAAATGGTGCTGTGGAACTGCTACTCAGGCTTCCATCGATGGACCCCAATATCTGAGCTCCTGCATTCCTTACATTGGTTTCATGTAAAGAAGAGGGCTCTCTACAAAAGTCTCTGTGCTTGCTTTAAGGCTATGAATGCTAAGGAAACAGCCCTTACCCAGTAAATGTTTTCTAGTTTTAGTGCCATTAAAGAATTGCCTCCACATTTATACTGGTGGTCCCAAAGATTTGAAGGACAAGATTAAGGCCCTCATTACAACCCTGGCGGTCGGTGGAGAAGTGGCAGTAATACCGCAAACAAGCCGTCGGTAAAAAAATTGGAATTACAAGCATGGCGGTGGCCGCCATGCAAAACCGCCACTTCTCCACTCTGAGCACCAGGGTGGTATAGACCGCTGGGCTGGTCTTCAGCCCGGCAGCCGTTACTACACCGCTGGCGGCATCACGACCCCGCATACCGCCATGGATTTCGTGGGGTTCTGTACCGCCACGAAATCCATGGCGGTAGGCACTATCAGTGCCAGGGAATTTGTTCCCTGGCACTGCTAGGGGTCTCCCCCACCCTCCTCCCCCTCCCAGAGCCCTCTCCCCAAACCCACGACCCCCCTACCACCCCCCAAAGGTGGTAGGACCCACTCCCCACCCCCCAACATTGACAAACACACCCCCTACACACACACACACCTACACTACAACTACACATACACGCACACATACACACAGACACACACACAGAAAGACACACAGACAGACATGCACACATTTTCCAAACACACAACACCCCCGCATGCATACACGCACCCACACACACCCTCTACACACTCACATGCACACCCCCATGCACGCACACAACACACAATATCCCCCCACCCCCCTCCCCTAACGGACGATCACCTTACCTGGTCTGGTGATCCTCCGGGAGGGAACGGGATCCATGGGGGCTGCTCCGCCGCCAGCTCCCCGTCACCAGAACACCGCCACACCGAATCATGGGATGTGATTCGGTGGGCGGTGTTCTGATGACGTGGCGGTGGAGGTGGAGCAGCGAAAAAGGGCAGAGGGCTGGCAGCAGTCATGATACGCTGTGCAGAAAACCGCCTGCACTGGCGGTCTTCAGCACGCCGGTAGCTCAGCAGTCTTGCTTAAAGACCGCCGAGGTTGAAATGAGGACCTAAGTGACTAGGCTTTCTCATGCTACACTGGACTATAATAGTCCAGGTCCAGTCTATGTGTCAAGTACAAAATCGGTTTCTAGTATTGCCCAGGACACCCTCGGGTAATTTCACACTTTATAAATACCATACAAAATGAAAACACATATATTTTCATTGGAATAGACACTGCAATTTCTAATAAGATTTAGTGCCATGCAAATACTTTTATAAGTATTAAAGAGCGTCCTTCAATTCTCAGCAAATAACATTGACAATTATTGTGCTCATCTGCTTGCACAGTGAAAAAATGAACAAAATACAACATGCATATGTACGGAAAGGTGGCAAAAGACCAGTCAGGTCAATCAGAAATAAGCATGAGCGAAATTAAGTGTGTTCATCCAACACGTGTACTTTATACAGTTAACTTCCTGATTTAATTTTCCACAGCATCAACTACGTTTCAACTCCCAGGTGATTTACAACTCATCACCAGGACAATGGATATGCAGAGCATAAGCATAAACGTTCTTAGAAATTAAAGGAGATAAGCTGTGTATTACCACAATAGTGTAACTGGTATTTTATAGAGGGAAAGTACTGCATAGAGAAATTACTTTGACATAACCAAGTTGTTTTTCATGCAGGGCTAAAAACAGGGCTCATTTGATCTCTGAGATGAATGAGGCAATAATTAAAGTTATGTTGAAAAAATACTTGAGTCAAAAGTAATATACATGTGGAAAACATGAGTAAAAAATGCATACTCATGTGAACGTACAGTGTAACATTCGCTCAAAATAAAGTTGGGGCCCCCAATTGTTTAAAACAATTATTTCAATGCTAGAGACGAAATTCTGCAAAGAAAAAATGACGTGAAAGCCTGGGTATATTAAGTACTTAATTAGTTTGGAAAAGGACGATTTCATAATGGACTGTAGACTTGAAGATATTTGGTGCAACACACACACACACACTAATTGTAATCTTATTTATAAAACGCTTAGGGGCATATTTATACTCTGTTTGCGCCGGAATTTCGTCATTTTTTTTTACGCAATTCCGACGCAAAACTAACTCCATATTTATACTTTGGCGTTAGACGCGTCTAGCGCCAAAGTCCATGGAGTTTGCGTCATTTTTTTGCGTGGACACCTACTTTGCGTTAATGATATGCAAGGTAGGCGTTCCCGTCTAAAAAATTTACTCTGAGGCATGTGCGCCGTATTTACACTCCCGGGCAAAATTCACGCTGGTAGTGGGCGGGTCAAAAAAAATGACGTACGGACGCTTTTGCGCCGTTTTTTTGCGCCTGGTCAGGGCAGGCGTTAAGGGACCTGTGGGCTCGGAAGGAGCCCAGAGGTGCCCTCCCAAGCCCCCAGGGACACCCCCTGCCACCCTTGCCCACCCCAGGAGGACACCCAAGGATGGAGGGACCCATCCCAGGGACATTAAGGTAAGTTCAGGTAAGTTTTTTTTTTGTGGCATAGGGGGGCCTGATTTGTGCCCCCCTACATGCCACTATGCCCAATGACCATGCCCAGGGGACAGAAGTCCCCTGGGCATGGCCATTGGGCAAGGGGGCATGACTCCTGTCTTTGCTAAGACAGGAGTCATTTCAATGGGGGTTGGGAGTCGAAAAAAATGGCGCAAATCGGGTTGAGGCGAAAAATTTGCCTCAGCCTGACTTGCCCCATTTTTTGGCGCCCAAGCTCCATATCCCCCTATGCCGGCGCTGCCTGGTGTACGTGTTTTTTTTTCACGCACACCAGGCAGCGCCGGCGGCTAACGCCGGCTAACGTCATTGAATAAATACGGCGCCCGCATGGCGCTTCAGAATGGCGTTAGCCGGCGCTAATTTTTTTGACGCAAAACTGCGTTAGCGCAGTTGTGCGTCAAAAAGTATAAATATGGCCCTTAGTACCCTTCATGAGGCGTCAAAACGCTTTTCGGCGAGTAGCACTTTACTCCGGAACCCAAAAGGATTAGTGGTGGATTAGTATAGGGAAATGTGAGTATAGTATTACTATAGGGAGGTATGAGTAAATTTGAGTGGAGGACATGTGAGTCTGTTAGTTGGATTGAATAGAATAATGGAGAGATAGAAGAGGTAAGAATCCAGAAAGTGTTAATTGGGAGATCAAAGTCATAAGGTGAGGTTTGGGATGAGTAAAGGTGTGATGGAGGAAGGAAGAGTCTTTAGAAAAAGATTAGGGAGATTCTAGTAGTAAATCGAGGTTTGGGATGAGTCAAAGGAAAGATACATGAGGGAGAATTTCATAGGGTTGTTTGAGTTATCATAGTAGTAAACTGAGGTGAGCGGACACAGGCAACTCGCTGAGGGGCTGCTGGGATGGCGGTGCTTGTACGGGCGTGGCGGCTGTACCTGTAGCTGGGGTGGTCACAGAAGTGTCTGCCACCACCAGGGAGCTCCCAGCTAGGATGTATCTGCATCTGTATTGTCCCCTCCAGTCTCTGCCATAGTGCTCCCCTCGCCCTCCATCCCACTGGTGCCCTCAGCGTCGGTGACTCTGCCTCCTGGGTCCTGTGGGATGCAGCTCCCTCCATCGTCGGTGCCGCTGCTCCTCCGCCAGATGATGCTAATGCACATGAGGACAGGATGACAAAACAAGAAAGGAAGGGAGAGAGACAAAGGATACACTGGGTCAATGACTGCACAAACACCACAGTTGGTGTACACAGCACCCTCACACACAGGGAACAGGCTTACGCACTATGCATTGCACTACCAGTGATATTGCTAGCCACCAAGGCATGAGGAGGAGCACACACCACCAACTGAAGCACAACTGGGACCCACGCAGCCCTGACCAGTAATGGATGCTAACAAGCTAGGTAGCCAGTATTTCCCCTTCAGACTCTTAGCCACCAGAGGACCTACGTTGCTATGTCTGGCCTGGCCTAGGGGCACCCACTGACACACAACCACCACCCGGATTCCACCCCACCAGCCGTAAGTTGTAAAGATAGCTACTGTACTCACCCCTTTGTGGCTGCTGTAATGCCCCCAAGCGCCCATCCAGCTCTGGATAGGCCACCGCCAGTATGTGGGCCATCAGGGGAGTCAGGGTCCGACGGGCACCCCTTCCTTGTTGGGAGGCCATCCCAAGCTGGACCTCCACGGTTTTCCGTGCCCAGCATCTCAGGTCCTTCCACCGTTTGCGAGAGTGGGTGCTCCCCCTGCCATAGACCCTCAGGGTCTGCACCTCCTGGGTGATGGCACTCCATATACCCTTATTTTGATGGGCGCTGAGTTGCAGAGACAATACAGACAGGAGAACACCATTAGACAAACAGTCCAGCCAGTAACACGAATAGGCCACCATACCCGTTTCCATCACTATTGGCACACACATAGCCCAGCACTCAACGGGAACCCAGCCAAGAGGACATCCCTCCCCCCTTTCACGATGCCTTCACACACACCTCCATGCATTCATGCCACATGCATTGTGCCGACAGTGTACTCACCTGTTGGTCTAGAGGCCAATACAGCAGTCCGTACTGGGGTAGGACCCCATCCACCAGTCTCTCCAAGTCCTCTGAAGTGAAGGCTGGGGCCCTTTCCCCGTCACACAGGCCATGGTAGGTTCCAGACACAGGTCACAGCAGCACATGCAGTGTAGGTCCTCTCCTATGGAAGGTCAGGAAACAAGTGAGGAATCAGATAGGAAATGGCAGTCACGTCCACAGCAGTGCATACCGTCACCGCCAGGGTAGATCACCATTTACCAATATACCCCATAGGGCCCAATTATAACCAATGAGGAATTGCACGGCGGTTCTCAACCGCCTCCCGCCATGGCGCACAACGTCAACGCAATTACCTCACTTCCACCTGTCCCTCCACACAGGACAGGCGGACGCCATTTTGGAGGGGGGCAGGCCTATGGAATAATGCTGCATCACAAGGAAAATAGGCACATACTTGACAAATTACACTGTTCCATGACATGTTTGCACATTGCGGACTACTGTTGTGGCTCCATTGTTAAGTTTGTGACAGCCTCCTCACTCTTTTGTCCCTTAGATACCTACTGCTGCGGATGAATAGGAGATGGAGACATGCCTCTGTGTACAGACCACTGGAGGACAGGGACATTATCCTCACCTATAGACTGGACAGGGCCACAATCACAGAGCTGGGTGCCCAATTGGAGCCTGACCTGATATCTGATTTCTGTAACCCCACTGGGATCCCCCCTCTTGTGCAAGTGCTATCAGTGCTCCATTTCCTGGCAACTAGTTCCTTCCGAGTGACAGTGGGCTTGGCAGCAGGAATGTCACAGCCAATGTTCTCAATAGTGCTGACAAGAGTGTTGTCTGCCCTGATTAAACACATGTGCAGCTACACTGCAGTCCTCTAGGTTGAGAATGTGGCCACTGGGAAGGCCAGGTTTTATGCAATGGGCCATATCCCCAATATAATTGGGGCAATTGAAGGAACACATATTGCACTTGCCCCCTTCCCCCCCTGCCAGAATGAACAGGTGTTCAGGAATCATAAGAGTTTCCACTCTATGAATGTGCAGATGGTGTGCTTGGTGGACCAGTATATCTCCCACATCAATGCTAAGTATCCTGGGTCGGTGCATGATGCCTTTGTCCTGAGGAATAGCAGCATCCCAAATGTGATGGGCCAACTACAGGGGTACAGGGTGTGGCTAATAGGTGAGCCCTGGTTCCCACCCATTATATGTTGGTGTATGCCTATGCTGTTGGCCATATAGGATAGTGTGTGGCTAAATGTTGTCCCTCAATATTTGCAGGTGACTCTGGTTACCCAAACTTATCATGGCTACTGAGCATTTGTGAGGAATGCCAGGATAAGGGCAGAAGAACGTTACAATGAGGCACATGGGTGAACCAGAAGGATCATTGAAAGGACCTTTGGCCTCCTGAAGGCCAGGTTCCGGTGCCTCCAACTGACAGGTGGATCCCTGTGCTACTCACCCAAGAAGGTCTGCCAGATAGTAGTGGCATGATGCATGTTGCACAACTTGGCCCTCAGATGACATGTGCCTTTTCTGCAGGAAGAGGAGACTGGAGATGCCCCTGTGGCAGAGGTGGACCATGTGGACAGTAAGGATGAGAAGGAAGAGGATGAGGATGTGGACAACAGAACATCGGTAATCCGTCAGTACTTCCAATGACACACAGGTGAGACAGTGCAACTTTACATTTCAATAACTTTGGTTTTATTCTCTGTGACATTGGCATGCTGGCATTTCCCACTTCTATGTTCACTTACTGTTACCTCTGGCTATTCATTTTGCAGATGTTGGTGATTTGACAAATACTCCTGGTATGATCACAACAGCTAGCTACAGGTCATTGATTCTATGCTCATTCTATGTACAGTTCATTTGCACTGGTTGTACCTGTTTCAATCAATACATATTTGAAATACATGACATACTCGAAATTGATTTATATCAAAGGGTGTTTATTAATGTGCTAATATATAGAGGGGGAAGTGCAATGGGATAGGATGATGATGGAGGAAAGTCCAGGGTATTGTTCCAGTCTGTTCGTAGCACAGGTGCATTGTCCAAGGGGACATAGGAAGTAGAGCAATGGCCCTTTAAGGTGGACAGGGTGACTGAGTGGGACACAACGGGGACAATCAGGAGAGTCTCATTTCCTGGCGGGGGTCTTGGCAAGTGTCTCTGGCTTCTGTCTGGATTGCAGGAAATGTTTGTGGGTGGTTCACCTTCTGCAGGGGGAGGGATGCTTGTGGCCTATGAGTCCTGTGGCGGGGCCTCCTGGCCACTAGCGGAAGTGGAAGGCTGTTCAGATGATTGGCTAGTGGCAGGGGCCCGCTGGTGTGACACTGCCTCCCTCATAATGCTGGCAATGTCTGCCAGCACCCTTGCTATGGAGATCAGGGTATTGTTGATGGCCTGCTCCCCTGATACTGTCCCTCCTACAGCCGCCTGTTCTTCTGAATGTTGTCTAGGATCTGGCCCATCGTGTCCTGGGAGTGTTGATAGGCTCCCAGGATCTCAGAGAGCGTCTCCTGGAGAGTCGGTTCCCTGGTCCTGTCCTCCCCCTGGTGCACAGCAGTCCTCCCAGTTTCCCTGTTGACCTGTGCCTCTGTCCCCTGAAACGTCTGCCCACTTTCACTGAAACCAGGTCCCTTATTGTCTTGGGTGCGAGGTGTGGCCTGGGGTCCCTGTACAGGTAGACACACTGCTGATTGACGTGTCCTGGGGACAGAGGTTTGGGTACACTAGGTGGGTGCTGTGGTGTTGTTTCATGATGGGGGAGGCTCTGTGGTGGTCTGTAACTGGGCTTGAGTAACCAGCTGTCCAGTGGTCCCTGATGGGCCAGGTAGATCGTCCAGATCTGTGGGGATGTAAATGATGTATTATGCTTCATGTGTATGACATATTGTACATCCCTGGCTTCCCCTGTATGGTTGGTGTTGCCCTGCCAGCTTTTACTTGTGTATGTTGGTGGATGGTGGGATTGTTAGTTTCCCTATGCTGTGCATGCTTTAGTGATGAGTGTCCGCGCAGGGCTGTGAAGGGTGTCCATGCATTGGTACATCATGCAGGGCTTGGCATTGGGATTAGTGCGATGTGATGGTGGAGTGTGTGGGGGTGGAGTGATGGGAGTGAGGGTGAGGGTATGTGATGGCATGCAGGTAGGGGGGTGATAATTGTTGAAAGTTGGGTGTATGTACTTGTCGCAGTGGTCTTGGTGTCAGTGTTGTGCCAATGATTTGTATTCATAAAGGGTTGTGGGTACTGTGGGTGTGTGTTTTATAGTGGTGTGGGTGCCGTGTGTGTTTGGGTGTGTATGAGTGTCAGGTGTGTGTTGTTTGAATTGTCCAATGTGGTGTTGTTTTGTCTGTGGGTGTCCATTGTGAGCGCAACGGTATGTATCGCCAATGGTTTACCGTCGTTGAATGTCCGCTGTGGTGATTCGTTGGTCATATTGTGGTGGGCATTGTTCTGTTGGCGTAACGGTGTGGATTTTGATACCACCACTTAAGCAATGACCTTTGGTCTGGCAGATTTGTGTCTGTGGCTGTATTCTGTTGGATTGGTGTGTGTCATAATATGGTGAACGCGGCGGTAAGTTGGCGGCTGTCAGCGTGGCGGTATGCGGGATTTACCAACAATGTCATAATGAGGGCCTTAGTCTCAAAATCAAATGTTAAACATACAGAAACAACACTGGCTGATCAAATCTCCTAAAGAATCGCAATTTAATAAAAGCTTGGATAACTACACATTCTAAGGTTACATTACAAACCATTAGCAAGAATAACTGTGCAAACAAAATGGCATACATTGAGATTCCAGCAAGGAAAGGGCAAGAACTGTTATTACATTTAGCAAACATCATTATTGAGTACCCTAACTAACCTCAGATTAGAGTGGCATGTTTGGACTTCATGCAAAATAATTTAGTCAACACAAATTTGGAAAAACAACTAACTGTGGCTCTATCGAAATTAGCGGTTGGTGCCTAGGGACAAAAGCAAATAGACATAACAATCAGTAACATTGTCTTATACCTTGCCTCAGTGTGGTTCAGCAAGCTGAGACGGTCTTCATCAATAGGACAACAGTTTGGTCAGCAAGGCATTGGAATTCAGCATTAAAGTTCAGAATAGAAATGTCTCAAGAATAGACATACAGAATGTCGCTTCTAGGCAACAAAGTTAAGGAAAGTTAAGCTTGTCCCCTCAAGGGACGGTCAGGAAAATTAATAGTGAAGCGTGTTCTTTCTCTGTGCAATCCAACTCAGTTAGATTTCCTAAACCTACTTCCCACGTTGTCATTGGTCAAGGAATTGTACAGTTATGTTTAGTCCAATGAAAATAGAACCCCAAATCTAAGAATTTACTAGTACACGGTTCACATGTTGATGATTGGAGCCTCTTCTCCCGTTCTCCTCGTTGGGCTTGTCAGGTATCAATATTGTATCAGCTGGTACTCCAGTCAGCGCATCAGCCATTGTCTTCTCCTGGGAAGGTCACCTTTACACACACACTATGTTATACACTGTATCCCTAACTAGTGCAGCATATTCTAGCAAGCAGTTCTCATGTGGAAAAATTTCAGCTACGAGCATTTTTCAGTACAGTGGAAAATCACAATTTAATTCTCTAAGCAGCCATTTTATAATCGCCTAAGAAATGCAGCTTGACATGAGGCCGTGTAACTAGGTCCAAGACCATTCTAAGTTAAGGCCTATGATTAATAAAGCAAATACATCACACATAGCTCTTAATATGACATACTACTACATTAATCAAAACATGAGCTCAACATTTTACATTAGTAAGCCATTATTAAGTACACTTTGTGAATATTGGCGGACACTCAAGTAGGCGCAATTTCAAATGCATACATTATTTCTCTACGTTAACTCATTTTCTATGCAAATGTAACATCCAAAATACATGAATGTTTATTAGTAAAATTCAGCGTTAACACAATCTACTGGAGAAAATTATCAAGGCAGTTTACAGTACCCCTCCATATCATGATTATATCATCTGGGAATTGTTTACATAAATGAATATTGTGATGAAACATCTTAGGTAGTATTATGTTCAATGTTGTTCACCTTCAACTTCAAATGCTTCATAGTAAAGACAATCAACTGTAAATCTGTTATGAAATTAGTATGAATTTCCATGGGGGCTTGGCAGGAATTCAAGAGGCCCTAAATCACTTCAATTTCTTCTAGTTGTAGAATGGGAGACTTTTTGATGCTCCTTTCAATAGGTTAGTAAGTTATCCCTTAAATTAAGTGGCAATGACACATGCCCATCCTGCAGTATCCAGGTCTAGACCATGAAAGTGTTTTGTGTATCCAATCGTTTTGCCTTCATCTAGTTATTTCCTTCAAGGACGCCTATTATTTAAGAGGGTCAATTCACTTTGCTAGCATCTCAACCCAAGCCAACAAAATCTTTAGCCAATTTCTCATCCCTTCATGTGTTTTTATGTGTATCTCTTTTGCTATGGCCTATTCCACCAAGTCTCTTTTCCATTGTTTAACTTTAGGTGGTGTCAGGCTCCCCTTATGTATAGCTATGCTTTGCTTGGCCCAAACTGTACCCAGAAATGCCAGATTTCTTTTCATTTTGTAGTATTTCTATGTAAGGAATGTACCCAGCAGTCATTGCTTCATTTTCTTATCGGGCATGGCAGTAGTTGACATCAACAGATTGTCCATCACCCCATCCCAGAACCAAGCCAACCATGGGAATCTCAGCACTATGTATAAGAAGGTCACTACATTTCATTCCATATGCCACAACTGGATTTTTTACCTGGGTAAATCATTGATAACTTTTTAGGGTTCATATTTGTCTAATGTAAATCGTGAAATTAGAATGCATTTGGTGATATGCACTTGATCTGTTCACATGCCATATTCTAATCAGAGACATCAAGGATCAGGGCACACACTCAACCATTTCACTCTGTCAGGGGTCATATAACACCCCACACCCATGTTCAGTGTCAAAGCTGAGTTAAAATGTGTGATCCGTCTTCTACTTCCTGTCAATTAGGCCTAGGCGGAACTCACAGAGTTTCACTCGGCAGAATTCCATAGAGTTACAGAAAAACTCTGCAAGATTCCATGAAGTTCAGCAAGTGGGCTTTATTGAGCACGTCATGCTGCTTGCGCTGATTTTTTGCGTGGGTAGCTTCTTTCCTCGCTATAAAACCAGCATGAACTGCACCACGTAGCATGCCAAAGGGTGCTGCTTTTTTCTGCTGCTCAAGTAGATTTTCTACTTGAACAGCAGCTTTCTCAACACAAACGGTTGTGACCTGCTCCAAGTGGAGCACTGAATGTGCAAAACTCTGCAAACTCTGCCGGTGGAGCAGAATTTTTCACCCACCCCTACTGACAATCCAACTATTTGCCACTTTAGTTTTTCATCTTGATGTCCGTTTCTATGGTCAAAAGAACTAACTGCTAGTGCACTTTATGCTTATTAATTTAAGGCACATTGATCAGTACTATGGTCTGTTGCATTAGTATGCACTTTGGTCCCTGCTGAGGTTGTGTTCATGTATTGATTTTGTTATCAATCCTTGTTATATCTTTCTTAAACAACCAATGTACTTTTGATTTTGAAATGAAGCTTTTGCTCAGTTTATAAATATATAGTTAAAAAAAAAAAAAAGTATTTTTATATTTAACACTTTTCTGCAGGTGTCTCTGGAAATGTATTCCAGATCTCGGTGCATCAGTTTTGCATTATAAAGGAATTGGCTGAGGCCTAACCCAAAGATCTCTTGTGTCTCACAAAATATTACAAATTTATCATTAGGAAATCAGTCTCCCAGTGTTTGATATCCTCCCTCCAGGCACCTAGCCGCAGACTTGCCTTTATCAATGCCCTTGAAAGGTTTAATTGGTAACTGTCCATATTAGGGCCGAATGGGTGGTGTCTTCGGTTCTGTAGTGACCACTCTCCCAGATTCTGTTCATTAATTAAAAAAAAATCAGGTAGTGTTTTGTTGTGTTTTTACCCAAAATGAATGCTTCAGGCAAAACATTTTGCATGATTGTTCCAGCAAGTAAATTCATTTCCCAGCTATTACTATCATCATACCTGCAAAGCACTGTATCAAAGAAGCAGATCAGGTAGAACAAACACACCTTTCAGCAACAGGAATTTAGTTTTGCCAATTTTATTAAACTACGTTTTTCTGTCCAAATCAGAGAAACTATCATCTTGTCTAGTTCCCGAAACATACTGCATTGATAAGGGACACACAGATTTCTGCAAGATATAAAGGTGTCTCAAGAAAAAGACAGTTTATTTTTCAGAAATTCTTCCCTTTACCGGCAATGGCAATATCTTTTAAAATTCAACTTAGTATCTGACCGAGGCCAACACCCTGCCAGTATTGAGTGTCTTTATCGTTCATCACCTGAAACACCTGGGCCCAGATTCTGAGAGGTGACAGGCAACACAGCGCAGCACCCAAAGATGCTGTGCTGCGTTGCCTGACAGGAAGGGAGTAGGAGAGTGCCATATTCACATAGAAATGGAACTCTCCTCCCCTCTCCCTAGCGCCGGTGCTGATTTCAGCTGCCATGCGCCACGCCCCTGTCCATCACCCTCTCCCATTGGAAATAGGTGTTACAGGCATGGGAGGGGTATCCTCCAGATCCTCTGGAAATGCTTTGAATGGCACAAACGGTGCCCTCCTTGCATAATCCAGTCTACACCGGCTCAGGGACCCCCAGTCCCTGCTCTGGCGCGAAACTGGACAAAGGAAAGGGGAGTGACCACTCCCCTGTCCATCACCACAATTCCAAGGTGTGGGGACCCTCTGGGAGCATCTGAGTGGCCAGTGCCAGCAGGTGATGTCAGACACCCCTTCCGATAGGTGCATACCTGGGTAGGTAGCCAATCCCCCTCTGAGGGCTATTTAGGGTCTCTCCTCTGGGTGTTTCCTCAGATTCGGTTTGCAAAATTCCTCCAGGGCTCCTCTGCGTCAGCTTCTGACCGTCGGATCAACTGCAGACTGTTCTAGGAACTGCTGTAACTGCAACAAATTATCTAGGAAGACTCCTGTGACCCTCAACTTCAGCTCCAGCCAGCAATTGCAACAGTTTCCAAGGTGTGCACACTCTGAGAACTGCCTGTTTTCAGCCTGCACCAGAAGAACCAAAGAAATCTTCTGTGGAGTGACTGAATCACTTCCCTGCTTCAGCAGGCACCTCTCTGCGCCAACAACCGGTACTCTGGGACTCCTATCCTGTCGACGAGTGTGATCCCTGGAACACAGGTGGTGGACAGAAGTGACCCTGACTGTCCAAAGGTCCAGCTGTCCAAATTTGGGGGAGGTAAGAGCTTGCCTCCCCGTGCAGCAACCATACCCCTGTGCACTGCGTTTTCCTCAGCTCCTTGGGTTTCTGTGCACTTCTTCCTAACGTTCTTTGTGCACAGCATAGCCCAGGTCCCCAGCACTCCATCCTGCGACGCACAGCTCTCTGAGATGTTCTCCGGCCGCATGGGATCCTTCTGTGTAGTGCTGCCTGACTGCACTTTGCAACTCCTTTGTCCCTGTGTCCTGGGACTCCCGTGGGCGCTGCCTGGTCTTCTGAGGGCTCTCTGAAGTGCTGAGAATGCCCTATGTCTCCTCAGTCCGAGTTGAGACCCCCAGGTCCCTCCTGGGCCCGGCAGCTCCTTTTTGATGCAAACCGTGTACTTGCGTGAACCAAGACCTGTTGGTGGAATCAAGTGACACAAACTGTTGCGCCGTGCGCTCGGGCCGTGGCGCGCGGCATGGAGGCGCGACTCGCCCCCAGCCTGTTGTGCAACCTACGAGGCCCCAAATTGGGCATGGGGCCTCGTTCCTTCATAGCACAACGTGCTTTCAGGCAGGTCTTACCCTCCCCCACTCACCTGTTCTTATTGTCTTCTTCTTTTTCCTTTTCCTTTTCATTGTACTTCCCTTTATGTTTTTCCTTCTTCCCATAATACCCCTCTCTTCCCAGCATGCCTTAGTTCCCTACTCTCTATGGCTCCTTGTCCATTACGTTATATGTGTTTTTCCCTATCTAAGATGGTGTCCTTGCACTTCCTGTTGGTCGCTTCCTGTTTTTTGGTATGTAAGGGCTTTGATTCTTTCCCTCCTTGCGCTGCAACACTTTCTGTTTGGATGGTGTCTTCGCTCCTGCTTCCTTGTGTCAGATACTGGTTCACGTATGTTCCAGTGTTTTTCCCGTTCCTTTTTGATCTTGTATTTACTTAGTCATTTTGCTCCTGTTTCAGTTAATTTTCCTTTCTGGAGGTTTTTTCCCCTTTCATGGGTTTTTTCCCTCGGGCACCACTTCTGAAGGACACAGCCTGCCCTTGGCGTTTCCATCGCCTGCAGCACCGTGGCTACCAGAAAGAGTCGCCCCTACCTGGGACAAGGCCGAACATTCAGGAACAAGATCCTCGCCACTCGCTCTGTGGACTCCAGGTTAAAGCAGCGCGTAAGTCGTGACACAAACAGCCTGCATCCAACAACTCGACGTGCGACATCTCTTGCACCAAGCAGTAACCTGCAGCTATCTTCTTTGGTGCATTTCTGTACTTTTCTGCCAACCGGAGAATCCACTTTTGCAGCTTCTTCCAGGTGGGCAGGGGCTCCTGTTCTTCCTGGACTCTTCTTCGACTTCTGGACTTGGTCTCCTCTCTCCACAGGTCTTCAGGTCCAGGAATCCATTTTGGTTGCTTGCAGTCTTTCTTGGTTCTTGCATAACTCTTCATCACGACTTGTAGTGTGTTCTGAGGAAACTTGCTGTACTTTACTCCTGCTTTCCTGTGCTCTGGGGTGGGGTACTTTACTTACCTTTGGTGTTCTATTACACTCCCAGCACCCCTCTACACACTATACTTGCCTCGGGGGGAATTCGACATTCGCATTCCACTATTTTAATATATGGTTTTTGTTGCCCCAAGGCCTATTACAATCTATTTTATTTTTCACTGTTTGCACTATTCTATGACTGTTTACTTACCTGATTTTGGTTACTAGTGTATATATTGAGTGTAATACTTACCTCCAGAACGAGTATTGCTTCAAAGATATTTTTGGCCTTGTGTCAGTAAAATAAAATACCTTTGTTTTTGGTAACACTGAGTATTGTCTTTTATTGTGTATAAGCACTGTGCGACTATCGTGGTATTGCAAGAGCTTTGCATGACTCCTAGTTCAGCCTTGACTGCTCTGCTACAGCTACCCCTAGACAGAATAAGCTGCTAGACACTGCCTACATTTCACTAATAAGGAATAACTGGACCTGGTATAAGGTGTAAGTACCTTAGGTACCCACTACAAACCAGGCCAGCCCCATACAGCGTTGGTTTGTGAATCACAAAACGTTTAGCGTCAGTTTAGCATTACAAAACAAACGCTAACCTGATGCTAAACCTTTGAGAATCTGGGCCCAGGTATTTAAAAATTATTTTCTTTCCCAGGTTTGGCCAGGTTCGAAAGGGAGTGTATTTCCATGAGTTTAAGACAATCAAGTACAAAATGTTTGGATTTGCCCAATTGTTTTTAATCCAAAAACGTAACTAAATTCGTCAAGCTCTGGGAGGAGAAGGGGGACTGAGTACACGAGGTCTCTCAGGTAGAACAACATACTGACTGCATAAAACAACACAATGCGATTTGTTAATTCAACAAGGGCTCCCCATTGTGCAATAGACTGTTGCAGTCTACGTGCCCTGAGCTCCATTACAAAAGAAAATAGCATGGGGGACAACACACCTCACTGTTGTGTGGCCTACTCCAGTTTCCAGCAGTCAATGATCCAGCTCTCAGTTCACACTCTTACTATAGGTTCACCAAACAGTAGTTTGACCCACCTGTGGAAAACAACGCAAATCCTATTGCATCCATGACGGTCCAAGTGTACTCCCAGATTACCATGACAAAAGCATATTCTATATATAACAACACTAGGGCAAACTCCTCCTCTGAACATGTCATTGAAGTCAGCACATGTGCTAGTCATCTAAGACTGTACATGGCACTCCTTCCTGGCACAAAGCCTGATTGACTGTCATGGAGAAGTGGACTTATCACCATCAATATTCTTTTTGCTCATGTCTTACTTACTATACTTTTCTAATACAATCTCTGGTAGGATCTGATATAAGTCAGCAGGCATACAATCTGTCACTGGAGTTTTGTTTTTAGCATCGTCAAGAGTGCTCCCTGAGTTCATCTTTTGTGAGAGAAACCTCCAACTGAGCTCTCTGTTCGTGCAATAGCCTGGGCATTCTAATCTCAGTATGTCAGTCTTTGAGATAGTGTCCATCTTCCTGTACCAGTTTGTCAGGGATTCCCTACTTTACACATTAATTCTTATCCTAGAGATGATATGAAGACCATCTTCCTGCTGTAAGTTCAGTATGTCTCTATGGGGTCTTTCCCTTTATAGCAACCAGGCTAATATTCGACCAGATTAGATTCCCTCTTTATACCATCTTTGTTTACATTGTGTGTCAGTACATTTCTCCCAAGAGGACCACATGTTTTCAAGCTGTCTTTTGACATCTACCATGTAGTGTGATAGTTTGAGTACTGTCCCTTTCTCCAACAAATACTTCCTTTCCTTGCCTCAGAGCATGTGTTCCAACTGTGTTTTTATCACAGTGACTTAGGATAAACCTGCCCCTCTAAGGGCTACTTTGTAAGCCTCGCATTCCAACACTTTACTTCCTGCTGTCTCTTAATTGAATAAAAAAAAACAAGTGTTGAATGTGGGTCACAAAGGTTTGATCCATCAGGACTTCAACTCTAAGTCATCATGTGGGTATTTGTGGACTAGTATAGGTCTGGATCATTGTAAGGAACCTTGCTAGACCTTGCATTCTTTCCAGAATACAGTCAAGGAGTTTCTGTTAAGATGTCCATTTATAATGCAATGTAAGTCTCCCACCAATATAATTCAAGTGCCCAAGTAGGGAGATGCTACCTGCATTATTTCTCCAAAACCAGTTCATCATTAGCATTTGGGGCATAAATGTTTACCAAACAAGTTTCAATGCCATCTATAAGACCTGAAACTATAACATATATCTTCCCTGGGGGTCCAATATTACTTCACGTTGTTGAACGAGCATACTAGTTGCTATCTACACCATTACCCCCTCAAGTAATTAGAACAAAAGTATGCAAAAGCATGTCCTCAGCACTTTTTCGTCATTTTTTCAACCACAGCTGTCAACAACTGGGGGCATATTTATAAGCCCAATTGCATCACTTTTTCACCACGCTATGTGGTGTTCTGTGGTGCAAAAGTGACGGAGGCCCTAAGTCAGATTTATGAAGCCATGCACAGACACTTTGCATGTCCCTGCAAGGCATCATAGATCTGGACTAACGCAAAGCAGCACAAATCGCTGTGTTGTGTGATTCTGCTCTGGTAAAGCATTCCTTGGGCATTGCCTGGATGTTCCCAACGCAACTCCCATGGTTTTTGATGCATTCCCAGATTTACCAAACCTGATAAACCTGGTAATGCCCCAAAATCCTCTGCCTGCCCAGGGGAGGCCTAACAAGGAGTAATATCACTATCTCTCCTTGTTTTTTCCTCATTCTATCTGTGCTGCATTCCTAAACACTAACAATCCTACATGCAACACATGCACAGTTGCACTGTGGGGCAAGGGTGCCTGTGTATGTGCTAGTCAGCCCATTGTGCACCAGCACAGGGTGAAAGTATGGGAATGCACCATATCCTGCTCCACATTTCTCATAAATCTGACCCTTGGTTTCATAAAGCACAGCTAACTGAATTCTCTGTTGTTTAAGGTAAGCATATATTCAGCATCCTCTTGGGTATATATTCAACACACGTACACTCCAGGAAACTAACGTTCATTGTAATGATTGTGATCTTGGTAATTACTGCATATAATCAACAGATCAATAACTCCAGTGTAGTTTTCCCACAGCCATGTCTTGGTCCAAGCTTCAAGTGTGCTTTTCATGATACCAACTGAAAATAGGATGTTAAAAGCCATGCACCTTCTTTAATTTAAAATTTAAAGATGGAACAAAATAAAAAGATATTACAGCATTAATATAAATTTAATTGTAAAATGTAATTATTTTGAGTATATTAAATTTAGTTAAAAAAAACTTTTCTGAACTTTAAATTATAAAAAAAAACGCCTAAAGTGAAATAAATGTTTCTTTTATAATAATTAATAAAAGTAATGTATAACATTATTTAAAGGTAATCAATTAAAAGAAATGTTACATTAAATTTGAAATTTTAAAAAGATTATTAAACTATGTTAAATAAAATAAAAAGTATGATCTATTTTTAGATTTGTTTAAATATACTTAAATTGCATTTGTTTATGTTTATAACTTTTTGAAATCATTCCATTTAATTTAACATTCTTCCTATGGAGTTCTGTTTTGAGTCTCTTACTCCATTATGTTCTCTGGAAGGACGCTTCAGTATTAGTGGTTGGACACGTGGTGCTGGGCTTACTACTGCACCTTTGGGCTGTAGTAACTAACACTGATAATGGGAGACATGTAAGTCTACCCTTTTGAGTTACTACCCTTGCAAATGGAGACTATCCTAAAATAGTAGTTATTCAAACGTGTAAGAGTTAACTCACTCATGTTAATTACTTACAGATGAAAGCCACCTTTGTGAAAAAAAAACCTCAAATGTTTACAATCAATGCGAGTACTGGAATCTTACCTGTAAATCCACTTTTATGGCTACTGACATTAGCTCAAGGTTGGACTATTGCAATTCACTCTATCCATGTATGTTCACCTTTCTTCTTCATAAACTTCAATCGCTCCACAATTAAGCAGCCACACTTGTAAATCTTGTCACGTTTTACATCAGCAACACATTTGCTTGATTAACTTCACTAGATACCCACTAAGAGCAGGATATCGTTTAAGATATTTTGAATAACTCATAAATACTGACATGGAGATACCCGTAATTTTTAAAAGACAAAATATATAAATACATAGCTTTCTGCCCTCTTTGTTCGGCCCTGCAATGTCCTTCGTCCAATCTACATTGAAAGAATTCCACCTGAGGTGGCAAAGCCTTTACTTCTCTTGTTCCTCGCATATTTGGGATAGCCTTCTAGTCGAATTTAAAAAATATTCTAAAATTTACTGTTCAGAAAAAAAATGAAAAACCTTTCTTTTCGCTTGAATTTTTTCCCTTTATTGGCAAGTCCTTATAGCTGCTAGCACCAAGATATCTTTTTGGTGAGCGTGTAAGTACTTTTTAACATGAACATTCTAATGCCTTGTCTTTCACAGACCCACATTCGTGTAACTTAATGTCGACCTGCATGGCTGTTGTGCAACTATTGAATGTGCTGAACATGGATTGTAAAAGTTTGATTTGGGTTGCCCTGATTCGTGAATAATTTTTTTTTACCTCTACCAGTAGAACTATTTTCTCTCCAGACCAGCACAGTATGATCTGAAACTCAATCAAAGGTGGCAAACTACCTCTGAATTACTATATTACATCAACGTCAAACATGTTCCTCTTGCCTTGCTCCAGTGGCCTTAATAAAGCTCCTCAAGGACGTACACAGAATGACATTTACTTCGTGTAAAATGGTTAAGCAGGAAAATTGGAATGTCTCTTTGATTTGTAGTTCTTTTTAATTACATTTTGTAAAAGCAGTGTGAAAGTTATTTAGAGTATGTTGATTCTACTTTGCATACCTGGTGATGGGTGTGACCAAGGCACTAAATTGAACATAATTAGTGTGCTAATTGAAGCAAAGCTGGTTTAACAACTATCAATTAAACCATTTAGCTCCAATTAAATTGTTTTCCTATAATTGGTTGCTAGACAAAACAGTTTAGCATGCATAACAGTTTATTCACACTACAGCTAAACCTGTATGCAATGTACGTTTAGAAAATGCAAGCCACTAACATTCGTACCTTGCAGGCTATTACACCACGTTGTAAACTACTAATTCAGTGTACATCTGTACTTCGTCAAGAAAATACTTCAAGACTTACTATCTTTTTAAGCCCTGAAAAATAAATGAAACATTTGCTTGCAGAGACACATAGCTCATTTTTTACTAAGTCATGCTCTCACACTAATTGCATACAAATTTGAAAAACGTAAGCATGTTTTACCTAAATTTACAGACCGTCTTATCTCTGAATAATGTTCTGATAGATGTTACCTCAATGACCTCACACCACATCCAAGCAACACTGAAAAATAAAGTAATTTTTAATTTTTCAAGTTGCTGTGTCTATGAAACACAATTGTATAATAATTAATTATATTTTAAAAAGACAAATTTCACCTTACAAATGTCAGTAGCCATTTACAGCAAGAAAGTTGCAAAGTTACAAAATACATGAAGCTCAAACCATAGCCCATATTGTGCACCGACTTTGAAGCTTTGAGCACACTGTGGTACAGATTTAGCAAGGTTGTGCGCCAGGATAAGGTCATTAAAAAGTAGGACAAACCAGTACAGTGTTTTGATATAATATTTATTTTCCAGATCTGGAAAATTGTCTTAGAGAAATGAAAACAGTTCTATGCTTTACTTTGTACTAGCTTTCATCAAGGGGGCGTTCAATGGGTGGTACAAGGGCATTCCTATTTTATAACCCATGGAAATTGACATAAAGTCCTACTACTAACATTTGTAGACAGGACTTTGGCCCTCATTACGACCTTGGCGGGCGGCTTCCGGACCGCCGGACGGCCGCCAATGCAGCCGCACCCCCGCCGCGGCCATTTGGAGATCCCCGCCGGCCCAGCGGGGATCTCGGCAGCAACACAGGAGCGGCTCCAAATGGAGCCGGCGGTGTTGCGGCCGTGCGACAGGTGCAGTTGCACCCGTCGCGCTTTTCACTGTCTGCATAGCAGACAGTGAAAAGCAGCACGGGCCCGCGACTCCCCGTACCGCCAGCCTTTTCCTGGCGGTTCAAACCGCCAGGAAAAGGCTGGCGGTAGGGGGGCTCGTAATCCCCTGGGCAGTGCTGCAAGCAGCGCTGCATGGCGGATTACAACCGCCGGGGCCTTCGTGGCGCTTCTGCCGCGGTCGTAATGCCCTGGGAAGCACCGCCAGCCTGTTGGCGGTGCTTCCTCCAGAACAGCCCTGGCAGTCTTGGACCGCCAGGGTTGTAATGAGGGCCTTTGTGTCCACAAAAAGTCTCTTTGATGAAGGTTCAAAGTAGAAGAACACTTTGGGGCAGATTTAAGGAAAGTAGCACTGCACCAAGTGCACTGACACTTTCCCTGCGCCCCTTAGCAACCCCGAACCGCCACCATGTGTGCGCCGTATTTACAATACGGTGCACCATAGCGCAGGGTAGGGGGCTATAGTGTCATTTCTCATGACGCTATTGATGTACTCTGCAGAAGTAGCGCTAAAATATTGGCACTACTCCTGCAGAGTACATAGGGCCCCATTCTAAAGAATGGAAGCCTCCTTTTAATGCCTACTCTTGAGCAGGCATTGAAAGTGCAATAAAAAATGGAGCTAGGAAATTTCATAGATTTCCTTTCACCATTTTTCTGGCTCACCTAACGGGGGAATTCCCCCCTTGCATACATTATGCCTGCTGCAGTCATAATGTAGCGCAAAGGGTTACAGAGTGGTGCAATGCATGCACTGCACCAGTCTGTAAATGTGGCGTGGGGATTTCGGCCTCGTTGGGCCACATTAACATAAAAAATAGTGACGTTAATGTGGCACAAGGTGGCGTTAGGGCATTATAAATATGCCCCTTTGTTTCTCCAAACATTTCAAACTGTGCATGTGTACTGCACTGTACGGCACCCATTCAAAGCAAGAAACATTTTAAAGCATGTCTGAACATAATAATTTGTAATTAAAAGGTACCCTTCCATACAAAACCTATGCTACATGTCAAACGCACACACACCTTTTCACCATAGTGCAAAGGTGTGTGCGATGTTAGATAGCCTAATTGTGTGCCAGTGCTGGGGAAGAGAGCAGCAGAACCATATCTTAGTAGATATGTGAACTCCTTAGTAGATGTGGGCACTCCTAGCTGGTCCCACCTTCAAAATTAGTGCATCCAGGCCATTGCTACGGACATTTTGCAGGTCTGGCAGGAGCAGTTTATCGTACAAGTTGCAGTTGCATCTTTAGCAATAACATGGGCCCAGGCACTTGTTTTTAGTGCTGTTTATTGAACTTTTATATACTCTTGCCCTGTGTGTAAAAGAAAGGTACACTAAGGGACTCAGTATAAGTCACATGCAAATCTCAATTAAACCGGTAACAGGAGTTTTTAGCCCGAATGGGATTACAATTCTCCAGGACACTCCTGCTTTCGGTTTTCAGCAGTTGAAGTGTCCAAGTGAAATTATAGAGGGAAATAAAGAATTACTGTTAGAATCGGTGAAATATTTCTGTTTTCCCAAGTAATTCCTCATTGTTTAGGGTAACCTCTGGGTGCAAATCTCAATTCACTGTACTCGTGGGGTGGGAGACATACCGGTCGTTTTATGACTCACATGTAATGAGGCCCCAAGTGAAAGCAGCAGAATCAATGATAGTGTGAAAAATAGCAAGAGAGGTGATATGATTCCCAGACGTAGTGTGTGAATGTGAGCAGCAACAAAGATAAGTGAAAGTACCATCCTACACTTGCCAGGAAATTGCACCGCATCCCAGAGTTCGCCCATTTTTAACATATAAATACTGATGAAATGTACACAGTTAGCCAAGGTGCTTGAAGAAAGTTTCTGGCTGCCAAAACTTTACCTTGATCTTTACCAAAGCACCACAACTTCATGATGTACTGGAATCAGAGCTAAGTCCTTGGAAATTAGCTATGACAAGACATTGAACAGATCGGACACCATTAAAACAAAAGTTATGAAGCATAGCAAGAACCTCTCAGAAATGGCTACCCTGAGCTAGCCTAGTTAAGAGGCAGTAACACTTAAGGTTTATAAGTGTGGGACTTTATTCGGAGAGGGCTGATAATTCGATGCCGTAATTCTGCCCAGGGAAATGCTGACATCACCAGTGCAGTATTTTCATCAATTGGTATTACAGGGCTTTGAGTGGAATATACAAAAGAAGATGGATGAAATGCTTGCATTTACTTCAGTCACAGGTAATTTCTCAGAGCTGCATGCCAGTTAATTGTTCTTTTGCACATCATGTACCCTTAGTTTAGACTCGGTCATATGTAAATCAGTGTTGATCTTTCTCCAATAGGAACAGTCTATCCCAAAATGACAGGCCAGGGTTGCTTTTTTTTTCAGGTCAGGGAGGACCTGTCTTGGCATATTTAAACACAGTCTAAACTGTGTCGTCTCTAGGTCTCTGTGCGAGTTGAAATTGTGGGTGGGTGTTTGCAACACACCAGAATTCTAAGCTCTGGAATGGAGGCCAAAGGCAGTGTGAGTTTGTTACCACACCTCCCTGTGAGTCATAGAGGTGTCCAAGATATACACTTATCCAAACCTTGGCCTGAAGGATTGACAGACACAAAGTTAAAGAGGGTCAGATTTATGAACAAATTGTGTCGCCTTGCACGGGGCGCAAGTGCAATTAAACTACTAGGTCAGATCTTGCGTGGCCCTGCATGGCTTGGTAGATCTAGGGTAATGAAACACAGTGGAAATCACTGTGTTGCATTAATCTGCCACAGGGAGACGTTCCATGGGTGGAGTGTGGGTGTTTCGCGTCTTCACTCAAGGATTTTGACACATTCACAGATTTACCATTACTGGTAGACCTGGGAATGCATCAAAATGCTACTCCTCCCCAAGTGAGGCTTAACGAAGTGAAATATCTGAATCCTGCAGCGATCATGCAAACAGAAAAATGCATCAGAGGATTGTTTTGTGCAGGAAGGTACCCCTTCCTGCACAAAAACTATCCTGCCTGCAATGCAGGCATCCTTGCATCATGGTAAAAAGGTACTTTTGTTGACAGTAACCAGCACATTGTGCGTCAGCACCAGGAATGTGCAGCATAATGTTAAATATAGCACATTCCTGCCATTTTCCTTTCACTCCGTGCAGTACGATGGCTTACTGCACTGCATGGAAGTTTTACATATATGCCCTGCAGTGCTTAAAGTGAGAGGATGTCTTTGTGTGTAAGGAGTTGGTGAAGTGAAGGTGCTGCAAGAAGTACATTCAGGAGAGAATGCAAAGAGGGTGCTGAAAATGAAAGAGATGAGGTGTAAAATATGCAGATAATAATTTACAAAACGATGTGGGGAGAAAAAGAGAGTAATGTCTCACAGAGAGACTGCAGAGGAAAGCAGTGTGAAGGGAAGAACAGGAGTGATAAAGACATCCCAATGTTTGCTATGCCTTACATAGACCATAAAAATGTTAGATTCATATTCTCATAGTTCATATATTTTCGAGAGACTTCTAATGCCATACTTGTTTATAGATTATTATGTACCAAAGAAGCTTAGATGATGTCATCTGTGACATCTTCAGTGAAATCATCAATGATGTAATTTGAGATGTCATAGAACATGTCATGAGTGATGTCATATGTGAGGTCATAAGCAGTTCATGGTGGAGGCAAGTTAGAGTTAGTGCTGCTAACTATAACTGCTGAATTTCTATGTTTCTCTTTTATTTCAAAACATTAGCATTGTCCCTGAGAAATTCACCTAACTAGAGTGTTACTTTAACCTTGTTTTTTTCAGTAAATATATATGTATGTATATTGACTCGTGAACAAGACATTTGCTGTGTCGAAACACATTGAGTGCGTTGCCGCCTCAAATAAACTTCACTAGATTTCATCATCGTCAGGAGAGGGCTTGATTTTCTTCTGTACTTTAAAGTCTACTTTGCAGATTTATTGGGTTCCCACACCCGATCACACGCCACATTCAGGGACCCAAAGTTTTGGTGGGACACGCTGCAGTTGTTCATATATATGTATATGGCAGATGCTACGAGCACCAAAAATAAAGCTTTCTAATCATCCCTCTCGAGTGCGCATGTCTCGTGTTCGAGTACTAGTGGTCTGTATCTTACCAGGCACAGTGTCTGGCACCACGCAACACTCCTGTGGAGCAGCACAGAATCTGCAGATCTGTGTGGAGTTTGGTATATATATATATACACTTATATATATATATATATTCTCTGTTACTCTCGCCTGCCCTCTGTAATAAACAGTATATTATAATCTATCTATCTATCTATCTATCTATCTATCTATCTATCTATCTATCTATCTATCTATCTATCTATCTATCTAAGAATGCTGTTCCCTCACTTTTTCTTTCAGTGTTTTTTATATGTTGTAGAAAGTTTGTGTCGACAGCATTATCTCTTTTGGTGAGTAGGATGCCCTTGCCTAACCTTGCCAATGACCTAGGAGCAAACAATCAAAAGTCTTCAATTCTTCATAGCTCCCATCCTTTTTACCATGCAATGATGCGGGACTTGAAATTGCGAGTCAGAAAAGTTAATGTTCTAAGGCCTGGGGATGATGATTATGTTTGCTGGAAATAAAGACTAAAATTAAGGAAGAAAAAGCTAATTTATGTTGAGTTAATGATTTCAAATTGACTTCATTCTATATTTTAAGACAGTCGAGTTTGATAATAGGCAACTCTGTTCTATCGCTCCCAAAAGCAAGCACTTAATGTCAGAGACTGCTGTAAATCACGGCGTATGGTTATGGTCAATAAAGAAGCAGGGGTCAATAAAGAGGAAGTCAAGGAGATAATTCGTCAAAAGGACTCAGTGCCTTTTAGGGATGGCGTTTTTGATTGGTTGAGAAAGGCCTTCGATTGTAGACGCAGAAAATTAATTTTCCTTTGGGATTACCTGGAAGGGGACATCAAGGAAGGTAATAACAATGATTTAGGAAATGAGATTCAGAAGCCAAGATTGTGCAGGTCATGAGCGTCTTTGATTGCACGATATAAAACTGAAAAGGAAATTGTCTATTTGGCGCCAAATTACTGTGCCTCTAAAAACGACGTGAATGAGATCTTTAATGCGCTCATACGTTCGCTTTCTGGAAACTTGCTGAACCAAACTTTTTTTTTATTTTACTTGTAAGTTCCTGGTGGTATTTACTTTGCTTTGTCTAACACAGATCAACAACATCAGCAAACATCTTAATTATTAGAAAGCAACTCTAGCATGCATCATAGAATTGTAATTGCATTTTCTGTAGAGCCTTATACCTCTTTCGAGACGCCTGATGGGCAGCACGGTATACCACGAGGGAGTGATTCGGTGAACGAATGTTGTGTTTGCAGTGGTAAAACAACAAACAATCACTGAGCCTGTTTTCTGCTATCATTAAATTGCACATTTGCCAAATTTAGTGTAATTCGGTGCAGCTGCTTTTTTGTACAGGAGTGCAAAGTTTTCTTTGGAAATTCTTTGGAAATTAACTTGGTCAATCGCACTTTTGGGTTCCCAAATTACATTTACATTTTATAATGTGTAGTATTTTGTTTTCAAATGAATTGTGAATGGTTTCCAAGGTCTCTCTTAGACTTTGAACTGTGATTTGTGATAAGAATACCGGTACTCCTTATGTCACATCAAATATTCTTTCATTTATGTAAACGTTCAGAATTTCATTGTTACCTTTAAAAAGTATAGTTGTGCTTTTCATTTGTTATTTTTCAATATTGTCTCATTTATACCAATTGTAAATAGTAGGGAGTGACTCCTATTCTATGACATGCATATTTCTAAGCTACCTAGAGAACGTTTTTGTGGCAATGTACAATCTTTACATAGTGATGCATAACACTGCTACCGCCCTATTTTGGCCACTCACAAGTTATGTCTTTAAACCTACATCTATCTTTTGTAAATTTTGAATTACGCTTCTTGTGTGAAGCATTTTGATGGCTGTTGAGCCTGATTCATACCACCCAACACATTGATGCATAACTAACTGAGCAACCAAATAACTTACTAATTCACTAACTAACTAACTAATTAACTAAATACATGTTTGTAAGAATTGGACAGGTCACAAGTTAGTGTAGAGCATCTCCTCCACTAAAAGTACCTGAATTTACCACAATTAAACTGATTGCTGACAACTGTGGGCTGATAATCACACTGTAGCTCTGGATAGGCTGGAACCATGCACATGGAAGAAATAGGATCATTTAAATGATAGTTATTGCCTTCAAAGAAAGCATTCTGAGTTTTGAGAACTGGACCCAGAATTGTACTCCAGCTGCTGTTCAAAGCCAGCCCTACAACCTGGCACACCTGGTAATCTCCCTTGGACACCAGGAAATAAAGGTTAGAAAGTGCTGATCCTTAAAGTTAAATATATAAAGAATCATTCTCTTATTAAAGACAAGGAGGCTAGCATTATGCATCAATGCTTTTATTCACTCATTCTGAGCAGCTAAACCTTCAAAGCTTCAGAAAATGGAAGACAACTACTTCACAGTAAAAAGAACACTGAGGTCCATATAAATCTTCTTGCTCTCCATGTTCTTCCTCTTTTGTTTCTTTTCAACAATCTATCCTCTTCTTTCACACTCTTGGACCACCCTTTTTTTATTGGACCATCCTTCTTTTATTGATCTGAAAAATATATTTCTCATGTTTTTTGTTTTTTTAACTCATATAATTACTTACTTTAACATGAAACTTTTATAGTTTCTTCATTTAACACTTATTTACTTATTTTTATGTCACAAAATAAACCACTTCCTCAGAGAAAAACTGGGAGTGTGTGGTGGAATAATGCAAGCCTCCTTGTCTTTAATAAAATCATGATTCTTTATACACTAAACCTTTAGGAACCGGCATTTTATGGCAAGACATGAGGCTAGTATTATGCATGTTCAATGTCGCTCAAATCACAGCGAGAGATATGTTCTATTAGCCGAAAATAAAACTTCTTAAATGTATCTGCATTAGACCAATCTGCTGCTTTCATAATCTCATCCAATCTTCCACCTGGTATGAAAGTCTTACTTGCCATCGCACCACTTAACGAATGCGCTCAAATATTTGTCAGATCAACACCTGCTTCCCTCATTGCACACTTAACCCACCTTGCAATGGTTGCATTCGAAACAGCTTGAAATGGTTTTACATATAAAATCAATTATTGATCCATTACAGCACTTCTGCTTCTCAACATTCTACGGGCATACTCCTTAACCATCCTCCCCAAGCACCTCTGTATCTTTTTTTATTTCCTGGCACCCAAGATTCATTGAGAAACCCTGAAGCTGTCTCCGAAAGCTTATTGAATGCTCCTGATTCCCTAACAATCTAAACGGATGCTCCCCCTTTTCTGCTCCTGTTAGCAAACCCTTTCTGGATTTGATTAAAAAAGGTCAATCAAGAGCCATCTCTAAAACTGTGGGAAACCATGCCTGAGTTTTGCAAAACGGCATTACTAACTCTATCTGTCAACCCCATCTCCCGTAATGCAACCAAACTCTCTGTGATTGAAAATGGAGGAAAGGCATATAACTTCTTCCGTGCCCAGTCCTGCATAAATGCATCCACTGCTACTGCTCCCGGTTCCAGTCTCCAAATGTAATAGTTTTCCAACTGAAAAGATAGTCTGGATGCAAAAAGATCCACCTCGAATAGACCTACCAATTCCTGTATTCTTGCAAGAGGTCTGTTCTCCAATTTCCAATTGCTGTAATCTACCTGATGCCTTGAATTCCAGTCTGCAACAAGATTGAGATCCCCTGAAAACTACTCTGCATTCAAAACAATCTTGTGCTCCAGACACAAATTCCACTTTTGTAAGGCTAGATCTGCCAATGTCTTTTATCTGGTTCCACACACGCCTGCTGATATAATTTACTGCTGTTATATTGTCCATCCATAAGAGGACTGGCCTCCCTTGCAGTTTATTGAAACTGGGAAGTGCAAATAATCCTGCTTTTATCTCTGAGCAATTGATATGTTGCCTCTTCTCCAATATACTCCAAACTCCACCTGCCTCCTGATTTGGACAAACTGCTCCCCAGCCTGACAAACCCAAACTGGCATCTGTCTCCAGGACAAAACCTAGCTTTTTTCCAAAAATCGCATGGCCATTCCGTGCGTCCAAATTTTACAGCCACCACATTAACCCCTCCTTTGCCTCCACGTTCACCTGTCTCCTGTCTGCATAGTGTAAACCTTTTGCTAATGCAGCTCTTCTTAATCTCTGTAAGACCCTGTAATGCAAATGACCTGGGAATACCACTTGAATTGAAGATGAAAGTAGGCCAATAATTTTATCCAAATTCATGAGAGATATATTCTCTTCTTTCATTGCTTTCTTTATTTCCTGTTTTATCTTCTGTTTTTCTTCACAAGTAACTGTATGTGGCACCCTTGTGTATTCACCCTAAAACCTAAAAATTCTGTACTGTGGCTTAGAATAAAGACAGACTTTTCCACATTTACTATTCAACATACATTTTCTAAAACACTCCTTACTAGACTCAAGTACTCTGATTTATTTTCACAATATCGTCCAAGCAAGCAAATGGTGGGTACAGCTCCCCCCAACCTTGGTATGGGATGCAATGAAGTAATTTATTCAGGGGACTACTCTGCAGTTTATTCTCAGGAAGAACAAGGACAGTCAGGCAAGTACCAGGAAGCTTTGCCAGCTGAATATACAGTTGGAGACCACCCATGCTCAGGCAATAGCAGCACAGGGGAGGGGGTGGGATGACCAGCTGGTATTATCACTTCCGACTGAAAAAACAATCTCAGTTAGGATGGGCCTTGAGAGAGTAAATAGCTGCAAGCTATGTTAAGAATTGTGCCCTTCAATACAAGTATGGGGAAATGGTTGGGTGTGTGCTTGTCCTCCAAATTGCTGACAAATAGTCTAGGGGTACAATCCATTCTATAAAGGGCAGTGATGGCATGGTGTATACGCATCCTGAGACTATTGAAGAGCAATTTTAAGTCTTTTACCAGGAACTGTATGCTTAGCCCCTAGAACTTGATGCCCTGGGATATGCATAATATCTACAGGACAGCAGTCTGTCGATCTTGGTGGAACCCCAAGCTAATGCACTCCAGTAAGACAAGAGAGAGCTGAATTTATAACATCTCAGAAAGGAAAACAGTTACTAACGGCCTGACTTAGAGTTTCACGGATGGGTTACTCTGTCACAAAAGTGACAGATATACTGTCTGCCATATTACATTATTCATAGGCTATAATGGGATGGTAATATGCCAAACAGGTCATCTATCACATTTGTGACAGAGTGACCCCCTTCACCAAACTTTAAATCAGGCCCTAAGTCACAGGGGTTACACCTACAAACAAGAAAGTATATCACCAGAAATTGTGAATTGGAAAAGTACCAAATATTATTCTAATGCATGCCATGGGAGAGCCACTACAAAGGATTATTTTAAAATTCATGTAAGGGAACATAACCATCCCCTAAATGCAACTTAAATAGAAGTAAGGGATTTATTGTAGGATATAATAGAGGCAAGCACTAGCTTCTTGGAACCCACAACCAAAATTATAAAAGATATAGGGGTCATTACGACTTTGGTGGTCGCACCGCAGGACCGCCAGAGCTGTGGGGAGGACGCATTCCCCCATCGTATCACAATGTTCCTACCGAGCTGACCGTCGGGAACATTGCATTATGACGTTACTGCCAGGCTGACCGGTGGGACTAGTGCTACGGTAATGGGAGCCGTGGCCAATACCATAGCCCAACAGCACCCTCGGAATGCGCACTGTCAGCAAGGCAGACAGTGCGCATTCTGAGGGTGCTGGGCAGGGGTGCCCAGGAATGGGCAGTGCAGAGGCCCCCTTGTGGCTCCCAGCACTGTGTTTCCGCCAGCCTGGTGGAAACAGGGGTTATGATTAGCTGGGCAGCACTGAGTTTAGCGCCGCTGTGGTTGACCACCAGTCTGATCGCAGTCAGCCCCTAGGGATCCTTGTTCCCAGCGGTGATGGCGGTCTCCAGGGTCGTAATGTGGCAGTTGGACTATCTGGAATGTGGGTGTCCGACCACCACCACGAGCCTGGTGGTCCTTCGACCACCAGACTCATAATGAGGCCCATACTCCCTAAAGTCCCCAAACAAATCACAGGCCAACTACCACCTATACCCACTTTAAAAAGCTTAACTGCATGAACTAAAAAAGCCACGAGTAATGCTCCTCATGCTCCTAGAATAAACCAAGACCTAGAAATACCTGAATATTTAACAATGACACATAATGAGAAACCTATCATGTTACATGCCAACCTAAACGATGATAAGTGAATCCTAATGTTTTCTACAGCATACAACTAACTAAACTTAAGCCATTGCCAAACATGGATGGTGGATGGGACCTTTCCAAATGTGTCCCAAACCATTCACTGAGCTACATACTGTAAATGGTGAAAACAAATATCCTTATTATATGTGCACTACTACCAAATAAACAAAGCAACACCTTCTGCACTGAGTGTAGAATTTGCTACAAACAGCCAAATTGCCTTTGAAATTTAAAAAATGGCAGCTTATGTCCCTGTCACAGAGGTAACTAACCACTACAGTTTACTAATAGAAAGCCCTTTCTAACAACACAGCAACAACAATCTAAGTCCCCTTCTGTATTATTTTGAAGACACTTGGGTTTACAGGCTGCATTGCTCTGGGCACATGCCTACCCAAATTCCAGATACCATGGTGGAATGTCTAAGACAGCACTTTGGAAAGTTGGCACAATGCCTTCCAACGCACACTAGGAAGAACCAAACCTATACTTTACAAATTTATGAAAACATTAAAAAAGAGAATAGCTACCAACAGCTAAAAATGAAGCAATTTGTAACCCAAATTGCACCTAAATGCAGCAACCAAACCAAAAGACTTTACACCTATCTCAAACCAGCAAAAAGATATAACAAAGTAAGAATATATACATTTCTACAAAATATAATATAATATAATATATTACAATATAATATAATATCCTCTAATATAATACAGTTCAAGTATAACTATTCACAAACCAAAAAGGAATAGATTACTTAGAACTAATAGCCAAACACGTATTTGTAAAAAAATATTAACCAACAAAACTCCCAAAAAAGTATAGCATAATCCTAACAAGCATTACAAATCCTTTTTACTATAAACAATAAACATAGTATTTTCTTACATCTGTCGAAACATTAAATAAAATTCTATTGTTGAAAAAGACTGACATAATAAAATAACATATACATTCTTACCAGAGAAATCTAATGCCCTCATTACAACATTGGCGGTAAATGCTGCCTACCGCCAACATACCATGACCGCGGCGGTATGCCGCTAAGGGTATTATGACCCACACATAGAAATCCACCACTATACAGACACACACACAAGTCCGCCAGACCAAAGGTCAGTGATAAATTGGCGGTACCAAAACCTACACCGTTACGCCAACAGAACTACGCCTACAGTATTAAGACCCACGAATCACCACGGTGGTCTTTCAACCACGGTAAACCATTGGCGGTACAACACACCGCAGCGCTCAAAATACACACACACTAACAAAACTACACCACATTGGACAATTCAAACTACACCCACCTGACAAACATACACACACCACACCCACATACCCACACCACTATAAAACTCCCACCCACATTACCCACAACCCTCTCAAAGAAAAAAAAGATTGCTAACTGCGTGAGAGACAAGCCAGGAGCACCCACTCAATCTGAGCCACAGAACACCATCACCCATACACCATCCACGCACCTCACAGCACACACCCCAACATTGCACCCCACACACCCTCACACATACTGCTCACACCACATCCATGGCACCCCAAAGACACCTCAGGCTTTCAGAGGAGGAGCTAAGGGTCATGGTGGAGGAAATCTTCTTGGTAGAGCCACAGCTATTCGGATCACAGGTGCAGCAGACGTCCATTGCAAGGAAGATGGAGCTATGGCGGAGAGTCGTAGACAGGGTCAACGCCATGGGACAGCACCCCAGAACAAGGGATGACATCAGGAAGAGGTGGGACGACCTACGGGGGAAGGTGCGTTCCATTGTAGCAAGACACCAGGTAGCTGTACATAGGACTGACGGTGGACCCCCGCCTCCTCCCCCACAACTAACAACATGGGAGGAGCAAGTCTTGGCGATCATGCATCCTGAGGGCCTGGCAGGAGTAGCAGGAGGACTGGATTCTGGTAAGTCAAATCTTTACTATTATATCCCCCACCCTACCAGCATGCCATCACAAACTCCTACCTCTACCCTCACCCCCATCACTCCACCACCTCACATATACCCCACTATCACAACCCACCCATCACAAAACCAAGCCATGCATGCCACACCAATGCATGGACACCCATCACAGACCTGCATGGACACCCATCAATAAAGCATGCACATTAGAGAGAATCACCTAGCCCACTAAATCACCACTCACACAAGGCAAAGCTGACCGGGCAATCACAACCATACAGGGAAACACACCCATGCACAAGATGGCACATGCAGAAACAATAACAATGCATTTACATCCCCACAGGACCCCCACTCAACGTCACCGGGGAGGAGGTGCCATCAACATCCAGCCCCCCCCCCCAGAAGAGGCCCACAGTGATGACAGCAGCTCTACAAGAGTGGATCACGATGACCAACCTGGCCCATCAGGGACCTCTAGACAGTGGGTTACCCTGCCACAGTCCCAAACCACCACAGAGCCTCTCCCCCTCAGGAAACACCACAACAGCACCCACCCAGCGGGCCCATCCCTTTGTCCCCAGGACATGTCAATCAGCAGTGTGCCCACCACTACAGGGACCCCAGGCAACCCCACAAACCCAATCAGGGACTTGGGGTCAGTGGCAGTGGGCACATGGTTCAGGGGACAGAGGCACAGGACAACAGGGAACTTGGAAGGACTGCTGTGCAACAGGGGGATGACAGGCCCAGGGAGCCCACTCTCCACAAGACACTTGCAGGGATCCTGGGAGCATACCACCATTCCCAGGAGACCTTGGACCAGATACTGGCCATGTTGAAGGAGACCCAGCGGCTGCAGGAGGGACAGTACCTGGGGATCAGGGAGGACCTCAAACACATGCACACCATCCTGGTCACCATTGCAAGGGTGCTGGCTGACATGGCCAACACCATGAGGGAGGCAGTGGCACACCAACGGGCCCCTGACACTAGCCACACCGAAGAACAGCCCTCCACCTCCACCAGCGCTAGTGGACAGGAGGCCCCGCCACAGGACCAACATGCAACCAGCACCCCACCCCCTGCAGAAGGAGAACCACCCCACAAACGGTCCCTGTGATCCAGGCAGAAGCCAGAGAACATTGCCAAGACCCCCACCAGGAAATAAGACTCTCCTGATTGTCACCCTTCTGTCCCACTCTGTCACCCTGTCCACCTTGAACTGCCATTGCTCCACTTCCTATGCCCCCTTGGACAATGCACCTGTGATACAAAGAGACTGGACTCTATCTGGACATTCCTCCACCATCACCCCAGCCCATTGCACATCCCCCTCCACCTCTTAGCACTTAAACACCCTTGGAACAAATACAACTATGGAGTCTGTCAATTGATTGAAATATGTATTAGTTCAACAAGCTGTAAACATTTCAATCATATGTACAGATATATATACATTGGTATGACCTGTAGTGGGCAGCACTAAACACACCAGGAGCCAGAGTGGGCCACAGGGATCTGAAAATAGAGATGCCAAAGGGTACAGTAAGTGTCCATAGACATAGAGAAATCAGGCTGCCATGTCCAATGTTTAACACAAAACTCCAATGGAAAGTGAAGTCACAGTGTCTTACCTGTGTGTCACTGGAAGTACTGTTGTATGAGTGAGCTTCTGTTGTCCACCTCTTCTTCCTCTGCCTCCTCTACCTCACTGTCCATAGGCTCCACCGCTGCCACAAGACCATCTCCAGGCTCATCTTCCTACAGAAAAGGCACCTGACGTCTCAAGGCCAGGTTGTGCAACATGCAACATGCAACAATGATCTGGCACACCTTCTTGGGTGAGTAGTACAGGGATCCACCTGTCAGATGGAGGCACCGGAACCTGGCCTTCAGGAGGCCAAAGGTTCTTTCAATGATCCTCCTTGTTCACCCATGTGCCTCATTGTAACGTTCCTCTGCCCTTGTCCTGGCATTCCTCACTGTGATCAGTAGCCATGAGATGTTGGGTTAACCAGAGTCACCTGCAAATATTCGAGGGATACCTGTTAGACATACACTCACCCTTAGGGACAACCCCACACCCATATACCTACATCACCTGGGTGGGGACAATGGGCTCACCTATTAGCCACACCCTGTGCCTCTGGAGTTAAGACATCACATATGGAATGCTGCTATTCCTCAAGATAAAGGCATCATGCACAGAGCCAGGGTACTTGGCATTCACATGGGAGATGTACTGGTCCACCAAACACACCATCTGCACATTCAGAGAGTGATAGCTTTTTCTATTCCTGAACACTTGTTCATTCCTCGGGGGGGGCAAATGCTACATATGTACTATTAATGATGTTTGGGATATGTCCCAGGGCATAGAAGTCAGCTTTCACTGTGAGCAATTCCTTCACCTGGGGGAATTTAATGTAGCCGCGCATGTGTTTCAGCAGGTCAGACAACACTCTGGTCAACACGTTTGAGAACATAGGCTGTGACATCCCTGATGCCATGGCCACTGTCGCTTGGAAGGAACCACTTGCCAGGAAATGGAGCACTGACAGGACCTGCACAAGAGGGGGGATACCTGTGGGCTGGCTGACAGATGAAATCAGGTCTGGCTCCAATTGGGCACACAGTTCTTGGATTGTGGCCCTATCAAGTCTGTGGGTTAGGATAATGTGTCTGTCCTCCATTGTCGCCAGATCCACCAGGGGTCTGTACACGGGAGGATGTCTCCATCTCATATTCATCCTCAGCGGTTGAAGTCTAGGGAGAAAAATGGGGAGCAGAGAGTCATATTCACACATCTATTGAAATAATGATGCATCTCTTGCTTTACAGAAAAAGTATGTGAATTCGAGAGTCAGTTGATGTGCCAATGTCTGCTGTGATGCAGTTAGGTGCCATGCCCTGTGCCCCCCCTGAAAAAAATGCCTGTCTGACCTCTGTGGAGAGACAAGTGGAAATTAGGTAATTCCGCTGGAGTTGTGCGCCTTAGTGGTCGGCAGTCGACGACCACCGCGCAACTTCGCATTGGTTAACATTGGGCCCTATGGGTCCAAGAGCCAATGGCGATATACGCCGGCGGTGACGGTATGCACTGCTGCGGATGTGACCGCCATTTTCTATCTTTTCACTCACTTGCTACCTGACCTTCAACAGGAGAGGACCTACACTGCAAGTGTTGCTGTGAAGTGTGTCTGGAAGCGACAATGGCTCAAGTGTCTGGGGAAAGGGCCCCTGCCTTCACCTCAGAGGAGTTGGAGAGACTCTTGGATGGGGTCCTACCCAGTACACTTTACTCTATGGCCCTCCAGACAAACAGGTGAGTACACTGTGAGCATGGAGCGTGGGCCATGAATGTATGGAGTGCTGTGTATGTCAGCCTCATGTATGGGGACAGAGGCGTCCTGGCCACAGTGCTGCATGTATGGTGGTCAATGTATGTGCGTAAGGGGATGGGAGGGATGGGAGGGATATGGTGGACCATGAGTATGACAGTCCGGACGGCATGACTAATCCTTTTTCTGTTGTCTTTTCCCTGCAGGTCAGCGCCCATCAGAAAAAGGGTATTTGGTGTGCCATCGCCAAGGAGGTGCAGACCCTGGGGGTCTTTGACAGGCGGAGCACCCACTGCCGCAAATGGTGGGAGAACCTGCGCCGCTGGGCAAGGAAGACGGTGGAGGCCCAACTGGGGCTGGCCTCCCAACGAGGAAGTGGTGCCCATCGTACCCTGACCCCCCTGATGTTCTGCATCCTGGTGGTGGCCTATCCGGAGTTGGATGGGAGCTTAAAGGCATCACAGCAGCCACAAGGGGGTGAGTACAGATTCAGATTCCTGACTTTGCGCGCGTTAAGGTTTTACCTCAGTGGGGGATGTAGGCTGTGGGTGCCCCTAGGCCAGGTGCGAACATGGCAGGGTTAGTCCCTTGTTGGGCAGGTTCTGAAGCACTCCATCCGCAATAGTGTTAGTGGCCACCTACTACTGGGCAGGGTCCTGTGGGTTTCAGGTGTGCAGCTAATGGCGTTAGGCATTGTACCCCATGTGCTGGTGACTAGCTGTGTAACTAGTAGTGCATTGCCTAGTGCATAGGGCTGCTCCCTGTGTGTTGTGTACGTCAACAGTAGTGTTGTTGTTGGCATTGACCAAGTGTATCCTCTGTCTTTCCCGCCCTTTTTGTTTTGCCACCCTGTTCTTGTGTGCATTAGCATCATCTGGTGGAGGTGCAGAGGCACCAGCACCGCGGAATTCATCCCACATGGGCCTGGAGGCCATGAGGGCACCAGTGGGACGGAGGGCGAGGGGAGCACCACGAAGGAGACAGGAGGGGACACTACAGACAGCGACTCCTCCTCCGATGGAAGCTCCCAGGCGGTGGCGGACACCTCTGTGCCCACCCAAACAACAGGTACACCCGCCACCCCGTACCAGACTAAGGAAATGCCTTCTATACCAGACTACCCCCCCCCCCCCCACCGGCTCCTCCAATGCCTCCAGACCATCCAGAACACAGCAGCAAGACTTGTCCTAGACCTTTCCAGAAGAACCCACACCACCCCCACTTCAGAGGTCTACACTGGCTGCCTGTGCACAAGAGGTGCAAATTCAAAGTTCTCACCATTGCTTACAAAGCCCTCCACAACAGCAGACCCAAGCTAATCAACTACAGACTCTCCTTCCAGCAACCGACCAGGGACCTCCATTCGACAACTCTAGAGAGTCTGCTGCAACCACTGCAGAAGGTGCTTCTTCTCCCATCTAGCTGCCAAAAACTGGTACCAACTCCCACACCTTCGCACCTCGCACACCCTCCTCGACTTCAGGAAAAAGCTCTTTGAGGAGTGGCTCAGACACACAGCGACAACCCTGAGCACCTGGATACCCCTCACGATGCTAAGATGTGCTTTAAAAATACTATGATTGATTGATTGAAAACTAGATGGAACCAGAACCCCCTGATCATTTTTATTTTCTGAAACCAGCATCATGGCGAGACAGGACCTTGTTATTCTTAGTCCATGCTTCAGTTCTGACCAGCACGGTAGAGGAAAACATTTTTTGCATGTTGTCTAACAGACTAATTAGGTTATAACTGATGGTATTTTATCTGTAACCATTCTCGTGTAATAGAATGATTTCTGCATTAATACATTAAGATAGTGTTACTCATAAATGAGATGTAGCGTCCTCACAAAATGTGTTCAGTGTTATTGACCCACTGGTATTTTGTCAAACCAAGTGTCTGTTTCCTCTTTCTTGTTTATTAAATTATCTTTTAAAGTAAATATCTAAATTTGCAGTGTCCTAATGCAACTCTGCAATTTCAATCTCTAACAGGTTTATCTTTGACACTATACCTTTGTCTAAAAAAATACAAGCTTTAAAAATGCTGTTGGCAAAAAGCAGGAGTGGCTGCAGTTGTCGTGCATCACATGATCACTTGATAGCATTGAGACATGTGCCTAGCCATAGCCCTCAAAGCACAGCAGCTGCTACCTATTTTAGTAATGGTGGATAGTCAAATTTTTAAGTCATAGGGAATGAATACCTGGCTCAAACTCTGTAAAGCAGATGCTCATAGTACCAAAAAACAACTTGGATTTCTCCTGCAAGAATTTTTTTCAAAGTATGGAGTAAACTGGTTAATTTTAAAACTTTTTAATATTCTAACACCTCTGGAGTGGAGGAGTTGTCATAGTGCCCAAAGGTATTATAATCTCAAAACTAGCAAACCTGCATATTGTTCAGAAGGACAAGTCCCGGGACTTGAACATTGCTAAGTGTAAAGAAATCCTGTTTAAAATGCTTAGGGAGTGCTTTATGCACATAATAAAGCCTGTAATGATAAGAAAAATGAGCTCCAACGAGCCCTGATCAGTGGGGAAATTTCCTTGATCTGTGAAAAAAGGAAGGAATATAAACTGGTCCAATTAAGAGCCCATGGTAAATGGGAGTTCCTTGTGGTAAAATATACACTAGGCCTCTATGCAGAAAGACTCCAGGAAATTTTGGAGACTGGTTGCTAATCAGGATTAATGCCCTACTACGCTGCTGGCAGATTCATAGTCCCTGGAGGTCTGGCATACTTATTTTTCTGATCTCTACCAGCTTTTACCTAGAGTTGCTGATGAAGGGACTCTTTTTATGCATGAGGGTTTCCCTTCCGTGTCAGTGGATCTTAAGATGGAATTGAATGATACTATCATAGCGATTAAAGCTATAGCACCAGACAAAACAGAAGGGCTGGACGGTGTCCTACGTGATTTTTTTGTGGATATATACAGGGATGGGCAAGGTATTTTAATATATTAGCAAATCTTATTCTTACTGGGGCTAGCATTCTGCCAAGTTGGAAGGCTTCAGAAATTACTCCAATTTTTAAAAAGGGTGTGTGGGACTAACCCCTAACTTACAAACCAATCAGTGATGACGTTGCCCAAAAAGTCTTTGCAAGGCAAATCTTAGGGCAATTGGAGGAGTGGATTGAGGATCATCAGAGCCTTTCTGCCCTGCAGGCGGGGTTTTGAAAAGGGGTCAGTACAATTGATCAATTCTTTAGGTTTTTATTCGTTTTTAAGATGGTGCTTCTACAAAAATCACACCTTTATTCGGTCTTTGTAGAACTCATTTCCACATTTGATTTTATACCACGTGAAAAGCTGTGGGAGGTCCTTAGGATGAGTTGGGTTCCCCTGTGATTTGTGGACATTTTGGTCCATCTACATAATGAAACATTTGCCCAAGTTATGTGGGGCCAGGGTAGGAGAGCTCACTGAACAAATCCCTATGCTAAAAGGAGTCCGTCAAGGATGCCTTCTCACACCAATTCCTTTTTCTTTGTAACTTAATAGGGTGGCTTTGTACTTAGATGATGCTAAAAATGACACCCCACGATTGGCTGGTTGCAAGACACTCCTCTTGTTATTTGCCGATATCTTATTGTTGTTGAAGACCCCAAGCGGCATTTAACATTTAGTTGATAAGTTTACTGCCTTGTGATCCGAGCGGGGCCTGGCGATCAACCATGCTAAAATGAAGTTTCTGGTCATTAGATCCCATAAAACATATAAGGGTTCCATTATTTTGGAGGGGAGCCCACTGGAGAAGGTTTCTGAATTTACCTACTTGGGTATTAAGCTAACTAGCTCCATGTACTGGTCACCCCAGGTTAAGAGTAGTAGTCTGAACCTCTCCCAGCATGCTGCTGGCATTTTCAGATTCTATAGGGCACCAAGTTCTAGGTATATATCACCTGCTTTTCAGGTTTACAGGGCTAAGGCTGAGGGCAGTGTCCTCTATGGGCTGTGATGTGGGGTAAAGATGATCTGACCCCACTAGGGAGTCAGAAAATATTTTCTTTAGCACTAACTAATCTAAAAAACACCCCTCTACTATCACTCCAACATGATGTGAGGATGGAAGCCATAATCCACAAGGCCCAACTGAAACCTTTATTGTTTTGGCAAAGATTAAGGTATTGCCTGGACCTTGTGGACTACTATAATTCATTGCAGGGTGTGGTTTCGTATGATCAATTAGGCAAAATTAAGTGGATATTCAAGGTCAAAACATTTTATTCCAGATAGGCTTAGGTGAAATGTGGTCTCTCCCCCCTTCCACGAAATACATCTTGAGGGCCGCCCTTAAAAATGCATAATGGGCGTACATTCACAGTGTTGAATACAGGAATGCCATATAAGGGCCTTTAGTTGGTAATTTTCTAGATTTTAAGTCTGAGACTATTTTTTAGCCTTTTTTAGATTATGGGGGTCATTACGACCCTGGTGGCTGGCGGTACACAGGCAACAACACCGCCAACAGGCTGGCGGTGTTACGTCATTGTATTATGACCGTGGTGCATTAGCCACGGCCATACCGCCGGCCCCTCCACTTGACCGCCAGGCTTCTGCCAGGCAGTCACAATCCCCAAGGCAGCGCTGCAAGCAGCGCTGCCCTGGGGATTATGAGTCCCCAACCGCCAGCCTGTCCATCTGGCAGTAAGGGGGACTCTGGGTGCTCCCGGGGGCCCTTGCACTGCCCATGCACTTGGCATGGGCAGTGCAGGGGCCCCGGCACAGCTCCATTGCGCATTTCACTGCCCAAATTTTATGCGGTGAAATGCGTGACGGGTGCTGCTGCACCCGCTGCACATCAACATTGCCGCCGGCTCAATTATGAGACAGCTGCAATGTTGATGTGACTTTTCCGCTGGCCGAGCAGAAATGTCATAATAGGGAGCCACCAATACCGCCAGCGCTGGCGGTATTGCGGTGCCTGTGGCTTCGGCGGTCTTTCTGCAAGACCGCCGAAGTCGTAATGAGGGCCTATATCTCATCTCCCGCTCCAAGGCTGTTATATTTCAAATTTCATTATGGCATATTAGTACTACTGTCCTTGCATGCTAAGTGGAATCCCCGCAGTTCTATGAGCACCTTATGTCCGAAATGCAAGCAAGCTGAGAAATCCTTGGCTCATTTTATTTTTTTCTGCCCCTTATACGCTCAGCCTAGGAAGAAATGTATTATTCCTCTATGGAAACTTCTTGGCTGCAGACATCACCAGGATGCTCTACGACTCTTACGTTCAGAGTCTAGGCAGACTATAGTCTGTGCAGCTGTAGGAGGCTGGACTGGCTTGTAGTGAGTACCAAGGGGTACTTGCACCTTGCACCAGGCCCAGTTATCCCTTATTAGTGTATAGGGTGTCTAGCAGCTTAGGCTGATAGATAATGGTAGCTTAGCAGAGCAGCTTAGGCTGAACTAGGAGACGTGTGAAGCTACTACAGTACCACTTAGGGCCTGATTCTAACTTTGGAGGACGGTGTTAAACCGTCCCAAAAGTGGCGGATATACCACCTACCGTATTACGAGTTCCATAGGATATAATGGACTCGTAATACGGTAGGTGGTATATCCGCCACTTTTGGGACGGTTTAACACCGTCCTCCAAAGTTAGAATCAGGCCCTTAGTGTCATATGCACAATATCATAAGAAAACACAATACACAGTTATACTAAAAATAAAGGTACTTTATTTTTATGACAATATGCCAAAGTATCTTAGAGTGTACCCTCAGTGAGAGGATAGGAAATATACACAAGATATATATACACAATAGCAAAAATATGCAGTATAGTCTTAGAAAACAGTGCAAACAATGTATAGTTACAATAGGATGCAATGGGGAAACATAGGGATAGGGGCAACACAAACCATATACTCCAAAAGTGGAATGCGAACCACGAATGGACCCCAAACCTATGTGACCTTGTAGAGGGTCGCTGGGACTATTAGAAAATAGTGAGAGTTAGAAAAATAACCCTCCCCAAGACCCTGAAAAGTGAGTGCAAAGTGCACTAAAGTTCCCCTAAGGACAAAGTAGTCATGTTAGAGGAATAATGCAGGAAAGACACAAACCAGCAATGCAACAACTGTGGATTTCCAATCTAGGGTACCTGTGGAACAAGGGGACCAAGTCCAAAAGTCACAAGCAAGTCGGAGATGGGCAGATGCCCAGGAAATGCCAGCTGCGGGTGCAAAGAAGCTTCTACTGGACAGAAGAAGCTGAGGTTTCTGCAGGAACGAAAAGGGCTAGAGACTTCCCCTTTGGTGGACGAATCCCGCTTGCCTTGGAAAGTCGTGCAGAAGTGTTTTCCCGCCGGAAGGACGCCAACAAGCCTTGCTAGTTGCAAATCGTGCGTTTGGCGTTTTTGGACGCTGCCGGGGCCCAGGAGGGACCAGGAGGTCGCAAATTGGACCTGAAGAGAGAGGGGACGTCGAGCAAGACAAAGAGCTCTCACTGAAGCAGGTAGCACCCAGAGAAGTGCCAGAAACAGGCACTACAAGGATGCGTGAAACAGTGCTTGCCGAAGTTGCACAAAGGAGTCCCACGTCGCCGGAGACCAACTTAGAAAGTCGTGCAATGCAGGTTAGAGTGCCGTGGACCCAGGCTTGGCTGTGCACAAAGGATTTCCGCCGGAAGTGCACAGGGGCCGGAGTAGCTGCAAAGTCGCCGTTCCCAGCAATGCAGCCCAGCGAGGTGAGGCAAGGACTTACCTCCACCAAACTCGGACTGAAGAGTCACTGGACTGTGGGGGTCACTTGGACAGAGTTGCTGGATTCGAGGGACCTCGCTCGTCGTGCTGAGAGGAGACCCAAGGGACCAGTAATGCAGCTTTTTGGTGCCTGCGGTTGCAGGGGGAAGATTCCGTCGACCCACAGGAGATTTCTTCGGAGCTTCTGGTGCAGAGAGGAGGCAGACTACCCCCACAGCATGCACAAGCAGGAAAACATTCGAGAAGGCGGCAGGATCAGCGTTACAGAGTTGCAGTAGTCGTCTTTGCTACTATGTTGCAGGTTTGCAGGCTTCCAGCGCGGTCAGCAGTCGATTCCTTATCAGAAGGTGAAGAGAGAGATGCAGAGGAACTCGGATGAGCTCTTGCATTCGTTATCTGAAGTTTCCCCAGAGACAGAGACCCTAAATAGCCAGAAAAGAGGGTTTGGCTACCTAGGAGAGAGGATAGGCTACTAACACCTGAAGGAGCCTATCAGCAGGAGTCTCTGACGTCACCTGGTGGCACTGGCCACTCAGAGCAGTCCAGTGTGCCAGCAGCACCTCTGTTTCCAAGATGGCAGAGGTCTGGAGCACACTGGAGGAGCTCTGGACACCTCCCAGGGGAGGTGCAGGTCAGGGGAGTGGTCACTCCCCTTTCCTTTGTCCAGTTTCGCGCCAGAGCAGGGGCTAAGGGGTCCCTGAACCGGTGTAGACTGGCTTATGCAGAATTGGGCACATCTGTGCCCAACAAAGCATTTCCAGAGGCTGGGGGAGGCTACTCCTCCCCTGCCTTCACACCATTTTCCAAAGGGAGAGGGTGTCACACCCTCTCTCAGAGGAAGTTCTTTGTTCTGCCATCCTGGGCCAGGCCTGGCTGGACCCCAGGAGGGCAGCTGCCTGTCTGAGGGGTTGGCAGCAGCCGCAGCTGCAGTGAAACCCCAGGAAGGGCAGTTTGGCAGTACCAGGGTCTGTGCTACAGACCACTGGGATCATGGGATTGTGCCAACTATGCCAGGATGGCATAGAGGGGGCAATTCCATGATCATAGACATGTTACATGGCCATATTCGGAGTTACCATTGTGAAGCTACATATAGGTGGTGACCTATATGTAGTGCACGCGTGTAATGGTGTCCCCGCACTCACAAAGTTCAGGGAATTGGCTCTGAACAATGTGGGGGCACATTGGCTAGTGCCAGGGTGCCCTCACACTAAGTAACTTTGCACCTAACCTTTACCAGGTAAAGGTTAGACATATAGGTGACTTATAAGTTACTTAAGTGCAGTGTAAAATGGCTGTGAAATAACGTGGACGTTATTTCACTCAGGCTGCAGTGGCAGGCCTGTGTAAGAATTATCAGAGCTCCCTATGGGTGGCAAAAGAAATGCTGCAGCCCATAGGGATCTCCTGGAACCCCAATACCCTGGGTACCTCAGTACCATATACTAGGGAATTATAAGGGTGTTCCAGTAAGCCAATGTAAATTGGTAAAAATGGTCACTAGCCTGTCAGTGACAATTTGGAAAGAAATGAGAGAGCATAACCACTGAGGTTCTGGTTAGCAGAGCCTCAGTGAGACAGTTAGTCACTACACAGGTAACACATTCAGGCACACTTATGAGCACTGGGGCCCTGGGTTACCAGGGTCCCAGTGACACATACAACTAAAACAACATATATACAGTGAAAAATGGGGGTAACATGCCAGGCAAGATGGTACTTTCCTACAGCAGCGTCAAAGTATCTGCTGTGGAGTTGGTCCATTGGGTCTAAATCGGGGGCTCTTGTTTCTTAGTCTTCTGGCATCGCTAGGGTTTTTATGGAGTTTTCTGCTTTTATGAGTTTTTTTTAATATTACATTGTGTTTTCGAACTTTTAAGGTATGATCTCAGTACGTTGAGTTTTGTGTATTCGCTGATGTAAGTTTTTTAAGAGCAATAGATTTGTTATTTTTTTGGTTGTTTGTTCTTTTATGTATTTGTACTTTATGTGGTGTTTTATCTGCGTTGTACTTTTATATTATATTCAATATGTGGCAAAAATCCACTATTGCATGTGAGGACTGATAGAGATCAAATTTTATTTTATTATCAGTGGCATGGAAGTTAGCATATGGTGATCAATTAACCTACAATTAAAAGTCTAACAGAGAAAATAACAAAAGTTGTAAAATGTACACGTTTGACATATAGTGGTCCATGTGGTCACTATTCACATTAAACACTACGTTTTAACATGAAAGAATTTGCATTCATATGAAATGAAGTACTAAAATGAGTTAAAATAAAGAGTGTTTTGTTAAAATGAAGATTAAGAATTGAAAGTATGAAGTGAATATGAATCATTCTTATATTGAATTAAATGAATTTTATTAATGCGAGTTACATGTGTGCAGAAAAATAAATCAGTGTATAAAATTATTCTAACATGCTATAAATAATGTTTGCTATTAAATATTTGCTTTGGTTATTGGTGTTGAATTGTAATGTGTGCAATAGGTTTATTGACGCATTAAGTGTATTAATGTGCATTGAGGCTTTCTTTGCTTGACTAGGCCTGAAAGATTCATTTTTCAGCAGTAATGGAAAATCACTTGTTTATTCAGTTCCCTTTGACCTGAATCCGTCTGCTAGGCTGCTAATGTGATGTTGAATGTCATTTTGTATTGAAGGCACAGAACATATTTGTTATTAACAATGTTGCATTATTTGTTGTAGCTGTCAAACAAGACAGGAAACCTATGATTCCCAGGCAAATGTGTTAGTTCATTTACTGTACCGTGAGAGAAGATTATGATGTTGCAAACAATTAGATAATGTAATATTTTGTCTAAACTGTGTGAAATTATTGAACTGACAATGCACTTTTGTTGTGAAAATCCGGAATAGTTGCAAATTTGATGGTGCCATCCACAGCCATTGGGCACTAAATCTGACGCCTGAAGTGAGCCCACCTGAAGGACAAATGAATGGATCATGCATAATTCTAATTAGTAAGTATCTTTGGAAAAGAGAGGTTTGCTCGAGTAGTTCACTCCTGCCTCGAAGCTGTCCACAACCCTGCCAGTGTCTGTCTATTCCTGTCTTAAGTCTGCTGTCACCCCTCTCTTTTCTTCAAGTCCATTGATGAGTTTTCTCATCTTAGTCTTAATTGTCCTATTCATGTATTGTGAGAAAACAGGGCTGATTGCAGAGGCCCCCTGACTTTTTGCCCCCATTTTTCACTTTTTCCTGGTGTTTTCCTGACTCTGATTGTGATCTAGGTATTTCTAACCTGTCCCAGGGCCTGTGCTCTGTATAAAATAAGTATGCAAATTAGGCTAATTATAATTGGCTAAGTCAACCTACCTATAAGTCCCTAGTTTATGATAGGGCATGCAGATTTAGGGACCCTAGCATAGGTAGTGCGCACTGCTGAGGGCCCAGTGTCATTTTAAAGGCAGGCCTGCCTTGCTGGCTGCTTTTAAATTACAGTTACATGCAAATTCGACTTTGGAATTAAAAGTAGTTCCAAAGTCTTAAACTACCTTATTTTTGCATATAAGTCACCCCTAAGGTATGCCCTATGTGCCTCTAGGGCTGGGTGCCATGTCACTATAAGCAGGGACCTTATAAAAATTGTTTTATAAGCCCTGGTGAGGTAAACAGCCAAATTTGTTTTTCTCTCATTGTAGTGAATGGCCTCCATAGGCTAAAATGGGGAAACTTTATTTTAATTTGTAAAGTCCCCTTAAGTATCAATATTACGTTGGTATCAAATTAATTGTTATAATAAATCCCACAACTTACAATTGTGGGATTTAATAGAACTTGTTCAGGTAAAGAGTTTTAAACTTTACCTGAAAGTTGCCAACTTCAGCCCTGCAGTGTTTTTGCTGCATTGCTCTGATTGGCCAACCTCTTGCAGCCTGGCCAGGCTGCCTTGATGAGGCGTGAAGTGGCCTGGCTCAACACAAAGAGATGTGCTTAGGGGAGGAGATCTTCCCTCAACAGATGGGGAAGCAGGAAGGGGAGGGCTGTCAAACTGGTCTCCAAAGGCAGGGAAGGACATTTGGAGCAACCCATCACCTCCCTCACATCCTGCAAACCCAGACAATTAGGTGCTCCCCTGATTAGATCAGGAGAGGGCAGGATAAGGGTGTGTTTAAGATTTTTAGCCACACCAGTGGGTGGGCTCAACCAGATGTTACCTCCAAAAATCACTTTCAGCCATAATGGATCTTTGAGGAATGTTGCTCCCTGGAATTGATTTTTGCCACACTTCCCAGAAAGTGGTCATCACAGGGGGAAGGATCCTGCACTTGATTGAAGAACTAGGACCCCCTCCCCTGTTTGTTACCCAGGAGCAAGGATAAAAGTGGCAAACCTGCACCCACACCTCAGTTCCCTACTAGATCCCAACAAGGAAGAACGTCAGAAGAAGGATGGCCCTGGTGAACCCCTGACCTGCACCTGGACACTGCACTCTGAAGGACTGCACCAGCTGCACGCTTGGGCTTCACCACTAAAAGGACTTTGCCTGTCTTCTACTGCTTCATGACAGGACTCCCTGTTTGCTACAGGCACAAAGGAGCTGCCCAGAGTCCTCTGCATCAAGGCTTGCAAGCAGAGCCCAGCTGACCAGCGTCCAGTGGCCATTTGAGGATTCTGACAAGGTCCATTCTGGGAATTGTAGTCCGAACTCCCAAGGAGCAACTCAGAGCTTCTGGAACCTTGGATCAAGTTGTGGACACTTCAAGGACCCAAAAAGGACCTCTGGAAGAAGATCCAGAAATTTGGAGACGTTTGGAGCAACTCCATAAGTTGAAGAGATGCATTGTGGGGGTTGTAGTCCCAGACCCCAAGAGACAAACCAGAGCCTCTGAACCCTTGGCTGGTGCTGTGGACCACTTTCCTGAATCAAGAAACACTTCTAAAAGTAAGTGTGACAGTGTTACCTTGTGGGTGGCCTGAACTCTGGACTTTCCAGTGTGACCTTTTTTAACCCTTCGGTGCTATTTGTTTCTAAGTGTTAAAAAGCATTCATTCTTTAAAAATTCATATCTCTGGTTTCCCTTATCCAATTCTAATAGTTTTGGTGTCATTTTAAAGATAAAAATACAATCTATTTTTATAAAGTCGTGTTGGATTTTTATTGTGTTTGTGTTTTACTTATTTACTGTTTGTGATTTTTAAATAGTTTACACATATGTCTCCTAAGTTAAGCCTTGACGCTCATTGCCAAGCTACCAAGGGTTGATCTGGGTTTAATTTATTGAGACCTAACTGGACCTAAGTGGAGGTTAGTGGCCTATTGCTAAGTGTAGGCACTCACCTGCCCTTACCAATAACCAACATGTATGCTATTCATTACTAATACGCCTGACTAATTC